>NC_038049.1:34407865-34724105 GCF_002211085.1 Panicum hallii | reverse complement strand
GCAGCCCAACAGCTTCATGGTAATGCTCGCATTTGGTGGGACAACTACTATGCCATGCAACCGGACGGACATGTGGCTACCTGGGATGAATTTAAGGCTGCCTTTAGAGCGCACCATATCCCGGGGGGACTCATTGAGTGAAAGCTCAATGAATTTTTGGCGCTTACCCATGGAAATCGCACCGTACTGCAATACGCACAGGCTTTCAATCACCTATGTCAGTACGCGGTCTATCATGCTGACACGGACGCCCAGAAAAGAGATCGATTCCATCGCAGACTGAATACTAAGCTGAAGGAACGCTTGAATCTGGTCAGGGCTGACAATTTCAACGAATTGGTCAATATGGCCATTACCCAAGAGGACTGTATCTCAGCCCATCATGCTGAGAAAAGGCAAAAAGTATCGACTGGACCCTCGAATGCACAACCTTCGAGGTATCGGATAATTTAGAACCCAGCTCCCCGAGCTCCGCCCAAAAATGTCCCAACAGGCAGATGGGTAGCTAGACCTCCTCAGCAGTCCCGATTCAACGGGCCACCAGTGCCTCAACCTCAGCAGCAGCAACGACCAGTCGGTCCAAGGCCAAACCCTCCACAATTTAATCAAGGGAATAACATCAATCGCAGTTTTATTAAAGACTGCCCACAACCAAGGAGAACATTCCCCGGACAGGCCTCCAACTCCAAGAACAAAGGCAAGAGGCAGATTATGCAAGTCCTTCAGGGAAGAGTGAATTTCACCACTCTATCGGAACTTCCGGAGGGTGCACTAGTGATGACAGGTACATTCACTCTACACCATCACCCTGCTATTATACTTTTTTGATTCTAGTGCAACCCATAGTTTTATCAGTACAAGGTTTCGGACCAAAATAAGTTTGGATTTCTACCCCACTAATGGAACTTATATGATAACAACCCCTGGAGGTAGAATTGCATCAAATCAAACTTGTAGAGGTGTACCAATCCAGCTGGGTAGCACTCTAATAGGAACAGATTTAATTTTATTAAACCTAGAAGGAATGGACATTCTCCTAGGTATGGATTGGATGACCAGACATCGGGAATCTCTAGACATCTTTTCTTGAATAGTTGAGATAAATTCCCCAGGATATGGACATACCATCCTTCATCTTGCACAACAGGAGTATATCAGCTCTTGTGTATATGCTATAGAAGGGATCAAATTAGAGGATATTCCTGTTGTGTGTGAATACCCAGATGTTTTTCCGGACGAGTTACCTGGAATGCCCCCAGATAGAGATGTTGAGTTTGTTATAGAATTATAACCTGGCACAGCCCCCATTTCTAAGAGACCCTATCATATGCCACCCAATGAACTGGCAGAGTTAAAACTTCAACTTCAGGAACTCCTGGATAAGGGTTATATTCGCCCAAGTGCTTCACCCTGGGGATGCCCTGCTCTATTTGTTAAGAAAAAGGATAATAGTCTTAGACTATGTGTTGACTATCGTCCCCTCAATGCGGTTACTATTAAGAATAAGTATCCTCTTCCCCGCATTGATATCCTGTTCGATCAGTTAGCCGGAGCTAAAATATTCTCCAAAATTGACCTTCACTCTGGATATCATCAAATAAAGATCAGGCCAAGTGATATTCTGAAAACAGATTTCTCCACCAGATATGGACTCTATGAATATCTGGTTATGTCCTTTGGTCTTACCAATGCACCGGCATATTTCATGTATCTCATGAACTCTGTCTTCATGCCGGAACTCGATAAATTTGTCGTGGTTTTTATCGATGATATTTTGATCTATTCTAAAAATCTTGAAGATCACGCTAAACATCTTCATATTGTTCTTCAACGTTTGCGAGATCACCGCCTGTATGCCAAATTCTCTAAATGTGAATTTTGGCTTGATACCGTCAAATTTTTGGGACATACCATTTCCAAAGACGGTATATCTGTGGACCCGAGTAAAGTTCAAGAAGTGATGGATTGGAAGCCCCCTACTTCGGTCCATCAAATTCACAGTTTTCTTGGTCTTGCTGGCTATTACCGTCGTTTCATTCCAGATTTCTCCTGGATAGCCAAACCCATGACTGAGCTGTTGAAGAAAGGAGTTAAATTCTCCTGGAATGAGAAAGCTGTTGAAGAAGCTTTCCACACTTTAAGAGCACATCTTATCACTGCTCTAGTTTTGGCTCAGCCAGATACATCCAGACCTTTTGATGTTTATTGTGATGCGTCAGGCACCGGACTTGGGTGTGTACTTATGTAGGATAACCGCGTGATTGCATATGCCTCTAGAGCACTTCGAACACATGAGCAGAACTATCCTACCCATGATATTGAGCTTACAGCCGTTATACATGCACTTGAACTTTGGAGACACCATCTTATGGGTACCAAGTGCAACATTTACACAGATCATAAGAGTCTAAAGTACATCTTTACGCAAGCGGACTTGAATATGAGGCAAAGATGTTGGTTAGAGCTTATAAAGGATTATGATCTTGAGGTCCACTACCATCCGGGCAAAGCCAATGTGGTTGCGGATGCACTTAGCCGCAAATCACATTGTCATTGTTTATCAATAGAAGTTTTCAGCAACACTCTCTGCTGGGAAATAAGGAAGCTTAATCTGGAGATCGTTTCTCAAGGTAGTCTGAATCATATAGCCTTGGAGCCTATACTTCAGGATAGTATCATTATGGCACAACAACATGATAAGGGAGTCAAAATTATCAAGCAACAATTAGCCCAAGGAGAAGAAAAGTATAAATGTTTCCAAGAGGATCCTAAGGGAATTCTACGGTTTAATGGACGTATGGTTGTACCCAAAAACCATCAGCTTCGCAAGCAGATAATGGATGAAGCACATTTATCTAAGTTTGCTATGCACCCTGGCAGTACAAAGATGTACCAGGATTTGAAACGGAATTTTTGGTGGACTCTGATGAGAAGAGAAATAGCAAAGTACGTCTCTGAATGCGATGTTTGCCAGAGGGTTAAGGCCAGTCATTTAAGGACTTCTGGTATGTTGCAGCCTTTACCTATTCCTTCTTGGAAATGGGAAGATATCAGTATGGATTTTATCGTAGGTTTACCCAACACTTCCTAGAGACATGATTCCATTTGGGTAATTGTGGATAGATTAACCAAGACCGCTCATTTTCTTCCAGTACATACCACTTACACTGCTAGGAAGTATGCTGAAATATATCTGGACCAAATCATGCGTCTCCATGGGATACCTAAAACGATCATCTCTAATCGTGGAGCACAGTTTGTTGCTCATTTTTGGGAGCAATTTCAACAAACTCTTGGAACCAAGTTATTCTGAAGCTCCGCATATCGTCCGCAAACAGATGGGCAAACAGAGAGGATAAACCAAATCCTAGAAGATATGCTTCGAGCCTGTGTGATCCAGTATGACAAGCATTGGGACAAATGTCTAGCTCTAGCAGAATTCTCCTATAATAACAGTTACCAGTCAAGTATCAAAATGGCTCCTTTTGAAGCCTTATATGGTCGCCAATGCAGAACTCCTTTAAATTGGTCTCAGACTGGTGAACGTGAAATCTTTGGACCTGATCTTGTTACCGAGGCAGAAGAAAAGGTAAAGATCATTCGGAACAATTTAAAAGCAGCTCAATCAAGGCAAAAGAGCTACACAGACAAAAGGAGGAAGTCCCTACAGATTGAAGTAGGTGATTTTATCTACCTGCGAGTGTCTCCTACTTGAGGTGTTCAATGATTTGGTATCAAAGGCAAACTCACTCCTCGCTACGTGGGTCCTTTTGAAATCCTTGAAATTTGTGGACCCGTAGCCTATCGACTTCAACTTCCTCCTCAGCTAGCAGCCATTCATAATGTCTTCCATGTATCTCAACTGAAGAAGTGTATGAGTGTTCCTATCGAAATCATTGATACACAAAGCATCGACATTGAACCCAATCTTTCCTATAAGGAGCATCCAATAAGAATCTTAGATACTAAGGAAAGAAGTACCAGAAGAGCAACAATCAAGATGTTTAAGATCCAGTGGAATCATCATACGGAAGAAGCTACCTAGGAAACCCAAGACTATCTTCAGAAGAACTTCCTAGACTTCCTTAAGAATTCTTAGGTATCTACCCTCTTACTATATCATTCCTTTAATCTCGGGATGAGATTCCTTTTAGGGGGGAAGGTTGTGACACCCTAGGTGTTAAATATAGGAAGCCAATAGGAAAAATGTTGTGTATGGTTTGAATTGTGTGAAATTTGAGTGAAGTTATGAAAATAAGGGTATTTATGTAATTTCACAAAAATACAAGTCTCTTTTATGTAAGTAGTTGAATTGTAAAGGTAACTTTCAAAGTTACTAAGGGCTAAAATATAAAAATGAAAGTAATCATGACCAGTCATAAATGCTTGCAGATAAGCCCAAGATTACATAAAATTTACATTACTAAGGACAAAAACTTTATTAAATTTGAGTTGAGTGCAAAATTGTAAAATAAAGCAGTATACTTTAGGTTTCTGAACTTGAGCTCTAAAGCAAAGTTGTAGGATTTGAAAAGTTCTACAACTTCTATTTTGACCATTTCCTCATTAGGGCTTTAGATCTGTGGAAAAATTCTATTTATAGTAAAGTCCCTGTGGTTTTTGCAATTTCCAACGAGGTCCCTCGGACCTCCTCCCCTCTTCTTCCTCCTCTAGCACATCCTCTGCTCCTTTCCTCCTCTGGCACATCCTCTGTTCCTCTGTTCCTTTGCAGCACTGCCGCCCGCCGTTTCCAGCCGTCCCTCGCCACCTCCTGCCGTGCTCCACCTCCACGCGTCGATCCCCAGCCTGAGCGCCGCTCTAGCTCCCCTCTTCTGGCCTCCTGCGCGCTTGCCACGCCCTCCCCTCTCCTGCCCGAGCTCCCGCCGAGCGACAGCTTGCCGCTGCCGTGGCAAATGCTGGCATTTCCCCCTCTTCCCTCGCCCAGTTTTAGCTATCGTGAGATCCTCTGGTTCAAGCCCTTTCCATTCCGCTCGTTTTCCCTTTGCCGTGCAAACACAGGAACCCGAACACCGCCGCCGCCAACTTCTTCAACTCCGGCGCCCTCCGGCTCGCCGTGGGCAGCCCATCCCAGTCCACCCCGCACCACTACAACCCCCTAGGAAGCTTCCCCTCACCTCACTGACGCTCCCAAGCCACCCCCCATGGCCGGACCTCCACCGAAACTACCTCGCCGTCGATTCCCTCGTCGCCGGTAAGCTCCTGTCACCGTCAAGCCCGTACCTCCGCCCCTCCTCCGTCCAAATCGACCACCCCAAAAGCTTCCCCTTGTCCTGCTACAGCTGTCAAGCCCGAGCTCGCCGGGAACCCCCTCACCGACGAGCTCCCCTCCGCCGCCGCCTCGGCCACCGTGGGAACCACACCTCCGGCCATCCCCTCTTTTTCCCAAGCCCACCCATGGATGCGCCGTGAGCTCCTAGTGCCCGTAGACCAGTCCTTCTCCACCCCCCGCCACCTCGCTCGCCGGAATTTGGCCGGCAATTCCCCTGCTCTTCTTCCCCGACGAGCCAGGGGCATCTGTGTGAGGATTTCGAAAGTTCTAAGGGTCTTTCTGCAAGATTTCTGCACCCCCCAACTCAAAAGCTGTGAACTTCAAAAATGTGTAGAAAATTGTAGAAAATTCATAAAAATACCAAACCAGTTTTGCTTGAATCCTTAAGTTATACGCGACTACTTTTACATAGTGAGTTTGAGCTAAATGTGTGTATTTTCTGATGTAGATTAAATACTAAGAAAGGAGTGTTTTATTTGTATCTCATGTTATATGCATGTGTTATAGCTGAATTTTGGAACTTAGGTTGTATGTCCCATGTGTAGCTTTGTGTAAAAATCTCGAGTTATTTACTGCTCATTTACTTATAAATTCAAGTACATTTGTTGTATGTTGATAGAAATTTCATAATTTAATTCTAGATGCATTCCTTCATGTTTAAAGCTGAAAATTTTATATTAGCTTTTCTTCATCATGCTTAATCCAAGATAAAACTTTGAGAGTCAAAATCCAAGTGTAACTCCTGTAGTGAATTTAAGTTTAGATTCAAGGAAAAAAATTCATGAACAATAGCTCTAGTTCCTGAAAAATTATGAAAATAATTTAAGGTGTTACCCTTGAGTAGTGTAGCATGATCACAAATTCTCAACCCATCATCAGGTGTAGAACAACTAAAACAAATAGAACTTGATAAGTAGATCCATATTAAATACTAACCTAGGGTTATTAAAGATAATTAGATACTCAAATAAATAAAGGTGTTCAATGTAATTAATCTAATTATCTAAGATAATCAAACATGCTACTTCATGTAGTTAGTTAAATGTTAGGGTTACCACCCATGTTACTTAATGTAACTAAGTAAATAGGTTAATACCCAATAAATGACTGCCCAGTAAAGGGTAACCTGTGTTTTCTGCTAGTTTGAAGTGTTAAGTTTGTTGGATTGCAACTGTATTGTAAAATAGAATAAAGGTCTATGCCTTTTCTAAACTGCATCCTTTACATCACATGTAGACTCGACGCTTCTCACCGATGGTGATTATCAGATTCTTCCGGAACCCGAAGCGGAGATCTCTGAAGACTCCGGGAACATCGTCGGAGAATTAACTGAAGCCCCGAACCCGAGTTCGGAAGAAATTGTCAACGTCTCTGACCCCAGCCTCGCCAGTGAAGGCAAGCCCCGGACATAAATCCACTATTTTATTTACACTGTAATTTACCTTTATATATAAATACTTGTGCATTAAGTTCTTAGGAATTATCTGGAAACCCTAGATGCATATCCCTAGGAACCAATGTACTGAATATTAGAAACTGAGTCCGACTAATGCTATGCTAATAGGACCGATAGAAGTCGAGTGATTTCCTGTCACTCGCGCGATATAGGAATTTGATTGCTTACAATACTGCAATCACTATAAGGATGACGGATGGGGTCATGTGTAGTATCTTAAAAAGAAATGATACCCCGTCTGTGTTGATGAATTTGGTTAAGGTCGTAGTGTGTGGTAGTGGCAGTTAAGCGTTTGAAAGTACTAGCCACATGCCGTGAAATATGGTAAGCGGTAAGCCTAGTAACCAATTGGCCCAGCAAGTGGACTCGTCTCCCACCACTCGACTTTTATTTTATGTTTACACGCACCGACTATGGGAGTACGTTCTGCAAAGCAGACGGGAATACGGTAATGTAGTCGCGCTACAGACGTATGTCCTGCACATTGGATGTGCGTATGGTCCTGCAGTCGCTTGTGGTGGCATTGTTCCACGACCCGGAATAAAAGGCAAACGGTGGCTTTGGAACAACCTGTTGGTGTTCCAAGCGTGTGAGTTAGGTTTACCTTGCAAGGGTTGAAATTCGATTCAGAATCGTCCGTTTCTCGCGGAGATTGAGACTGCTTAACTCTTTTGCCACTTAGAGTAACAAGAGAAACCTTATGAGGAGTAATACTGAGATATGTTTTAAAGAAGCTCTACCTTGCTTGAGTAGTTGTAGGTGCTTACCTAGAATGATTAAAGGAATTAGAAACTGAAAGCTAAAATATGAAATTAAGGATCTACTCTCTGTTGCTTTTCAGCAGAAACCAGACCCAAAACCCCATTAAAGCCTTTATGGTCTAGTTATGGGCTAAGTATACCCTAATTTCAGGTAAGTCTTGCTGAGTATTAGAGTACTCAGTCTTGCAATATGATTTTATTTCAGGCAATATCTCTGAAGACCCTACTCTTTCCATGCCTTGGCCATATGCTTTGCCTGATGGTTGGTCCATGGAGTGGGACCCGTCCCCGGCCAACACTGATCATAACGAGTGATGTCATGCCATGGTTTAGCATGATGTCCATACTGGCGACGTGTATAATTATCGTACTTTGAATTCCGCTGCTGTGAACTTAAATTTTTAAACTGGTTTGTAATAACTTTTATCAGTCTAGAACTTATGCTATTCTATAAACTCATGTAATATAAGTGCTTGTGATTGTAAAAATATGATGGTGATGATATCTCTGGACTGGCCTTCGTGCGAGGTACCTTGTTTGATCCTGCATTCGGTGGTTTATTAGGATGTTACCCGACAGGCCAAGGGGTTACACCGTTTGAAGTATGTTGGAGCCCTTGAGAGAGGACTTGCATACTTGAGCTGGTGTAATTCAGGTTTGTTCTGCCACACCATCGTCTTCGCCTTCTTCCGCCATTAGCACCTGGTGAGAGACGAGCTCATCAGAGCTCGCGTCGACTAGTTCAGTCGACTCCTCAGCGACGACGGCCAACGGCCTGCCCTCCTGGAAAGGCAAATGTTCGAGGTGCGCCACAAGTTGACCCTCAGCCTCGAGTAGATTGGAGAGCTCCATGTCCCTCCAATATACGAAGCGCCCCTCCAGTATGGAGGTGATCATCAGATTACTGGCACCAAAACAACCCGAAGCCCCCCAACATGCGGTGGCTTCAAGCCCTCCAAACTGGAGCAGAGAGTCCAGGTCCTTCTCTAACGTAGAGAGGGACCCGGAGACGTCGGCCTCCTGAGGATCAGTGGCCGGATTGCGTGAACCGAGTCGGGATCGGCTACGCGAACCCTTAGATTGGAATGATTCCAACCCAAGGGGAGTTGCCGCAGCGCCAGATGAAGTCAAGCCGGGAGCTGACTCCATCTTGATCTTTGCAACGGATGCATGGATTGACAAGTCGTCGAGATCATCAACGAACTTGTTGAAGTCGCTGCGAAGATCCGCCACAGGAGTCTTTGGCTTCATGTCGATGGGGAATTGCCGGAAATCGCCCACACCATCTGCGATGCAGACCCATGAGCCAAAAACAAATATCGTGCCCTGGGAGGGAACTGACCTGGTGAATCGGAAAGATGTCATCGAGCTCGCCGGTGGATCTTCGACGCGCTCCCCTACCTGGCGTGCCATCTGTCGGTGTTTTACCGGCTGCCCACCGAGGGCTATACCCAAGGTGGTAAGTTAAGGTGAGGAGACGCCGAGATCAGGAACTCAAAGGTGCAAGGAACACAAAACTTAGACAGGTTCGGGCCACAAGATGCGTAATACCCTATGTCCTGTATGGTGATTTGTATTGCCTTTGGTGTAGAATGATTTAGCTATCTTGTTTTGAGAGGGTCCCTATCCTCCCTTATATATCCGAGAGGCCAGGGTTACAAGGATACTAACCAACACCAGCTAAGAAATCGTACTAGAATCTATCTCGAGTAGATTCCTTCTGTTTCGGTTAGCTCTATCTCCTACTTAAACGGGATACATAAGAGATAAGCGAGGTAAATAAGAGATAAGACGGGCTTAATCTCTAAAACCTCTTTAAACTACGTTATGTACACAGTCCCGTGGCCCCGGGTCTGACACACTCGGATCCCAACGGGCCCGATGGGCCTCCCCTCACACGCGCCCTGATCGGGGGCGCTCCAGCCCGTTCATAGCTGGTGGGCCCCCATCGCACTGCGCTATAAAGAGAAGGTGGGGGCCAGCGGCACAAGGTACGAGGTTCACCGTTCCGCCGACCGACAATCCCGAACCCTAGCCGATCTAGTGGAAGCGCAGTAGCGGCGGGAAGACTCACCGCCGCCATCACCGATGCCTCCACATCGTCCCCACACTCTCCGGTGGCAACCCGAAGGACGCCGAGACCAACACCGAGCCCCGACCACCTCAAGCGTCACCGCCACCCGAGACGATGGCAGGTCCCTTTGCTGCTCCCGCGATGCAGGGCCACGATGGTATGATCACTAGTGCCTTTCTCCTTTATCCCTCTCGATGTCTCTACTTGTTTTAGACCTACACGACGTCACCCGATCCAATCGTGCGGTAGTCGATCCACATAATAAACACATTGGAGACGCGTTTTTACAAACCCGCATCTCCAATAACCCTTATATAGGAGACGTGGATTGGGAAAATGTGTCTCCTACGAGAGTAGTAGGAGATGCGTTATGCCAGTCCGCGTCTCCAATGAGAGGGTCATTAGAGTTTCAATGCCCATTGCACAACGGATTTTTATTGTGATATGGAGTTGGAGATCTAATGCTAATTGAGTGGGCAGCATTTAGGTTTACACAAAATTTTAAGTTCGGTAATTCAGGTTTTAAGTTTTGGGTTTTGAAAAATGATACCCGAGATACCTCAGACAACAAGAGCATAAGTCATTTTTTGAATGATAGACTTTTGCTGACCCCGTGCGACGCTAATCACCCCACCCGCCTGACATGCGGACTTGCAGAGCGGTCTGGCTGCTCACGGTCAACATGGACAACGGATGTGGTTCAGCTCCAGCAGTGCATTCATCACCTGTGTGTATGAACTATCGAGCATGGTAGGCGATAATTCTCTTGCTCCATCGTGTGCAGCTTGAAATAATGCAAAGGAGATTGGAACAAATGGTATTAGGGTTTCGGGGGATCGAGAACACAGGTGGTTTTCTTGAAAGTCTAGCTAATCTAGACCATTATATCATATCCAACCCTCGATATCCACGTGCTACGTCGATTGACCATTAGGCCATGGCCTGATGCGACCATGCACCCTCGTACGGAGACAGGCGCGGCCTGTGCTATCAGCATTTTTTTTCTAGGTCACTTTCACAAAGGTATCTAAAGCTGAGGTCTGGCGAGGCTCCTATTCAGGTTGTTTGGTAGTTCGAGTACCGAGAATCAATAAATGAGTTTTCCATAGTACATTGGGTTATTGGTCTGGGTACGAGATAGCTTTAAGTTTTTTGGGTTTGGACTCCGAATTTCTAGTTGCATGCTTTGTGTATTGAGTTTTATGCCCACACCTAATTACCACCGACTTCAATGGCGGTGTCCCACAAACGCTTGCATTTATCTAAAAATTGATACATATTAAATCTGTTACCACATGAATTGTGTCTTGCACCAAAGATTACGACCTAATATGTTGGGGGTTACAATTTACAGCCATCTTATTAGATCAGACACCTATAATTAAGAATCCAATATTAACAAAGCCTTCGGGTAGATGCCATTTGGCGCTTGTTATAGACACCATTGCAGGGATGTTTTGGTGGTGATTTGAATTAACTCTATATTCATAAATGCGTTAAACTTTGGACCATATTGTGAAATTGCAGGAAAAGCGAAACAAATTAGAGGTTTAATTTTGTTGTAGGCACTATGAAGATGGATGGAAGATGTGGGATGCAACAAGAGGAAGATGGATGCAAGGGCCACAAAGTAGGCCCCATGCGGACCTGCATCGACTACGACGCGGATCCACCAGCATATGCATGGGTCCATTTCGGCTGCCTTTGCTGCACATAACTACTGGTCGGAAGTTTGTTAGTGGTACTTAAGCACGCTAATTATTGCACCACAAGCACATATCATTGTAGCTTTCTCTTAGAGTATTCCTTCTATGGTTTCTCAATCCATGGATCGTCAGTGAACCAAGATTTTCATCTAACTAACAGAACTGCTTCTATCATTAAGTATATATAGCATATAAAAGTAAACAGTATGAGCAAGAATAAATAGATCACATCCAGATGTAAATAGATAACGCATCCAATGGATACGCTTATGTACGAGAGGTGATCACGGAGGTAGCTCCCATGATCACCACTGCGAGATGCGTGTTAACACCTAAGATTACTCAAAGCTTTACCGCAAACAATTACCAAGTGCTCCTACTAGAAGCTCCTCCTGATAACTGCTACATCAACTCCCACAATACTCGTCAAAGATCCTCTAGCCTAAGGGTCCGTTTGGATACCCTAGGACTACAATTTAGTTCTGTCACATCAAATATTTGGATGCTAATTATGAGTATTAAACATAGACTAATAACAAAATTAATTGCATAACTTTTAGGATAATTCAAGAGATGAATCTATTAAGCCTAATTAGTCTATGATTAGTCCAAGTGATGCTACAGTAAATATATGCTAACACTACACCAAAATAGTTCATTTTCGTCGGCCACATTTATTTTCGTCGGTCCACATAAAACCGACAAAAACAAACATATAATTTCGTCGGCTTTGGCGGGCCGACGAAATTATACATTAGTTTCGTCGGCTGCTACCGGCCCGACGAAACTAATGACCTATTTTCGTCGGCTTGACCTAAGCTGACGAAAGTAACTATATTTTCGTCGGTCCGCTAAGCCGACGAAATTGTAGTTTCGTCGGCTTGACCTAAGTCGACGAAACTAAGCCTATTTTAATCGGCCTAACTTGGCCGACGAAACTGACCTTATCCTAACTTCTACCCCGCCCTGCCGCCGCCTGTTACTTCCTCACTTAGTGTCGCTCCCGCTGTCGCCGCCCCGCCGCCCACCCCTCGCCTCCCGCTCCCCGCCGCCCGCCGCCCCGCGCCCCCGCCGCCCACCGCCCCGCGACCCCGCGCCCCGCCGCCCGCCGCCTCGCGCATGCCCCTGCCCGTGCGCCCCGCACCCCCCGCGCCCCTGCCCGTGCGCCCCCGTGCCCCTGCGCGCGGCAGCCCCCGCACGCGGCCGCCAGCGCCCCGCGCCGTCGTTCCCGCGTGCCGCCCCCCCCCTTTGACCGTGCTGCTGCCCCCCCACCCCCGTGCTGCCGCCACCCACACGTCCAAGCCGCCGCCGACGCGCTGCTCTCGGCCATCCCTTGCTTGAGCTCAGGTATTAACCTATTAATTGTAGTTGTCTTTTCATTAATACTATTAGAAATGTCCTGGTATGTGCTCCACCCTATGCCCAAAATCATGCATACACACATACCATTTACAACCACATATATTGCCGATGAGCAAGTTTTAAGCAATAAGGATTAACAACTAAACATTATAAGTTCAACAAAGGGAGGGGTTCAAATCTGAAATTTAATGTTCAACAACAAAATACAAACCTCGGGCTCACTATTTAATATTTAGGAAGGGACATAGATCATCAAGTTAAATGTTGAACATGTCATCCCAAAAGAACGATTTCGCAGCAGATAACAAAAAAAATGATAAAATGATGGAGTCTTGCTCAAGGACACCATCAAGGCCGCATCGACCTACTCCTCACCCACACCGGGGTCGGCAGGGTAGAAGTGGCCAAACACAACTTCCGGCTCACCTGCAACTTAGTTTATAAAGCAACGTGAGTACAAAGGTACTCGCAAGACTTATGCAATTTAATTAATAACCAAGGATTATGCAAATGAAGGTTCACAAGATAGGCTTTAGGGTTAAGTAATTTGCATAAGCATAAGCTCCCTAATCCAACACCTAGCTTTCTAGCATCTTAATTATCTTGCCCAAACCACCTCAACTTTTAGTTAACTAAGTTACAAAATCAAATGAGTATCATGAGGTGACATAAACCAAGTCCGAACACAATCGATACTTCTATGAAGAATCCATTGGATAATGAGCTTGCTCATAACCGAGAGCGCGGCAATTCGAATTGATTAATTAACCTTGCAAGGGTGTACTTTTTTACCCACACGACACAAGGATCATGCGACTCACTCAACCGATCACATTGGGCAAGGGGGTACTCGCATCAACCTTTTCCAACAAGTCTCAACCGTTGAACATCACGCCTAACTTGCGCGGAGAGTTACCTAGATCCACCGGGGACACCCCTAAGCCTCTCTACAAAGCTCTATGGCCAGGCATCTAGGATCATGCATCAAAGATTAAAACTTAGAAGGTAATCGGCTCATCCATACCATGATTGGATATGTGGTAGTACGATAACATGCTCAAAACCGAGATCATCCATGGACGGTCCTTGTCACACCCTAAAATATTTAATTTTAGGATGTGAATATCTTTTACAATGCGATCCTCTATCAATAGGATTTTTTGAGAATTTTAAAGATTTTTCTGGCGATTATTCTATTTATCCTGGAGCTAGATCCATTTTTTAGAAGACTCTAAAATCTTTTTCACGAGTGCTAGATATTTTAGTTGGACTCCTCGTCTCCCAATCTATCTTTAGAATTTTCCTAGAATTTCTAAGATTTTCTAGATATTTTTCATGCTTTAAAACGTTTTCTAGACTTTTCTAGAATTGTTTGCGCACTGAAAAACAATTTCTGTAAAAAAAGAAAACCCTAACCCTTAATGGGTCCGGATACGACAGAACCCGACCCGACCCGACCCGCTAACCCGCTAGTCAACCTGTTTCCCCCGCACCGCTTGGCCGTCGTCGCCATCCTCGGCGTGCGCGCCATGGACGACCTCGTCGTCCGTGCCTATAAAACCCAAGCCGGAGACCCTTTCGTCCTCGTCGCCCTACGTCTTGCTCCGCGCCCCGCGCTGTCCTGCACAGCGCCGCCAAAATCATCTAAGCCGGGCGCCGCCGAGTCCCGCCAGCCGTCGCGGCCACGATTCGCTATATGCCTCGTGAGCCGGAGCAATCCGACGTCGCCACGGGCTTGGCAAGGTCGAGCCGCACGTCCACCGCTCGCCCTTGATGCCTCAGCGCCGCCGGAGCACCACTAGCAGGCAAGAAAACTGAGCCGGCCATGACCGCCATCATCCGCCGCCGCCACCAAATTCCGGCCACCACCGTTCATCCCCCCGCTAGTGAGCATACCATCGAGATCGCCTCGACCTTCTCTTCCTATTCCCCGACTCAATCGAGCCTCTCGTCGCCCGTAGCACTGGCGAGACCGAGCGCTAGACTGCCGGCCAAAGAAAACCAGGGTTAGAAGATGATGATTTTGCGATTAGATCCCTGGAAGATCTAGTAACCTCTAGATGACTTTCTGTGTCTTGGCCTTTTTACAGAAAACACCCTGGATAGATTAGATCCTGTTATCCAAGTCCAACCCGTGGAACTTTTCAGATCTAATCCTAAATATTTCCTAATTTGCAAGCACTATTTTCTATGTCTTGTAATTCTTTGCTGCTAACCCCTGAAGTCTATCGTTAATTATGTATAGGTCCCTGCAGCATTGTTTCATCATAGTTCCCGCAATTTAGATCCGTTTCGATCTGTTCTTTTTGCGTTAGTCTTATAAAACCCTAAGCAATCATTTAGTAGTGTTGTTATGCCATAATTCCTATTTTTACAACTAGATATCAATTTAATTTGAATAATATCTTCTCATCTACTTTTCGAAATAAAATCAAATTAAGTTTTTACTCTGGTTTTCATAATTAATGTTAATTTGATTAATATCAACTTAAATGTGTTTATAATTTAATTTGTTTAGTTCAAAACGAACCATAAAGTTCGACATTTAGATGCTCTCACCTGTTTCTTTCTAATTAATTGTTTAATTTGGATAATTTGTACATAGCCAATTATATATAAAATTTGATTAAGTTGTACCTCGCCTTTATAAATGAAAATATAGTATGATTTAATTATAATTAGGGATATTTCTCTTTTATATCTTTTACATTAGTTTTTCCAAATTTTAATAAATGAAGCTTATAGTTTATTTGTTCCCTTTTATAACATAAATCTTCCGATGGTTGTTTCTTTTCAACCCTAGCTCCATTTTTCGCGTTTCTTTCGCTCTCGTGACCGTAGCAATGAGCCCTATCCTTTTGTATGCTCTTTTAAAGCTTTCCTTTTGTTTGGTGTATTTGTTCTTAGTCGTTCTTGTTTATTTGCTTGCTTGTGTGATGTTAGAAGGAGCTTGATCCAAGAGTTTTGAAGATTTAGAGTTTCAAGAACAAGAGTTGAAGACTCTGAGCTACTATTCTCTAAAAGAAAGGCAAGTGTTTCCTTGATCATGCTTTTATCCTAATAATCACAATAAATATAATTTTTTTCTTTATGCATGCATGTGTTCTAATTTTGATGGATCCTAATTAAGGATATGCCTATTCTTTATGATCATTCATTGTCTTGTTGGGTAGCTATTGCTTAGTTGCTATAACTGATTATAGTTTGGGAATAATATATAACCCTGATGATAACGATGCTGATGCTACACCTGTTTTATCCATGTTCATGCTCTTTGTGTTGTTAATCACAAGATTATATGTTTGATCAGAACATGGAGAACCACCTAGGAAAATAGTGCAACCATAATACTATATGGCTCTTGTATTGGCTAATTAATTAGAGCCTCTAGCTTATGATAATCTTACCGAAAGGGCAAGAGGGGTTCCATCGTCGGGGTATAGCTCGGTCCTCTTGAGGCACATTGATATATGTGGTCCTTGGCAAAGGCGCTTTCTCATTAAGGAGGGTTATGACCGCTTTGGCTTGAAACCTTAGCGGATTGTCATAAGTTAGGGAATCTTTGTAAAGGACTTGTAGTGAATCCCTTGCCACTCACCTCAAAAGTGTTTAAGAGGCTAGCTACCTCAGGCAAATTGGGAGACATGAATGTGGGTAAAGTGTACAACCTCTGTAGAGTGAAAAACTGATATATCAGTCGTGCTCACGGTTAAGAGCGGCTTGGACCCTCACATGATTAATGAACTTGAAGATGAATTAAATCTGTTGTCGGTCAAAACCCACTGGCGAGCAGCGACAGGCAACACGAGGAGCCGGGAGGCTTCCGGGACTGCTGGTGGGCCCCGGTCCCTCGGTCAACGGCCTAGAAGTTCGGCACACGCCCTGGCTTGGTGAAGTGCTAGGCGCGCCACCTGACCTATACCTGATCAGGAAGGTGTAGAAACCGTTCGTCAGCTATTTTCCTACGTACACAGCCAAATTAAACATTAGTCCGAGCGGTGATCGGCTCTGACAACGATTCCCAGATCAGCCAAAGAAGCTGACAGAATCATTGTACTAGATTGGACCTTCGGGTACCTTTCAGAATCGGCTGAAAGAAGCCGATTGCTACATTTAATAGATTGGATCTACTAAACATATGAGCACTTTATATGAATCCGATAAGAGAATAAAAGCATGTTCTGTAATTGCCAAGCCAATCCAATCTGTGACGGTAAGAGCTTTCACCATATGACCGGAACATCCTACGCGTGGTTAAGCCTAACGTACATGAAAGATAACAACATGCTAACCTGAAAAGAGGCCTAAAAAAAAACTTAACAAGTCGATTCTCGGAACAATCCCTCATCAGGTTACCATAAGGCACCAAACATGCAGCCGGAACATTCAACCCGTTTGAAGGGCCTAATCATACAGATATTAAACCAATTCCTTGTAATACAAAGAACTACCATAACAGATTAGATCTACTAAGCAATAACAGAACAAGGCGCTGCCCTTGCACCCGAGATCGCGTACGAGAGCAGCTAAACGGTTACGAGCAGCAAGCAAAACTTGGATTTACTATTCGAAACCAATGCAGCATCATAATCGTTTAAGATAACTAGTGTTGCTTGCCATCAAAAACGCTTCAGTACGAGAAACACAATGATAAATAGATAAAAGCAATGCTGCTCCGACCATGTTGAACATGATCGGAGCAGCATGACGATTACCTGGAAAAATCCCTTGGGAAGGGGTGGCGATGCGCCGAGAGTTTGTTGTGAATGATTGATTCTATCTTGATTGAATCTCCCGATACATATTTATAGTCCGGAGACTTAATCTTTTCTAACTAATCCTAGCTGATTACGGTACAATCTCTAACTTACTATATTTAAACTATCCTTAGATACACGGCCATCCTGGCCCTTGTCATGTTCGCTCAGAAGCCGATTTGCAGACTATTACGATGACTTCCTTCAGCCCACGTTGCTCTCGGCCCATCCTTTAGCCCAGTCAAATTATGGCGATAACACATGCCCCCCTGGTTTTGGCAATGATAATTCCGAAACCATTGCCTCCTCGACTTCTTGGACTTGTGCACGCTCATACCGCTTCCATGCCATTAGATGCGGCCCTTCGACTTCCAAGGCCTGCACGCGCGTGCTGCCTTCCAATGCGGTCGGACGTAACCTTTCGACTTCCTCCTCGGGAATCGCGATAACGCCGCTTCGCCTTCCATCTCTGCCTTTATAAACTGTTATTGGCGGATCTGTTTCTACCCATCTTCTTCCCCCGTGCATTAGTCGCATCAGCACACTCTGCATCCCTTGACAATGGCTTCTCTTTCCTCTGTTTCCTCCAATTCGCCTTCGTCTTCTTCCATAATCTCCATCACTTCCCTTGACTCCAACACCTCCAGAGAGGCGACGCCAGAGTTCGATCCAATAGCTTCGTATGAAGCTCACGCTCCTCTGCATTGGGACGCAGAGGAGTGAGACTACAACACTTGGTCAGAGGACGATGAGCCCCTGACCGACGATGAAGACCTCCAGATTCAACTTCATGGGGACCTGGACGAAGACGACGATGAAGATTCCTAGGATGATGACTCCCTCTCTTTCTTAGAAGATGCCAAGGAGACTTCCACCAACGACGACTCAGTAGCAGGAGGATTCTTGCGTGGCGGATCATCGACTTCAGAAGGCGACGGGGACACCAGCGACAACACCAGCGATGATGGTGGTGACAGCAGCAGCACCGGCAGCAGTGATGGCGGCAGCGATGATGACACCAGCGTGTCCCCTCCGTACAAGCGCCGCAAGACCTTAGGAACTTACTGGTGGTAGTTCATAGGATCTTCCATCATTGATCGCAGAGCCGGTAGATTGGCTTCTTTTGTAATCACCTTTTGTAAATAAATCCTTTTATTTCAACAAGCCAATGTCTGACATCTAATCTTAAAGTCCGATGGCATCGCATCGGCCCTTTCCCTTGAATTACCTGATCCAATCTCATGCTTTTCTTTTATTCCGTGTCAAAAAATCCCAAGAACTCGAGTACCTTTCATATGATCTTGCCAATAACAAGAGTACTCTGCAGTCAACTTCTTTGCTTGTTGTTGGATCCCATTCCTCAATCGGGTCAAACAATATGAGTACCAGAAAAACCCCGCGAAGAAGTCGAACCTATTCTTTTAAGATCAAGGGACTCCTGCAACCATCCTCTCTGCTTTTATCAAGACCCAGAATTGGCAAGGCCCAATTACTGCTTCTAAAGTCGATGGTTTAACATCAGCTGTTCAACCTTCACTTCTGTGTATGGACCGGCGCTGCTTTTTCTCTACATATCGGGCTTGTTCATCTCATTCCACCTTGCAGCCTGATGCATTGCACCGGCTTCCAAAGTACCTGATAGATGCTGTCCTGCAGCCTACGAGGTACCCGATTAGATCAACTCGACGTACTGCAAAGTACTCGATTATATCCTTGCAAATACCTTGATTATACTAGTCCATAGCCTGATGCATTACATCGGCTTCATCACTCGTCTTCCCACATGCTCGGGAAATATTTTTTGAGATGTTGACCATTGACAGTCACCGGAAATTTAACACCATCTAATTCTTCAAGCATGTATTCATTCCCTGGCAAAACTTGATCAACTCTATAAGGCCCGTGCCAATTTGGAGACCATTTACCATACGCCGCATCCTTGGTCCCCAATGGTAACACCGCTTCCCATACTAAATCCCCAACTTGGAATTCCTTCGGTTTAACCTTCTTGTTGTACGCACGGGCTACCTTGGCCTTATTTTCTTTGATCTTTTCCAGCGACCAAAGCCTGAGTTCTGTAATGTCTTCCACATTGTCACTCATTAGTGCTGCATATTCTTCAGCAGTTAACTCATTCTGAAACTCTATCCATCTTGAACCGGCCGTAATTTCCCATGGCAGTACGGCCTCCTGCCCATATACTAAATGATATGGTGAAGTTTTTGTTGCACCATGGCATGAAACATGATAAGCCCATAATGCTTCCGATAATACTTCATGCCAACGTCGTGGATATTCATCAATCTTCCTTTTGATCAGCTTGATCAAGCTCTGATTGGACGCTTCGGCTTATCCATTTGCTTGGGCATAGTATGGAGACGATGTGATCAATTTAATCCCCATGTCGGCAGTGAACTTTTTGAATTCATCAGATATAAACACCGACCCTCCATCTGTTGTAATGGTCTGAGGAATCCCAAACCTATGAATAACGTGTTCTTTGACAAAATTGATGACATCCCTCGACGTTACTGACTTCATAGGGACAGCTTCTACCCATTTGGTAAAATAATCTGTGATGGCCAAAATAAATTGATGGCCCTTACTCGATGGAGGATTAATCTTACCGATCATGTCCATGCCCCAGCCCCTAAATGGCCAAGGTTTGATGATAGGGTTCATTGCTGATGCTGGTACTATTTGTATTTTTCCAAACCTCTGACAGGCCTGGCATCCTTTATAATACTTGAAGCAATCTTCCAGCATATCAGGCCAATAATATCCTGAGCGCCTGATCAACCACTTCATCGTGTGGGCTGATTGATGAGTACCACATGTTCCTTCAAGGACTTCATGTAGAAGCCGATTGGACTCAATCGGCCCTAAACACTTAAGCAGTAATCCTTCCAGAGTTCTGTAGAACAAGTCGTCCCCTATTAGGACGTACTTCATGGCTCTGTAGCGTATCTTCTTAGGTGCCCCCCAAGCCGGATCCTTCAAGTAACTGAAGATATCGGCTCTCCAATCCCCCTGATCCAGCAAGTTTATTGGAAAATCAGCTCCATCCGCCGTGTCCTTGTAACAGGAAGCCATCTGGGCAAGATCATTGGCCTCAGAATTTTTCACCCTTGGTATCCAGTAGAAGTTTATATATCTGAACTGGGCCATTAGTCCTGGCATTGTCTTCACAAGGGAAACAACAACTCGCTCTCACATCGGTATGTCTCCGTGAGCTGAGAGATGACCAGCTTTGAATCCCCAAAAACTTCTACTGCTTCTGCCCCAGCTTCGAGAAGTAACTCCATTTCTTTGTGCACTACTTCATACTCGGCCAGATTATTGGTACAGGGTGTTGGCAATCTGATTGAAAAGGAATATGTTGCCCCCCGAGGCGAGACGAGCAAGATACCTATGCCAGAACCATCTCCACAGACCGACCCATCAAAAAACATTGCCCATGCGCGGATGGAAAGCGCCGCTATGTCTGAGCTAGTCTTTTCCGCAACGAGGTCAGCCAGCGCCTGCCCTTTCACTGCTTTCGCAGGCTGGTACCGGATATCAAATTCTGACAGAGCGAACATCCACTTACCGAGTCGACCTTTCAACACCAGGGCTGACAGCATATGCTTGATAACATCTGATTTGCAGATGACAATTGTCTCGGCAGAAAGCAGGATATGGCGGAGCTTCGTACAGGTAAAAAATAGACAAAGGCATAGTTTCTCAATTTCAGGGTACCTTGTCTCTGCGTCTAGCATCCTCCTGCTGAGATAAAAACAACTCTCTCCTTGCCATCCTGCACTTGTACGTTGACCGAAGCAATGGAAGTATCACCCACTGACAGATAAACATAAAATGGCTTACCCTGCTGGGGTGGGACTAACACAGGCGGTTTGGATAAATATTCTTTGATTTCTTCGAACGCCTGTTGTTGCTCTACCCTCCAGCGGAACTCGTCATTGGCTTTAACTTTCACCAACTCCATGAATGGCTCAATTCTTCCTGACAGATTGGAGATGAATCTTCTAACAAAATTGATCTTGCCAATGAGTTGTTGGAGCTCCTTCTTTGTAGTAGGTGGCACCATTGTTCTTACAGCTTCTTGACTTTTTAGGCCGATCTCAATTCCCCGTTCATGAACCAAAAAACCCAGGAACTGACCGGCCGATACACCAAAGGCACACTTCTTAGGATTCATTCTAAGCCCGAACTTCCTAGTTCATTCCAGAATTCGCCGTAGATCTCCTAAATGTCCTTCAGCTGATGCAGATTTCACCACCACATCATCAATATAAATCTCCACCAGCTTGCCGATCAAATCATGAAACATATAGTTCATGGCTCGTTGATATGTAGCTCCAGCATTTTTGAGCCCAAAAGTCATGACCACGTACTCGAACAATCCCACTGCTCCTGGCACTCTGAATGCAGTCCTGTGAATATCTTCTGGAGCTATGAAAATCTGGTTATAACCAACGTTGCCATCCATAAAACTCAACATCTTATGACCAGCAGCTGCATTGATCAATGTTTCTGCAACTGGCATCAGATACTCATCTTTTGGTGTGGCTCTATTAAGATCTCTGAAGTCTACACAGACTCTCCATCGGCCGTCCTTCTTCTATACAGGCACAATACTGGAAATCCATTCGGCATACCTGCATGGCCTGATGAAGCCTGCTGTTATCATCTTCTCGACTTCTTTCTTGACTTCTTCTAGGACTTCAGCCTTCATTTGTCGTGCTCGTTGCTGGAACGGCCGAAATCCTGGCTTAAGAGGGAGTCGATGTTCAACAATACTTCTATCCAACCCGGGCATCTCTGTGTAATCCTAGGCGAAACAATCTGTATGTTCTCTCAGTAGTATTATCATCGCCTCTCGCAACTCCGAATTTAACCTCTTGCTGATAAATGTTGGCCGTGGCTTATCCCCAGGACCAATATCGACTTCTTCCAGCTCGTTAGCAGATGTAAACCCGTATCCTAGCTTCCCTTCATCCATCAAGTCGATACTGCAAATAAACAAAGAATATGAAGCAGAAGGATTTGGCCGATCGCAGGGATCGGCCGACTTGTTTTTTGCATTAACTTGTGCTTCTTTACAATCAACATATGGCCGGTTACTTGAATGGGCCTCTTTGTAAACTATATAATGTAACATAGATGATAAAAACAACTCGAGTTCTACTTTTTGGGGCCATTCGCGGGGATCGGCCTCTCCTGTTCCTCTGATGCAAACTGACTTCGGCACCCCATCTAATCTGTAAGGCCAGTGGATAAGACCAGCCTCACCCCGTTTTTTGTAGCCTCCACACAGTCGCAGCCCTCCAAGCTGATCCCTGAGATTGGTTCCTGGTCCTCCGCATCCCAGACACTCATGGTGGCGTGCGAAACTTCAACAGAATCGTCTGCATGGACTACTTCTACTTCATCTCCATCCCATTGAATTAGACATTGGTGCATTGTAGAAGGGATACAGCAATTGGCATGAATCCAATCTCTCCCGAGCAGAACAGTGTATGAGCCCTTGCTGTTGACCACAAAAAATGATGTAGGGACAGTCCTCCCACCGTCAGATCCACGCTGAGAACTCCTTGCGCCTCTGATGTTTGTCCGTTGAAGTCACTTAGCATGATGTTGGTTTCGATTAAGTCCCCAACAGAATGCCCCAACTTGCGCAGCACTGAGTACGGCATTATGTTGACTGCTGCTCCCGTATCAACTAGCATCCTGCTGACAGGTTGGCCGTTTATGTATCCTTTGAGATATAAAGCTTTCAGGTGCCTGTAATTCTTTTCTCGGGGCTTCTCGAATATAACTGGTCGTGGACCCAAGTCAAGCTGAGCCACTGGCACTTCCTCATGGCCTGGTGCATGGAACTCTATAGGGAGAACAAACACCATGTGTGCATCAGCTGATGTGTTCACATCGGCTTTCGACTTCTTGGGCCGCCATACCTTCTTGGAAGAACTCTCTGCTTTTCGAGGGTTGTGGACCTTTTCCGCCAAATCTAGCCGTGCCTTCCTTAATGTTTCTAAGTATTGGGCCTCGGCTTCTTCCAGGCTGCGCAGCCGTTGTACCCTCCGCTTCTGGGACCGGTTGAGCCCGTCAGCACACCAGCGTGGCCGATGATACTTGTCCTCCTCATCTTCTGAATTTCCCACCGTATATGTCGACTTGTCTTGTTCACGGCGAGATTGCCCTGGTCCCAAGCGCTGAAAAACTGAGGCGCTTCTCGTGTCTTGCTTCTAAGAATTGCATTCTGGGCAATCTTCAAGGGTAGGTAGTCTTTTCATACCAGAATCCTAGCAATATATGAAGAACGGGCAATGCCAATGATCCCTTGTATCCTCTCGCCTTCTGAGGCGTTTCCCAGTGCGTCGCTCATATTCTTCTTCTTCAGTTTCATGTTGGAGACGCTGTTGATACTGATACTAGTATTTTTTCAAAAGATGAGAGGAAACTGGTCGTTGATTCCTAACGTGCCTGACCTGTTCCTCGGTGATATAGTCCCTTTATTCTTTTTGGGGCCGATCGAGGGAATCGGCCTCTTGCCTCCTTGAATGTTGACATGATGTATGTCCTGCCATGTTAATACCAAGCATGAAATCAAGCTGCTGACGCGTTGATCAGTTGTACCCTTCCACCATGTTTACGTTTGGGAATGACTGAGTATCAACCTTCATGGCATATTGCCCCAAGATTAATCGGCCTTGCTCAATGGCCGATTGTATCTGTCGCCGGAGTTCCTTGCAGACGCCGGTACCGTGGGTGAAAGAATTATGCCACTTGCAGTATAATCTTCCCTGAAGCTCCTGGGCTGTTGGAATCTTGAAACCTTCAGGGAACTTCAATTGCTTCTCTTTCAGGAGTAAGTCGAATATCTGTTCGACCTTGTTCACATCAAAATCAAATTCTTTTAAAGGACCCTGTTGTTTCACCCACTTGCAGGACACAGGCTTTGCCCCCCGTGCCCACTCCACGACTGCAATCTCTGGGTCATCCTCAGAGTCTTTAGAATCTTCAGCGTCAACCATTACCACTTGACGCTTGAACTTGTCTTGGTACAACTCTGGATGGCGTTGCTCGTATACTGTCATCTTTTGTACTAGATGTGCCAAAGAGTTGAACTCCAACTAGAAAACCAAATCCCTAACTGGTTTCACTAATCCCAAGATTGCCAATTCAACAGCTTCTTTCTCTAAAATTCGAATCGAGTAGCATCGATTCTTGACTTCTCTGAAACGCTGAATGTACTCTGCCACTGTTTCTCCTCGTTTCTGGTGGACCTGTGCCAAATCAGCAATCCCAGCTTCTGCAGCTTCTGAATGATATTGTATATGGAACTATTCCTCTAGCTGCTTCCAAGTGCGGATAGAATCAGGACCCAATGATGTGTACCATCCAAAAGCCGGCCCTGTGAGAGACTGCGAGAAAAACCTCACCCGCAATGGATCTGACACCGAAATCATCCCTAGCTGTGCCAGATATCGGCTCACATGTTCAATGGAGTTGGATCCCTCTGCCCCGTTGAACTTGGTGAACTCAGGTAGCTGATACTTGGGCGGCAGGGGAATCAAATTGTATTCACTTGGATATGGCTTGGTGTAGCCGATTGCTCGTCTTCTTGGGAGAATGCCAAATTGATCCCTCAAAATAGCACTGATTTGATCTACTGTATGAGCTCCTGGGGCCGAGTGCGTACCTTCATGACTCGGCCTCGCCGCATAAGTAGCCAGCCATGCCTGTTTATCGGCATCGACTATGGATGTCCCTCCAGTAACTCCTTGCGCCGGGTGCCCTCCATCTGGTATATACGCACAAACATATCCGTGCGGCACCTCCTTGGGGGGTTCGCTGAAGAACTGGTGATCAGCAGGGTCACCTCCCACCTTGTATATGATGTATGCTGGAGAATTCTATTTCTCTGGGGCAGCAAATGCATAGGGAACTGGTGGCCTAGCTTGAGAAGGCAATTCCCCCCTGTGACTCCCTCAAGCAGGTCCTGTTGGAGAGTAGTGGTGTTTCATGATTTCCTGCACCACGCGCAGCGCAACACGCTCAAGGGTATTCACCAAACTCTCAGAATGTCGATGCAATGAGTGAGCCACCATGTAGTTGACTTCCTGGCGAAGAGCTCGCGTACGTTCTTCCATAGGAGTAGACAGATCCACTTCATCTAATGCACCCTCAGATGAAAATCCCTTCCATCTGATGCCGTGGTGTCGAGTTCTTTCGAACAAGCCGATGAGATCGGCTTCAAAAGCAGCTTTTATTTCGTCATACCTCTGCTTATGCTCTTCAGATAACTCTTCATAAGTAATCGGATTCTCGCTCGGCATCTTGACAATGGAAGTCAATGAAGCCAAAGAAGATGATGTAGCCGATTGCAGTCGATATAGTCGAAGTAGTCACTGAAGTAGTCGATGTAGTCGACGAAGTAGTCGATGTAATCGGTGAAGTCGACGAAGTAGTTGATGTGGTCCCACTGGGTGTGCCAGAATATGTTGTCGGTCAAAACCCACCGGCGAGCAGCGACAGGCAACACGAGGAGCCGGGAGGCTTCCGGGACTGCTGGTGGGCCCCGGTCCCTCGGTCAACGGCCTAGAAGTCCGGCACACGCCCTGGCTTGGTGAAGTGCTAGGCATGCCACCTGACCTATACCTGATCAGGAAGGTGTAGAAACCGTTCGTCAGCTATTTTCCTGCGTACACAGCCAAATTAAATATTAGTCCGAGCCGTGATCGGCTCTGACAATGATTCCGAGATCAGCCAAAGAAGCCGATGGAATCATTGTACTAGATTGGACCTTCGGGTACCTTTCAGAATCGGCTGAAAGAAGCCGATTGCTACATTTAATAGATCGGATCTACTAAACATATGAGCACTTTATATGAATCCGATAAGAGAATAAAAGCATGTTCTGTAATTGCCAAGCCAATCCAATCTGCGACGGTAAGAGCTTTCACCATATGACCGGAACATCCTACGCGTGGTTAAGCCTAACGTACATGAAAGATAACAACATGCTAACCCGAAAAGAGGCCTAACAACCAACTTAACAAGTCGATTCTCGGAACAATCCCTCATCAGGTTACCATAAGGCACCAAACATGCAGCTGGAAAATTCAACCCGTTTGAAGGGCCTAATCATACAGATATTAAACCAATTCCTTGTAATACAAAGAACTACCATAACAGATTAGATCTACTAAGCAATAACAGAACAAGGCGCTGCCCTTGCACCCGAGATCGCATACGAGAGCAGCTAAACGGTTACGAGCAGCAAGCAAAACATGGATTTACTATTCGAAACCAATGCAGCATCATAATCGTTTAAGATAACTAGTGTTGCTCGCCATCAAAAAACGCTTCAGTTCGAGAAACACAATGATAAACAGATAAAAGCAGCGCTGCTCCAACCATGTTGAACATGACCGGAGCAGCATGATGATTACCTGGAAAAATCCCTTGGGAAGGGGTGGCGATGCGCCGAGAGTTTGTTGTGAATGATTGATTCTATCTTGATTGAATCTCCCGATACATATTTATAGTCCGGAGACTTAATCTTTTCTAACTAATCCTAGCTGATTACGGTACAATCTCTAACTTACTATATTTAAATTATCCTTAGATACACGGCCATCCTGGCCCTTGTCATGTTCGCTCAGAAGCCGATTTGCAGACTATTACGATGACTTCCTTCAGCCCATGTTGCTCTCGGCCCATCCTTTAGCCCATGTTGTGGTTATGCTTATGCTGTATCTCTTCTATCTCTTTTAATGTGGGTTTTGGCATGAACTTATATCTTAGTAATCAGGTGCTAATAAAACTTGACCAACTAAAATTGCTTATCGCAGTAAGCTAGTCAACCTTTCCTTGATTTTAGTCTTCATGTCATTTAATTCCCAACACTTGCCGAGTACCAACCATAAGTGTACTCACGCTTGTTATAATTGCTGCTCAGAGGAGAAAGTGATGAGAAGTCTTTTGAAGATGATGCTGAGTTCTAGGCCTGCGCAACCCCCGGTCGATTGCCTGTGAAGTTTGGTGTCCTCGTTTCCAAGATAAGTTGTATAACTCTGATAATCTTTATAGTCTTTTAATTCTCTTTTCGTGATACTGTTGCTGATTATTCACTGATGAAGTCACTATATGTATGGAACTTGATCCTGGCATACATATAGTTATGCATTCGGTTTTGTCCTTTAAAAACTGGGTGTGACAGTCCTTAACCGATTCAAGTGGACTATGCCTACGAGACTCCTTTCTCGAGGCCCTACATTCCGCCCAAACCACGAAACTATTTTTCCAACTAGATTGATACGAACTTTCAACATTCCCCAAACCGGACAAGCGCGAGCAAGGTAACAAGTTGTGTAGTGTGAAAGGTGATCCTATTTCAACAACTTCTTCCAAGTTATGGCTCAACTCTAAGCAACTCTAAGCATTTATTCAATTGATTAGTTACTAACAACCGGTGTTAAGAACATGGATAAATAAAAGCAAGGGAGGTCGGTGTATGAAAATAGGATCGACGATGCAATAGATAATATTTAGCATAAACACATATACCCGAGTGAGATAACTAAATCCAGTCAAGTTAAGTGGGTCAAGGAATCATGCTTAGCTGCTTGCCTTGGTTTTCTTCCGGCTCGACAACGAATTCAACTCCCGGCTCGGTTTCGACGATCTCGGCGGGCTCAACGGGCTCGTTCTCCGATGTTTCAGTCACTATAATGCATGAATGAAATGTATGCATTAGCATGATGTTGATGATATGAAAATGATATGATGAAATGAGGAATGAATATCACACTTAACAAGGAAGCACATGAACGCTAGATAAAGAGCTCGCCGACTACGCTCGTAAACATAAAGACCGAAAACGAGGATTGCTCAAAACAATTCATGTAGCAAGCATAAATCAAGGTTTAATTTTTGCATACAGGGGACATCCTAAGGAACTCATGGGAGTTGGATTTGCAGCAAAAATATTTTATTAGAATTACTTATGAAATTCACAAATTTCAGCTACTCTAAACAAGTTAAATCTTAAGATAGACGTTAAACATTTCTATAAGTTCTCAGGAAATTATCAGGAAAAATAGATATGAAAACAAAGCTAACAGATGTGGTTTTGACATTTTATCGCCTTTCAAACAAAAGTTATGAATTAAACAAGCTTGTAGGTAGAAAACAATTAAACACACCAAAATCCTATCAAATAGCATAAATTCATTTGCACAAGTTGTACCACTAGACAGAACATTTCACCAAGATTCCAACAAGATTCAATTTGGCATTTTTAGAGCATCCTACCATTTATCAAGCAATTTACTCACTTTGGCAAAGATTAATCATAACTAAGTGTACATGATATTAACATGCACAACAACAATTTTACTATGCAGATCTATCACCTAGGAACCAAACAAAAGGAGTTTCACAATTTTTGGAAGCCTACACAAATTGTTATGTAATTTACAAGTTCACAGCTCAATAAAACAAAACTAAAAAACCTAAAAAATGCTACGGGCACCCGGATCTGGCGCTCCCAGGCACCGACAAGTGGACCCAGGAGGCTAGGCAGGCTCGGCCCAAGTCAAGGCCGGCCGCTGGCCTTGACTCGCTGTTGGGGAGCGGCCAGAGCTTGCCCACGATGCGGCCCACCGCTTGAACGCGCGCGCGCGATGCGACGTCGCGGCGGCCGTTGAGGGAACGCGGCCAAGGGTGCAAACGGGGCGAGCGCGGAGCACGCAGAAGGAGCCTGGTGCGGTGGGGATGCTCACCCATGGCACCGAAGGGTGATGCAAGGCGGCTGGCGGCAGGACGGTGAAGAGCGGTGCCGGCGGACGGGGGCGGACGTCGAGGAGCCCCTGCGAGCGAGGAAGGAGGCGGGTGAGGGCTCGAATCGGGCAAGGGAATGCAGGAGGTGCTACGCGCGTTGGGGATCGGGTGGGGACTCAACAATAGTGATGAATTGCGGCGGCCGGCGGAGAGGAGGAAGGAGGCAGCGGCGGGAGGTGGAGGCTAGGGTTTTGCAGGGAAGGAGAGCGGCGCCCGAATGAACGAGTGAGGGGAGAGGAGGGCGAGTGGCCGGCGTAGCTTCCCCCTGTGGCCACGCTGGCCCAGCCAGTGGCCGATGGTGTGGCGCCGCCGCACGGCTGGCCAACGGGCGAAGCCGGGGCGTGGTGAAGGTGGAGGTGGGAGGCTGACGGGTGGGCCCGGGTTAGTGAAAAAAAGTAGAAAACAACGATTCAAATTTCAAATTCAAAAACTTGTACTTCCCGGGCTCCAAAAATTTTCAAAACTTTACTGGAGCAAGATCAAATCACCAAGAACATAGTGCAACAACAAAAACCCAACAAGCTATTAAGGATTGCTCACAAAAGTTCAAACAAAACTATAGTTTTCACAATTTCCAAGAATTTTATGGTTCGGGATAAACATCAAAAAATTTCAAAAAAATATTCAAAACTCACCATTTGAAATCTAGTATTTAAATAAAAGTTTTGGGAGACAAGGCAAGAAATTTAATTAACTCAAGCCAATCAAATGCACATGATGCTTCATTATGCTTGGATGATGCTCATGATGATGCTGTTTAATTTTTTGATCATGTTCATTAACTTTGGGTCATGACAATTTGTGCTCGATGTGGATCATCTTCGTGAGAAAATTTTGCAGGGAGCTCATGACTGAGCTTATTCTATCCATCCGGGCAGTACCAAGATGTATCAGGATCTGAAGGAGAGATATTGGTGGTATGGCATGAAGCGTGATGTTGCAGCTCATGTGGCGCTGTACGATGTGTGTCAGAGGGTCGAGACACAACATCAGAGACCAGCTAGTTTGTTACTGCCATTGAAGGTGCCAGAATGGAAATGGAAAGAAATTGATATGGATTTCATCGTGGGATTACCACGCACACGAGATGGTTATGATTCCATATGGGTCATAGTGGATCGATTGACCAAAGTAGCTCACTTCATACCAGTGAAGACAACATACATAGGGGCATGATTAGCAGAGTTATATATCTCCCGAATTGTGTGTTTGCATGGGGTACCTAAGAAGATTTGGCAGAAGTTCACATCTCGGTTTTGGCAGAAGTTGCATGAGTCGATGGACACGAAGTTGAATTTCAGCTCCGCTTATCATCCATAGACTGATGGGCAGACAGAAAGGTGTTGTCGGTCAAAACCCGCCGGCGAGCAGTGACAGGCAACACGAGGAGTCGGGAGGCTTCCGGGACTGCTGGTGGACCCCGGTCCCTCGGTCAACAGCCCGAGATCTGGCACACATGCTGGCTTCGGTGTCGCGCTAGGCGTGCCACCTGACCCTGCACCTGATCAGGAAGGTATGATATATTAGATTCCTGCATGCACAGACACGTGTAAGCATTAGTCCGAGCCATGATCGGCTCATCGGATGTTTCCCGGTATCAGCTGTAAAGAGCCGATTGCATCAACACCGGATCGGATCTACAAATAAAGCATATATGTACCCGATAACGACATAAATCCTGCTCCAAAAATATTAAGCTAATCCAATCTATGATGATTAAAACCCTCACTGCATGATCAGAACATCCTATGCGTGATTGAGCCTAACAAATACCAAAAGGTAACGGAATAACAACCTAAACAGAGGCCTAAAAACCAACCAAAAGCCGATTCCCGGAACAATCTCTCTTCAAGCTACTACTAGACACCAATCGAACCGCCGGATCTTTCAACTCGTTTGCAAGGCCTAATCATGCAGATATTAAGCTAAATCTCTGATAATCAGAGACTAATCATAACAGATTAGATCTACTAACAAGAATAAAGCAAGACGCAATCCTCGCACCCGGGATCGGACACGATGACTGCCAAACGCTCATGAGTAACAAACAAAGCACGATTAAAACATGGAGAGATTAACGTCTCTATGCGCGTCAAGATAACTTGTGCTACTCGCCATCAACAATGCCTCAGAACGAGAAACACATAAAGTAAACGAGCAAGGGTGATGCTACCCCAATCACGCAAGGCGTGATCGGGGTAACACGGCACTTACCCGAGAAAACCCTAAAACAAGGGAGGCGATGCGTCGAGAGTTGTTGATGAATGATTCTGTCTTTATTGTTTACCCATGATACATATTTATAGTTCATAGACTTTTCTTTCTTAACCAACCCTAACCAAACACGACACAAATCTTAACTATCTCTATCTAAACTGTTTAAGCATATCTATCTAGATATACGGCCTCCCTGGGCCCAAAACATCTGCATAGGGTCCGATTCGCAAGCCCATTATAGTTATCCTCCAAATCCATCTTGCTCCACGGCCCACTTACGGCCTGTCTAAGTTATGGCGATAACACATGCCCCCTGGTTTCGGCAATGATAATTCCGAAACTATCTCCTTTTTAATCGCCTCGACTTTTCGACTTCCAAAATCCGTACAGTCGTGCCTCTTCAACTCCCAAGGGACATGACCGCTCTGCATCAGGCTCCTTGGGAACTGTTATGGTGCCAATTCACTTCACCTTCCCTTTTGCCTTTATAAACCTACCCCGGCATCTTCCTTAATCATCTTCTTTCTTTAGCCACTGGCAACCACATCTAAACCATTCTCTCTTCTTCTTGCAATGGCTTCTTCCTCTTCCTCTGCCTCTTCTGCTATTTCTTTTGAGTCTGAGTCCTCCCGAGAACCTACTCCAGAATACGATCCGATAGCCGCCTATGAGATCCTTGCCCCCTTGCATTGGGATGCGGAAGAATGGGACTTCCAATCCTGGTCAGAGGATGATGTATCCCTGACCGATGGCGAAGATCACACAGTACTCCTTGGAGCCGAGCTGGAGGAAGATGACAAAGACGATGCATCCTGGGAAGAAGAACTCTCCTCTTCGGAAGAAAAAGCCGATTCCTCCTCAACTGAGGAAGATTCAGTTATAGGAAACTTCCTCCTTAGCGAGTCATCGGAAGATGCCGCTGAGGACAACGAAGAAACTGAAGATGATGGCGGCTTCACCAGCAACAGCAGCGGGGGCGATGATAGCAGCAACAACAGCGGCGAAGACAGTGATGTTAGCACAGTCCCGCCGACCAAGCGCCGCAAGACCTCCGGCTTATACTGGTGGTAGGCTGTAGCACTAAGCCGATAGATCGGCTCTAGGAGCAATCGACTCTCCTTTTGTACTTACTTCCTCATTGTGAATAAAATCCCCTTTTGCGTCTGTGAGTTCTTTAAACACAACGATCTGCTTAAGAGCCGATGGCAACGCATCGACCTTAGAATATGGTGATCCGGATTCAAACTGGTTCTTCAATTCATTTCATTCTCTGCCTGAACTCAAATCCTTCTCCAAGATAGATATCTGAAGATTCCCAAAATCTAGGTTAACTTCCAAAAATCCCCTTTGCTCATAAACCCTAGCCACGGAATACCCCTCTGAGCCTCAGAATACGCGCTCAATCCTGCGCCGTCAACCCTAGATCTGTTTCCTGAGTTCTCGACTTCATCAAGACTCCCGATGGCGGAATCTTTGAGTACTGGCGCGAATCTCTTCGGTCTGAAGGTAAAACTCCGACCCCTGTTAATTTATTGCAGTAATCACAAGATTCATTGCGCTGTTAAATGACCCCTTTCTTCGACTACTTTGTCTTTCGTGGGTCTTTTCAGGCTTCCGATATCCTCTTACCACATCCTTCCTCCCCCAATTCTTTCTGTCTTGGGCCTCGTTCTTACGAGAAGCCCATAGATCTAATTTCTTGTGAGGCTAATCGAATCCCCTTCGTGAGTCAAGACATAGATCTAGACTCTTGGTCCGATAGCCTTCGCGCTTGGCCAAATCCTCCAGAGGGCTGGGTAGTTTGGTATAACAGAGTGGCGAACACCTACCAGCCTTTATGGGAATCCATAGGGATAGCCGATGCTCTATCTCTATCTCTTTCCCCTCTTGAAAAGGATGAGAACCTTCTGAAGACCATTGGCTATTTCTGGTCCGATGCCTTGAACTGTTTCCTCTTTGGACATGGTCCAATGACCCCACTCTTCTAGATGTTATGATGATTACCGGCTTAGACATCTCATCATCCTGTCCCTCTGCTTATATGCTTTCTGTAGTACCCTTCAAACTGTCTTCCAAAGCAGAATGCACAAACTGGAGCGCATATCTGAATCAACATCTGAAAACAAAAGGACCTGTGACAGAGAAAGAACACACAGCCTTCCCAAATCTATGGCTAGAGCACTTTCGCTTCTGTGGCCCTTCACTTGCTCCAACCAAAAATTATCTTCCTCTGGCGTACGAGCTGGCCAAAGGTCACACTATTGGCCTTGGTAAGTTATTCCTTGGAGAAATCTACAGATACCTTCATCTGATGTCCTTGAGTCTTCTTTCACATAAAAAACTTAGGACTGGTGGTCCCTGGTGGTTCATCCAGCTATGGGCTCACCTTTACTTCCAAGATTTCATCCCAAATTTCCCCTCTCTGATCAACAACTCTTTTCCAGACCAGAGTGGGAGACAAATCCGATGCACCAGCTTCGGATAGGCCTTATACAGTCTCCCTGGCAGGAAATTAAATCCTTCAGACGGCTCTCGATGGTTTAGGATTTTTACGAAGGCCTGGACAACCCAATCTTCCTCCCGTATGTTGATTCTGAACTCTTTGAGAACCCAGCCACGTTCCTACTAGCTGATTTCGCCCATGATATCGATACCAGGCGCCTGTACTCCATCATGATTCGTCCTTGCCTCCTCCTAGTCGGTATGAGCACTTCCAACCGGATCATTAAATCGGGATATGAATTTTACCAGCCGGTCGTAGCAGCCCGGCAGTTTGGTCTTGGGCAAGTGCCTCCACATTTCCTCCTTCGTCATCTAACATCAAGTAGAGTGGACCTTCCTAACGCCGTCACCACCCAAAGATGCTACAGTCTGTTTTCAGACCTTTCCATCCCGATTCCTGTCAACCTTGCCTTTATTTCTTCGGCTGTTGACTTCGAGGACTGGTGGTTGATGTGGAAGACTCATATTTTCTGGAGAGCCTTGGGGCCAATGCTGCAACAAATTCACACTGAGTATGAAATCGCTGAAGGAGAGGTATTACTATTCGCCCATTGTTTTCTCCTTTTGACCTTACTGAATCTTTCTGATTCCATTTTCTCTTTCTGCAGCAGGAGGATGGCCAAGAGCACAAGAATGATGATGGATCTGTCTTCCGGTTCTCGCCAATTGCCCCTGTGGTTCTCTTTGGCAAAAACGCACCTCCTCCTTCGAAAAGTATCATGCAGATCCAGCCCAGCACCGCAAAGCTGACCCCCAAGCAGAGACGATCTTCTGACGTCGTTGCCCACCGGGCTCGTGCTAAGACGAGGAAGGTGCTTGTCAGGAAAATCCGGAAGGCAGCTGGACCGTCCTCCCCTAGTCAAGAAGCTCCGGTCATTAATCAAGTCTGGAACACCTTTTTAGTAGTTGCCCTTCTGTTTTCGTACATTCTTCTTAATCGTATTCCCTTTTCTTGCAGCCTGTCATCGTGGATGTTTCCAGTGGGGAGGAACCCCCATGCTAGAGAGTCTCAGCTTTAGAAGTTCCAGAGGATGTGGAAGTGCCCGTCAATGCTCTGATTACCCTTCGTGATCCTGACCCAATAGCTCTGGAAGGCCCTTCAACGCTGATTGATGCCCCGGTCACCTCACCAGGTCTACAGGAGCCGGTCGTGGCCGCATCAGTCATTAGCTCTTCTCTAGAAAGACCATCTATTGCCTCGGCAACTGCTAATCTTTCTTCACAAGAGACGCGCCTACCAGAACCAACTGCTGCTTCGTCGGTTGCCGCTCCTTCTTCTGACAAGGTGACTCCTCAAGAGCCGACCTTCGCTTCTCCCGCTATCAACGTTCCTCCTCCAGAAGGGACGCGCCTTCCGGAGCCGACCACTTCTTCATCGGCTGTCTCCACTTCCCTCCCAGGACAGGTATGCTTTACTCCCATGTCATTTTCGCTCCTTTCTGCGCTGCTCTACTCACTTGCCTTCTTTCAGAGTCTGAACCTTTCAGAATTGCTTGCGTTTGATCCTGCATCCATCGGGTCGGCCATACTAGAAGCCGATGATCCTCAACCGGACTCGACTAGCGTCGCCAGTCAGCTTCTCTGTATGAAGGATCTTCTGTCGGGTTCGATCGACGCCCTGATCCAGGATTCCAGCGTGGTAAAGCGGATCCTTGATGAAGTCAACTCCCAACTTCCCGTGGGTCTTCAAGTCAAGCTCTTGCTGGCCGGGCACCTCCCTTCCTTTCAGGTAAAAGTAGCAGAGGCTCGCCATAGGATTGAGACTCGTCGCTCTCAATCCCCCTTGAGAACCAATATTGCCGAGCGGTGTCAGTCGGTCAACAAGAGGAAAGCTGCTCCGAGCGCCAAGACTGACACATCTATTTCCTCCCAACGGCTTCTTCTTCTAGAGAATGATCTAGAGGATCTCGAGGCCAAAGTTTTGGCCACCAAACAGTGCATCCAAGAGGAAAAAGACCTTATTGCAAGCTCCAAATGGGAGGTAGAAGCCCTGACCACTGAACTGAAGGTGGATCTGGCCGAGCTGAGCGCTCTGAGCAAATAGGTGATGCCGGGAGTGGACGAGGAGGATGAAGCAGTGATTGCTGAAGTTGATCGTGTCCATCTCGGCGCCATTGCTGCCATGGATGAGTTCCTTCAGAAAGCCTGTTTCAGATAAACTTTGTGTGCGTACATTTTAACTCTGAAGTCGATGGTCATACATCAGCTATTCGGTGATCCATTATGTTAATTACTCCAAAAAGCTCTAGAGTCGATGGTCTCACATCGGCTATTTTAACAACTTACGAAATGCTTTTCTTTAACATGTGGGCCGATCGTACGCATCGGCCTCCTTTCTTCGTTCTTGTCTTGCCACACATCACCAGTTTCGTAGACCCAGGCCATCGAGCTCTATCGGTTTGCACCCTTCCGCACAACTTCGGCGCTACCTTATTCAGGCCGATCGGTCACATCGGCTTAAAGCCTGATGCATGATATCGGCTTTACTGCTCGTCGGCCCACATGCTTGGGAAGTATCTCTTGAGATGTTGACCGTTGACTGCCACCGGAAACTTGACACCATCCAATTCTTCAAGCATATATGCATTCCCAGGTAGGACCTGGTCAACCCTATACGACCCATGCCAGTCTGGGGACCACTTGCCATATGCTGCATCCTTAGTTCCCAATGGTAGTACTGCTTCCCAGACCAGATCTCCTACTTGGAATTCCTTCGGCTTGACCTTCTTATTATACGCGCGGGCTACTTTAGCCTTATTTTCCTTGATCTTCTCAAGTGACCAAAGCCTAAGCTCCATGAGGTCCTCAACATTGTCATTCATCAGAGTAGTATATTCTTCAGCTGTTAAATCATTCTGGAACTCTAAGCGCCTCGATCCGGCCGTAATTTCCCATGGTAACACAGCCTCCTACCCATAGACTAAGTGATAAGGGGAAGTTTTTGTCGCCCCATGACAAGATATACGGTATGCCCACAATGCCTCTGATAAGACCTCATGCCAACGTCTGGGGTACTCATCAATCTTCCTCTTAATCAACTTGATGAGGCTCTGATTGGACGCTTCAGCTTGTCCATTTGCCTGGGCATAATATGGAGACGACTTGATCAGCTTGATGCCCATGTCGGCGGCAAACTTCTTGAATTCCTCTGAAATAAAGATCGAGCCTCCATCTGTTGTAATGGTCTGAGGGATCCCGAATCTATGAATGACATGTTCCTTGACAAACTGAATAACGTCTCTGGATGCCACCGATTTCATAGGAATTGCTTCTACCCACTTGGTGAAGTAATCTGTGATGGCCAAAATGAACTGGTGGCCTTTGCTGGATGGAGGATTAATTTTTCCGATCATGTCCATGCCCCAGCCTCTGAACGACCATGGTTTAATTGTAACATTCAGGTAATTAGAGATATAGACACTAGGTAATAGTGTGATATATGTATGCATGTTAGGGTGTATATTAGTTGTAAAGAGAGAGCTACAGGTATATTTGTAATTATTGAATTGTATAGGTACTTGAGTGTAATTGGGTAAAAGTACTACTAAGTGTCAAATCTAAATAACTATAGAGAAGAAAAGTACAAAAGTTAAGTTAAAACCTAAGAAAAATAGACTCTATATGAAACTAAGGACCTATATGTGATTAAAATAAAAATATAAGGGTTTACATATGAAAAGGTTGAAAGATAAAAGTAAAACTCAGATTTACTTAAGGACTAATGTGTAAAAACACAAGTAATCATGACATCCCAGGAAAATTTGTAAACATACCCAAAGTTTGATCAAATTATTTAAACAAAGCCAAAAGTAATTTAAATTTTACCCTTATTCATAAACTTAACTCAAAGAGTTGTAAATTTTGATTTTATGAACCTAAGCCCTAAAACAATGTTGTAGAGTTTGAATAACTCTACAACTTTCATGTTGAGTATTTTCTTATTTGACCTTTGTAGCAGTAAGAAATTTTAGTTTACTGAGAGGTCCCTGCACTTTTTGGAAATCACAAACCAGTCCCCCGGACCTCTCCCTTCGCTTCTTCCTCCTCGCGCACGTGGGTCCCTGCTCTGCTCGCCTGCCGCCGGCAGTGTTTCGCCCCTGCCGCCGCTCTGCCGCCGCCGATGGCGCCACCTCCTGCTGGCTTATCTTCCCACGCGTCGTCCCCTCCCAGCCCCAACCTCTTTCCTCTCCCCTGGTGGCCTCTCGCGCACGCGCCACGCCTTCCCGAGCCGTTCGCCGGCCGCCACGATCTCACCGTCGTTGCCAGCTCTTGCTAGCGCCCATAGCCTCGCCTCTGGTCTTAACTCACGCTCAGCACCACTGTGTGATCTTGTTTACCTTTGTCGCACTTCTTCTCCACTGCCTTTTCCCGTTCCCCGAGCTTGAGCTCTCACCGGACCTCCGCCGCCCCACTGTCCACTGTCGCCAGCCACTTTCACTTCTGCTCGACCCCAATTTCAAGCCCCTCGAGCACCGCTGTGACCCACTGATGCTCTCCAGCCCGCGCAATTTCATTTTCTCGCATCCAAGCTTCATCTTCCACAGCTCCGGCCGCTTCGAGCTCCGCCGCCGCCTTCGGTTCACCGTGGACAGCTCACTTCGAGCCCTCCCACGCCACCACAACCCCCTAGCCAGCACGACATCATCCCGGTGAAGCTCCCCGACCCATCCATTAGCTCTCTAGTCCACCACCCCGACTCCCCGACGCTCACCGGCTTTCTTCCTTGCCGCCACCGCTTCGGTCTCCGTCGGTGACCCTTGATCCAGCACATATTCATCCAATTGGTTGCACGTACACCTTCCCCGTGACTTACTGGTTCTCGTGCGCAGGTCCCTTGCTGACGTTGATCACCGGAGCCTCGCCGTCGACGGTGACCCTTCCGCCGCCGCCTTGGGTCCTCATCGAGATCTATCATTCCGGCCACCCCAGCCCTCGACAAGTGGTGCCACAGAACCACCGTAGGCCCCTGAGTCCTCTCCTGCCCTTGGACCTCGCCGCCGGTGACCGCCGTCGCCGGAACAGGACCACCCTCGCCTTGCTCTGTTTCGGTTCACAGCCCAGGGACCTCGCGTTAGAAGACTTGAAAACCCAGGGGGTTTTCTGCAAAGCTGTAGACTCAGATGAATAGTGCCCAAAGGACCTCTTGTGTAATTTATGCTGTCAACTTAGAAATGCTATATCTATTCGAGGAAAATTCACAAAAAAGGAAACCAAAATTTGTTGGAATCCTTAGTTAAAGATCTAAAACTTTACTTAATGGATAAACTTCAGTTTCTGAATGTTTGATGATCTAATTTAAATGTTAAGTTTAATTACTTGTAGGCTTAGAAAATGCATAGTAATTCATAGAAAAATGATAAAATTTCGAAACCAGTTGTGTTAATTTTCTTTTAACATGTAGAATTTAAGAAAAATAATGATCCTAGTATTTCAGTACTATTTTCTTAATGTACAAGTTTAATTAGAAATAATGTATAGTTCATCTTATATAATTAATTTTTATAGATTTTAAATACTCAAAAATCATGAAAATATTTTAGTGTACTGTTCTTTAATAGTGTAACATATGATTAAAATTTCCAACCAAGAATTAGGTGTCAAACAAATTGGACATAATATAATTAGCCCATAATGTAATAGTAACATAAGGTTCATGTAAATAATTAGTGTAGTTAATGAATAAAGCTTTTAAATATAATTGTCAGGCACCACCCCACCTGTTGCTCCATGCCACTAGTTAGATACTTAGCATAATTAACTTTGCTGTTTAATGTATCTAAGTAAGATAGTTAGTACTCGATAAATGACTGCCCAGTACAGGGTAGTTAGATTATTGTCGAAGTGTTATATTCTTTTATTTGAATTGCAACTTTATTGTGAAATAACATAAAAGTATATGCATTCCATAACTTGTAACTTTGCATCTCATATAGACTCGACCGCTCTCGCTGACGGTGACTACGAGCTTATCCCGGAACCAGAAGGAGGTTGTTCTGAAGACCCCGGAAACTTTGTCACAGAATTCTCTGAAGCCCCGAACCAAGGTTCGGAAGATATTAACTTGAATAACCCCAACCCCACCAGCGAAGGTAAGCCCCGGACATAACCCTTACTTTATTTACACTGCGAACTATATTATTTATATATATCTTTATGCATTAAGTTCTTACGAATTGTTTGGAACCCTAGTTGCATAATTCCAAGAACCGATGTATTGAACACTAGAATTTGAGTCCGACTAGCTGCTATGCTAATAGGACCGGTAGAAGTCGAGTGATTTCCTGTCACTCGCGTGACATAGGAATTGTAATGTTTACATCCCTGTTATCACTATAAGGATGACGGACGGGAGTTTTGTGAGGTATCATAGTTGAGATGATACCCCGTCTGTGTTGTGGAACTTGATAAGGTCGCAGTGTGTGGTAGCGGTGGTTAAGCGTTTGAAAGTACTAGCCACATGCCGTGAAATATGGTAAGCGGTAAGCCTAGTAACCAATCGGCCCGAAGAGTGGACATACCCCCCACCACATGTATTTGGTTCTTTTGGTTACTTTGTTCAACGTGTAGGAATACGTGTTGCTGGGCAACCAGGAGTACGGGTTTTGTAGTCGCGCTACAGACGTACGTCCTGCACTTTGGAAGTGCGTATGGTCCTACAGTCGCTTGTGGTGGCCCTGATCCACGAGTCGGAATGAAAGGCAAACGGTTGCTTCGGAACGACCCTTTGGTGTTCCAAGCGTGTGTGTTAGGTTTACCCTTGCAAGGTTTTGAAATTCGATTCAGGAATCGTCCGTTTCTCGCAGAGATTGAGACTGCTTGATCCCTTTGCCACATAGAGTAACAAGAGGAAATTTGTGACTATCAAAGATGATGTTTGATTAAAGATTCTACCATGTGTGAGTAGTTATAGGTGCTTACCTAGAATGTTTAATCAACTAGAATCTGAAAGCTAAAAGTTGGAAATAAGGATCTACTCTTTGTTGCTTTTCAGCTGAAAACTCTACCCAAAACCTGAAAAGCCTGCATAAGTCTAGATACATGGCTAAGTATACCATGAGCGGGTAAGTCTTGCTGAGTATTAGTATACTCAGCCTTGCTTTTGTTGATTTACTTCAGGCAATCTCCCTGATGAGCCAGCATTCATTACACCGTGGCCCTACCCCTTGCCTGATGGTTGGTCCGTGGAGTGGGATCCGTCCCCGGCCAACACAGATTCCGCCGAGTGATATCATGCCAGGGCTAGCATGATATCTGTAATAACGACGTGTACAATATTTACGCTTTTAAACTCCGCTACTTTGGCTTAAAAACTTAAACCTGTTTTGTAATAATCTCCCTTCACTGGGAACTGATGATGTTTGGTGTACTTTTGTAATATAACTGCCTGTGATGTAAAGTGTAATGGCTTTTATATCTCTGGACTCGCCTTCATGTGAGGTGCCTTGTTTGATCCTGCATTCAGTGGTTTATCGGGACGTTACCCGACAGGCCAAGGTATTATACCGTTTGAAGCACAAGGTAGCCCTCAAGAGAGGACTCGCGTACTTGAGCCGGTATAATTCAGGTTGGTTCTGCCACATTAATAATGGGGTTCATCACTGACACTGGTACCATCTAAATCTTCCCGAACCTCTGACATGCTTGAGATCCTTTATAATATTTAAAACAATCCTCAAGCATGGTGGGCCAATAGTACCCTGACCGCCTAATCAGCCACTTCATTTTGTGAGCCGATTGATGAGTCCTGCAGGTTCATTCATGGACTTCATGTAAGAGCTGATTGGACTCAACCGGCCCCAGGCATTTAAGCAACAGCCCTTCCAAAGTCCTGTAGAACATGTCGTCCCCTATCAGGACATATCTCATGGCTTTATAACGTATCCTCTTGGGTGCCCCCCGAGCCGAATCCTTCAAGTAATTGAAGATATCGCCTCTCAAATCCCCCTGGTCCAGTAGGTGCACATGATGATTGGATCCGTCGACTTTGTACCCTGAAGCTAGTTGTGCCAAATCATTGGCCTCCGAATTCCTAGCCCTAGGTATCCAATAGAAATTTATGTACCTGAATTGGGCTATCAGTTCTTGGCATTGCACCCACAACGGAAAGAGTAGTTCAATTTCACACCTGCATTCCTCTGTGACTTGAGAGATCACCAATTTCGAATCCCCGAAGACTTCTACCACTTCAGCTCCGGCCTCAAGAAGCAATTCCATACCTTTATGCACCACCTCATACTCTACAAGATTATTGGTGCAAGTAGTAGGTAATCTGATTGAGAAAGAATACATTGCCCCCCGAGGTGATACCAGCAGGATACCTATGCCACATCCATCTCTGCAAACTGACCCGTCAAAGTACATAGCCCAAGCTCGTACGGCAAGCGCCGCTATGTTGGTATTGACCCGCTCAGCAATAAGATCCGCTAACGCTTGCCCTTTGACCGCCTTCGCGGGTTGATATCGGATATCGAACTCTGACAATGCAAACATCCATTTTCCCAATCGGCCTTTCAACACAGGAGCCGATACCATGTGTTTTATAACATCCGATTTGCAGATAATAATTACCTCGGCTGATAATAGGATGTGACGAAGCTTGGTGCATGTAAAGAATAGACAAAGACATAACTTTTCGATATCTGTATACCTTGTCTCTGCATCCAGCATCCTTCTGCTGAGGTAGAGTACAACTCTCTCTTTATTGTCATGCACTTGTATTACTACCGACGCGACAGAGGTGTCACCAACTGATAAGTACACATAAAATGGCCTATCTTGTTGGGGTGGAACCAGCACAGGCGGTTTTGATAAATACTCCTTAATCTCTTCAAATGCCTGTTGCTGTTAGGCCCCCCCAGCGAAATTCTTCATTGGTTTTGATTTTCACCAACTCCACAAAAGGCTCGATCTGCCTAGAAATATTAGAAATAAACCTCTTGACCAAGTTGATCTTGCCAATAAGTTGCTGGAGCTCCTTCTTCATAGTAGGTGGCACCATGGTGCGTACGGCTTCCTGACTTTTTAGGCCAATCTCGATCCCTCTTTCATGAACCAGAAAACCCAAAAATTTTCCAGCCGACACGCCAAAAGCACACTTCTTCGGGTTCATCCTAAGCCTGAACCTTCTAGTTCATTCTAGAACCTGTCGTAAGTCCTCCAGGTGCCCTTCAATCGACGCAGACTTCACCACGACATCATCAATATAAATTTCCACCAATTTACAGATCAAGTCATGGAAAATGTAGTTCATGGCACGCTGATATGTAGCGCCAGCATTCCTCAAACCAAAAGTCATGACCACATACTCAAACAGACCCACCGCTCCAGGTACTCTGAAAGCGGTTTTGGTGTATATCCTCAGGGGCCATAAAAATCTGGTTATAACCAGCATTACCATCAATGAAACTCAAGATTTTGTGACCAGCAACCGCATTGATCAGTGTCTCTGCAACAGGCATTGGGTACTCATCTTTCAGAGTAGCCTTGTTGAGGTCCCTGAAGTCCACGCAAACTCGCCATCGGCCGTCCTTCTTCTGTACAAGTACAACACTTGAAATCCACTCAGCATACCTACAAGGCCTGATGAATCGTGCTTCTAGCATTTTCTCCACCTCTTTTTTCACTTCGACAAGGACCTCGGCCTTCATCTGTCATGCTCGCTGCTGGAACGGTCGAAATCCACTTTTGAGAGGGAGCCGATGCTCAACTATGCACCTGTCCAACCCAGGCATCTCTGTATAATCCCAGGCGAAGCAATCGGCATATTCTTTTAATAAAGCTATCATCGGCTCTCGTAAAGATGAGTGTAATTTCTTACTGACGAACGTTGGCCGTGGCTTATCCCCAGGACCAATATCTATTTCTTCGAGCTCGTCAGCCGACGCAAACCCATATCCTAGTTTCCCATCATCTGTTAAGTCGACGCTGTAGATGGAAAAAGAAGACAGTAAAAAGAATTTTGGCCAATCGTCGAGATCGGCCGTTCCATGTATTTTATTATCTTTCAAGTTTTTACGAAAAGAATAAGGCTGGCTGTCAAAGTGGGCCTTTCTGTAATGGCTATGACTATGTAAAGTACTTGACATCAAAAGTTTATACTTCATTTTTTAGGGCCGATTGCGAGAACCGGCCTCCACAAGTACGCTAGAGCAGCTTGTTCCTTGCGACTCCTCTATTCTGTAAAGCCAGTGGATAAGACCAGCCTCACCCCGTTTTTTGTAGCTTCAATGCGATCGCAGCCTTCTAGACTCATCCTTGAGATCGGCTCTTGGTCTTCCGCATCCTAGATGCTCATAGCAGCATGTGAAATTTCAATTGAGTCATCTGCATGAACCACCTCTACCTCATCTCCGTCCCACTGGATCAAACACTGATGCATTGTGGAGGGGATGCAACAGTTGGTATGAATCCAATCCCTACCAAGTAGGACATTGTAGGTGCTCTTGCTATTAACAACGAAGAAAGAGGTCGGGACGGTCTTATATCCGATGGTTAGATCTACACTGAGGATGCCTTGAGCTTCTAAAGTCTGCCCATTAAAGTCACTTAACATGACATTAGTCTTGATCAAATCTCCGGTGGGCTGCCCCAAGCGGCGCAGAACCGAGTACGGCATGATATTAACTACTGCTCCTGTGTCCACCAACATCTTGTTAACGGGCTGGCCGTTTATGTATCCCTTAAGATACAAAGCCTTCAGATGCTTGTAATTCTTAGCTTGTGGCTTTTCAAATATCACCGGCCGGGGTCCCAAATAAAGCTGGGCTACTGATGACTCCTCATGGGCTTGAGCATGGAATTCTGCAGGGAGCACAAACACCATATGTGTATCAGCCGATACCTTCACATCGGCTCTTGCCGACTTGGGTCACCACTCCTTTCTGGGAGGGCGAGACTCCTTTTTCTGCACACGATGGACTTGTTCTGCCAAATCCGGGCGCGCTTTCCTTATTGACTCGATATATTTAGCCTCAGCTTCTTCCAAGCTGCGCAACCGCTGAACCCTGCGCTTCTGAGAATGATTGAGCCCATCAGGGCACCATCGCGGATGATGATACTTGTCCTCTTCTTCATCAAGGTCCACTCTCCTTCGTGGAGATCGAACCTGTTCTTGCTGAGTCGGAATAGGGCCTAAGCGCCGGAAAACCGAGACCCCCCTTTGCATCTGGCTTCACGGGTCCACACTCTGGGCAGTCTCTAGTAGTAGGCAGTCGACTCATACCAGAATCCCAACAGTACCTGAAAAACAGGCAATGCCAATGATCACGCGCGTCTTCATGTCTCTTCAAACGCTTCCCAGTACGACGCTCGTACTCTTCTTCCTCTGATTCCCGCTGGAGACGCTGCTGGTACTGGTACTCATACTTCTTGAGAAGATCAGAAGAAGTCGGCCACTGATTCCTTACATACCTCACTTGTTCTTCTGTGACATATCCCTTTTCTTCTTTTTGGGGCCGATCTCTGGGATCAGCCTCTTTATTCTTGGTTTGGCGGCGTGACGCTAACCCCGCCATGTTGATGCCGAGCGCGAAATCCAGCTGCCGTCTTGCGGACCAGTCATAACCTTCCACCATGTTCACACAAGGGAAAGGCTAGGTATCGACCTTCATGGAAGTTTGGCCCAAGATCAATCGGCCTTGCTCGATAGCCGATTGAATTTGCCGACGGAGCTCCTTGCAGTCGCTTGTGCTGTGGGTGAAAGAGTTGTGCCACTTGCAATATGATCTTCCCTTCTGTCAGACCCGGAGCCACGGGACTGTGTACATAACGTAGTTTAAAGAGGTTTAAGAGATTAAGTCCATTTTATCTCTTATTTATCTCGTTTATCTCTTATTTATCCCGTTTAAATAGGAGATAAGGCTAACCGATACAGAAGGAATCTACTCGAGGCATGTTCTGGTACGATTTCTTAGCTGGTGTTGGTTAGTATCCGTATAACCTTGGCCTCTCGGATATATAAGGGAGGATAAGGACCCTCTCAAAACAAGATCTCTAGATCATTCCACACCAAAAGGGAATGCAAACCACCATACAGGACGTAGGGTATTACGCACCTAGCGGCCCAAACCTATCTAAGCTTTGTGTTCCTTGCACCTTCGAGTTCCTGATCTCGGCGTCTCCTCACCCAAAACTTACCACCTTGGGTATATCCCTCGGTGGGCAGCCGGTTAAACACCGACAGCTGGCACGCCAGGTAGGGGAGCGCATCGAAGATCCACTGGTGAACTCGATGGCATCTTTCTAGTTCACCAGGTGGCGGATTGCTACCTTCATGCATGTGCATCGGCGGATCGATTTATCGAGTTTGAGATCGGATCCTTCAGCGAACGGCTACATCGACCTCGACTACTCGGCTCGACTTCACCTCGCGCTGCAACGTCGATGCACCACGGACGTCAACCTCGATGACCCGGTTCAACTTTGGCTTGCGCCGCAATATCCGCGCACAGCAGCGATGAGTTCGACTACTTCAACTTCGCGAGGACGATCGGCAGCCCGCCGATGACTACTTCAACTACTTGTCTCGGCTTGAAAACTAGTCGAAATCGACTCCGACTAATCGAGCTTCTTCAACAAACCGTCGCAGCTCCATCAACGAGCTCCACGGCTTCGTCGATATTCGTCCATGAATCAAGCTAAGTGATTTATACCTTTTCTGATTTATTCTTCACAGGATCGGCTAACTTTTTGGGTACGCCTCTCGACGGGCATGAAATCCTTGGGGGCTACGCCCTGATCGACTACTCCTGGGATGCTAGACCGACAGACACAGCTTTGGTGCACCGAATACTGGAGGCTCTGCCACAGACTTAATGCACCGAGGGCTGGCGGCTTTGCCACGGCTTTAGGACACTGACTACGGAGGCTACGCCACAAGTTTGTGTTCTGAGTGCTGGAGGTTTCATGGGACTACACCCTATGGAAGTATAGATCTTTGCGTGTTGCCGCACACGCTCTCGCCGACTACTTATGCGTGTATGTCTCTCAATGGGTACGAAACCCTCCAGAGCTACACATCGCCGACTACTTTATGCGCACCGTGCATCCTCTTTGTCGCATGACGACTTCTTTGTCTTCTCTTAATGGTTGCCAAAGTACTCGGGTAGCACACGCCTTAATCCGTGAAACCTCGACTCTTCTGTAAGCCTATGCTCCTACGCGTGCATGCGGCTAAGCTCCCTACACTATGGTCTACGGCCATCAGAGATCAGGTGCTTAAACGTAACAGGCTAACTGCCTGGGGAAATTACATGACCTAGCAAGAGCAAGACGCGAAATTTTTCTACCGAATATATTTTGGTTCCTTCATATTATTACTGAGTACTACTTGGTATCTTCGCATTATGCTACATAATGTATGCATTGTCTTTTTTCAGATCAAGCTTCATCAACAACCCTCCAGGCAGCATGGCGTGCCATCACAGTTCCGCTAGTCCCAGGCTTGGGGGCTGGGCGATGCACATTACTCGACATGGCTCCTTCGGCCCTCCCGGCTTGTAAGCTCGGGGGCTAAACGCCGCAAAACTACTCGAAGACGACTCATATGAAGACCGAGAGTGCAGAAGAAATCCTAAGTCACCGCGCGGTTAAATAAACCAGCGGGAGGCTCAATTTCTCTATGCAGAAGGCGAAGAGTTTTTCTCGGAATTCCAGAGTAACACTGCATGCCACGACTTTTGGATCCTTATTTCCAAACTTGAGAGATTTGGATTCAAGGCTCGGGGCTGCGGGATACGTGGCATCGACTACTTATTTTTCAAATTTAATTGAAAAGGTAAGTAAGGAGGATTCAAGACTAATGTGACCCTCAGCCTGATTCTCCGATTTAACCTAAGGCTCGGGGGCTACTCCATATGGAGTGCGATTTTGCAATCCCACACCATATCAGAAACAAAATTCGGGGCATGAGCACCTCATAGCTTCGATGCAGCCAAGTAAGTACTCGAAGAAGGACTTCAAGACGGAGCTTCAGAAGAAGCCGAAGACTACTTCGAAAGTACTCGATAAGCCTGCAATACTCAGCTACGAAGAGCTCGGGGGCTTGTCAGACCCGAGGCCACGGTACTGTGTACATAACATAGTTTATAGAGGTTTAAGAGATTAAGTCCGTCTTATCTCTGATTTATCTCATTTATCTCTTATTTATCCCGTTTAAATAGGAGATAAAGCTAACCGATACAGAAGGAATCTACTCGAGGCATGTTCTGGTACGATTCCTTAGTTGGTGTTGGTTAGTATCCTTGTAACCCTGGCCTCTCGGATATATAAGGGAGGACAGGGACCCTCTTAAAACAAGATCTCTAGATCATTCCACACCAAAAGGGAATACAAACCACCATACAGGACGTAGGGTATTACGCACCTAGCGGCCCGAACCTGTCTAAGCTTTGTGTTCCTTGCACCTTCGAGTTCCTGATCTCGGTGTCTCATCACCCAAAACTTACCACCTTGGGTATATCCCTCTGTGGGCAGCCGGTTAAACACCGACACTTTCAGCTCCTGCGCCGTAGGAGGTTTATATCCTTCTGGAAACTTCAATTGTTTCTCTTTTAACAACAGATCAAAGATTTGTTCAACTTTGCCCAACGTCGAAGTCAAATCCTTTCGCAGGCGCTGTTTGCTTCACCCATTTGCAGGACACAGGGTTTGCCCCCCGAGTCCATTCTGTGACTGCCACCTCTTGCTCTTCCCCGGAGTCTTCGGCTTCCTCTACATCAACCACCGCCACTTGACGCTTGAACTTATCTTGATATAGCTCTGGATGGCGCTGCTCGTGCGTTGTCAGCTTCTACACCAAATGCACCAAAGAGGTAAACTCCAACTGGAAAGCCAGATCTCTGATCGGCTTCAGTAACCCCAAAGATGCCAACTCGACTGCCTCCTTCTCTGAAATCCGTGTTGAGTAGCATCGGTTCTTTACTTCCCTGAAGCGTCGAATAAATTCCACCATGGTTTCCCCACGCTTCTGCCGCACTTGCGCTAAATCGGCAATTCCTGCTTCTGCAGCTTCCGAATGATACTGAATGTGGAACTGCTCCTCCAGCTGCTTCCAAGTATGGATAGAATCAGGGCCTAATGACATATACCACCCAAAGGCTAGCCCTGTGAGCGATTGCGAGAAAAATCTCACTCGCAAAGGATCCGATACCAAGATCATCCCTAGTTGCACCAAGTATCGGCTCACGTGCTCGATAGAGCTAGAACCTTCTGCTCCACTGAATTTGGTAAACTCAGAAAGCCGATATTTAGGCGGCAAGGGAATTAGATCGTAATCACTTGGATACGGCTTAGTATAGCCGATCGCTCTCCTCTTTGGCAAGATGCCAAACTGATCTCTCAGAATGGCACTGATCTGCTCCACCGTCTGTGATCCTAGGGCCGAGTGCGCACTATCGTGACTCGGCCCGGTGGCATAGGCTGCTAGCCATGCTTGCTTGTCTGCATCTGCTCCAGAAACTCCTCCAGCTGCCTTCTGTGCTGGATGTACCGGATTATTGCTATCCGGTATATAAGCACACATATAGCCATGTGGGATCTCCCTGGGTGGCTCGCTGAAGAATTGGTGATCCACAGGATCACCTCCCACCTTATAAACCACATAAGCCAGGGAACCATGCGACTCCGCAGCCGCGAGCGCATAAGGCAGTGGTGGCCTACTTTGGAACGGTAATTCCCCTTTATGACTCCCCAAGGTAGGTCCCGTTGGAGAATGCTGATGCTTCATAATTTCTTGGACCAGGGCAACATGCTCGAAAGCGTTAACCAAGCTCTCAGAATGTCGGTGCAACGAGTGGGCCACCGCATAGTTCACTTCTTGCCGTAGAGCTCTGGTACGGTCCTCGGATGGGGTAGACAGATCCACTCCATCAAGAGCACCTTCGGGTGAAAACCTCTTCCACCTGACACCATGGTGGCGAGTCCTTTCAAAAGAGCCGATGAGGTCGGCTTCGAATTGAGTCTTAATCTCATCATATCTCTGCTTATGTTTAGCAGAGAGCTCCTCGTAGGTGATCGGTTCATCCCATGCCATCTTGTCAACAGCAGCTGACGGAGTCGAAGAAGATGACGAAGTCGATGAAGATGATGAAGATGACGATGATGGTCCCACCGGGCGTGCCAGAATGTGTTGTCGGTCAAAACCCGCCGGTGAGCAGTGACAGGCAACACAAGGAGCCGGGAGGCTTCCGGGACTGGTGGTGGGCCCCGGTCCCTCGGTCAACGGCCCGAGATCTGGCACACGCCCTGGCTTCGGAGTCGCGCTAGGCGTGCCACCTGACCCTGCACCTGATCAGGAAGGTATGATATATTAGATTCCTACATGCACAGACACGTGTAAACATTAGTCTGAGCCGTGATCGGCTCATCGGATGTTTCCCGGTATCGACTGTAAAGAGCCGATTGCATCAACACCGGATCGGGTCTACAAATAAAGCATATATGTACCCGATAACGACATAAATGCTGCTCCATAAATATTAAGCTAATCCAATCTACGATGACTAAAACCCTCACTGCATGATCGGAACATCCTACGCATGATTGAGCCTAACAAATACCAAAAGGTAACGGAATAACAACCTAAACAGAGGCCTAAAAACCAACCAAATGCCGATTCCCGGAACATTCTCTCTTCAAGCTACTACCAGACACCAATGGAACCGCCGGATCTTTCAACTCGTTTGCAAGGTCTAATCATGCAGATATTAAGCTAAATCTCTAATAATCAGAGACTAATCATAACAGATTGGATCTACTAACAAGAATAAAGCAAGATGCAATCCTCGCACCCGGGATCAAACACGATGACTGCCAAATGCTCATGAGTAACAAACAAAGCACGATTAAAACATGGAGAGATTAACGTTACTCTATGCGCGTCAAGATAACTAGTGCTACTCGCCATCAACAATGCTTCAGAATGAGAAACACATAAAGTAAATGAGCAAGGGCGATGCTACCCCAATCACGCAAGGCGTGATCGGGGTAACACGGCACTTACCCGAGAAAACCCTAAAACAGGGGAGGTGATGCACCGAGAGTTGTTGATGAATGATTCTGTCTTTATTGTTTACCCATGATACATATTTATAGTCCGTAGACTTTCCTTTCTTAACCAACCCTAACCAAACACGACACAAATCTTAACTATCTCTATCTAAACTGTTTAAGCATATCTATCTAGATACACGGCCTCCCTGGGCCCAAAACATCTGCACAGGGTCCAATTCGCAACCCATTATAGTTATCCTCCAAATCCATCTTGCTCCACGGCCCACTTCCGACCTGTCTAAGTTATGGCAATAACAAAAGGACAAACTAGATATTGGAGGATATGCTTAGGGATTGTGCCCTAAAACATGGAGGCAGTTGGGATAAGAGTCTGCCGTTTGCAGAGTTCTCTTACAAAAACAGTTATCAGGCCAGTTTGAAGATGCGTTTGAGGCATTGTATGGCAGGAAGTGCAGAACTCCGTTGTATTGGAGTGAGACAGGCGAAAGCCAATTGTTCGGGCCTGAGATCATTAAAGAGGTTGAGCGATAGGTACAGGTTGTCTGTGAGAATTTGAAAGTGACTCAGTCGAGAAAGAAAAGTTACGTAGATACTCGACGACGAGAGTTGACTTTTGAAGAAGGAGAATTTGTGTATCTAAAAGTGTCACCTATTGGAGGTTTGCGCAGATTCAAGGTCAAAGGGAAGTTGTCACCTCGTTATATTGGCCCGTTCAGGATCTTGGAACAGAAAGGCGAGGTAGCTTACCAGCTGGAGCTACCTGCAACTATCGGATGTGCATAACGTGTTCCACATATCACAGCTGAAAAAGTGCTTGAGGGTACCAGAGGAGCAGTTGCCATTGTAGGAGTTGGATATGTAGGAGGATTTGACTTACATAGAGCACCCGGTCAAAATCCTAGATACATTGGAGAGAATCAATCGGAGTAAGAGGATACGGATGTGTAAGGTTCAATGGAGTCATCATGCAGAGGATGAGGCTACTTGGGAACGAGAGGACGAGTTAGGGTAGAATTTCGCCAGCTCTTTGCTAACCCAGCCGAATCTCGAGGACGAGATTCATTTTAAGGGGTAGATTTGTAACACCCTAATTTTCAAATTAGAAATCTAAATAAATTTTTCTAGATTTCTTTCAAGATCCATAAGGTTTTTATTGCATCATTTTGATTTTAGAGCATTTACCGTGAATTAAGAGTAATTTACTTAACCATAAAAAGAAATGTAAGGAAACATAGGTCTTGTGCATTTTCATGCCTCATTGCATTATTTTATTGCTTGATTCGCATCTGAATTTAAATCTCAAATTCAATTGAAAGCATTTTATTTTTTCTTCTATCTCTTTTCTTCTTTGGGTTCGGCCCCCTCTCTCTTCTCTTTTTCCTTCTCTTTTCCCTCTTTCCCGCGCAGCCCAGCCGGCCCAGCTGGCTTGGCCTCTTCTTTCCCTTCTTTCCGCGTGGGCCAGCCTGCTCTCTCCCTCCCTGGCCCAAACCGCCCGCGCCTCCCTCTCCCTCTCGCTGGCAAGCAGGTCCCGCCTGTCGGGGCTTTCCCTTCCCCCACGCCAGGCTCGGACTCGAGCCCGAGTTCGGCTGCAGTCCAGTGCTGCCCCGCCGGCGCGGCATCTCAGGCCTGCAGGCCAAGGCGCCTCGGCCGCCCTCGTGCCCTAGGTTTTCCCCAAGCCGCCGCCGCCGCCTCCACGCCTCGGCCGCTCGCTGCTCCGCTGCTTCTCTGCCACTGCAGCCGCCGCCGGAGCTCCGTCGTGGGGTAAGGATCATCACCTGCCCGTTATCCCCTATTTCCCCGCCTTCCCGTGCGTGCAAATCGCTCGCCGTCGTCCCGAGCCGCATCTCGCCGCCAGTCGCCGTCTCCGGCCACCGTCGCCTCTTCCCGAGCCCCTAGATGCGCTTCTCTCCTCGCTCTCTTGATCCTAGGCCAAACCCGAGCCTAAGCTATGTCCAGAAACACGTTTACGCATTTATCCGGCAAGCTGCCGCCACCCGCCGCCGTTTCCACTCACCGCCGTTGATCGACGCCGCCCCACCCGAGCCTCCAGCCATCCGTGGCCGTTGGATCCCGATCCAACGGGTTAGATTAGACCTAACCCAAGTCAACTAAACCAGATACCGGTCAAACCTAGGCTATTTTGCACTTTAGCCCTTGAGTTATATAGGATTCAACCCGCAGTCCACGACAGTTTAAAAGTATTCATGAATAGATCCTTTTTATTTTGTTTAGACCCCTGTCCTTTTCTAAAATAGAACCCGCCGTCCCTAGCCTCTCTCTTTTGCAATCTAAACCCTAGATCTAAGATTTAATTATGTTCTAACACTCGGTTTCTTCGTCCAGAGCTCTTCTAGTTTCAAATCTTCTACAAATAAGCCTCTAGAATCATATTTTATCCATAACTTCTCCGTTTTAACTCTGTTTTCATCGATTCTTGCGCTCACGCGATCCTTGCAATATATACAGTAGCTTTATAATGTTATTTTGCTTTGTTTATATTATTTGGTGTACTATTCTTATTTATTCTATTATTTGTTTATATGTACTTGTGTATTACGATAGACGGTGCACAGTTCAATGGTCCGCAAAAGTAAAGCTTTGAAGACGTTTCTGAGCAGCAGCAGTTCTTTGACGAAGGTAAGTGGTCCTTGATCATACTTCAGTCCCAATAACTTTATAAATACCCATATTTACTTTATATGCATGCATGTGTCTGGAATATGATGGATCCCAAACTAAGGACGTGACTAGTTTCTTTTGAACTTCCTTGATTAAACCTGGGTTATTATATTTATACTGTAGCTACGCTAGTTGCTATTACTTAGACTTTAGTTGGATAATCTGAAATTATGCTACACTGGTTTACTCATGTTCTAGAATACTTTTATGATGATAATTAAGATCATTGCATTAATTGGAACATGGAGAACCACCCAGAAAAATAGTGCAACCACAATACTATATGGCTCTACTCTTGGCTAATTAATTAGAAACTTTAGCTTATGATAATCTTACCAAAAGAGCAAGAGGGGTTGCATCATCGAGGTATAGGTCGGTCCTCTTTAAGGTGTGATATGATCCTGATTAAGGCGTCTGCCTCATTAGAGAGAGTTATTAAGGCATCTGCCTCATTAGGGAGAGTTATGACCGCTTTAACTTGAAATCTTGATGGATTGTTATAAGTTAGGGAATCTTTGTAAAAGCCTCGTAGTGAATTCCTGCCACTCATCTTGGAAGTGTTTACAGGCCTTGCAAACCTGGGCATCAAGGGAAACACGAATTGTGGGTAAAGTGTATAACCTCTACAGAGTGAAAACTTATATATCAGCCGTGCTCACGGTTAAGAGCGGCTTGGACCCTCACATGATAATTGAACTTAAAGATAATCTAAATTAAGATTCTTTGTTCATAATATTGCTATCTTATCTCTTTTATTTATTTAAGGGTTGGTATATACTTACATTTAGTTAATGCTTGCTAAATAAAATTTGATCAACTAAAAATACTTATCATAGTCAAATCATGTCAGATTTTCTTTGATTATGGCCTTCCATGTCATATAATTTACTCCACTTGCTAAGTACCAACCATAAGTGTACTCACGCTTGCTTTATTAAAACCAATGCTGCTCAAAACAAGATAATTGTCCGGAGTTTTCTAAAGATTTCGAAAAGTAGTAGGCGTATGTCTCCCAGTCATCTGGCTGTGAAGTTGAAGTCCGCTGCTAGTTATAAACGTTTACTTATTCATTTAAAGATTAAGACTTTCGGTCATATAATAAAGTACTATGATACTCTCTTTCATTATAATATTATTTCGGATATACACTTATATAGTCTATCATACGTGCGGAACTTGATCCTGACGCAAATATGAGATGCATCCGGTTCCTTTTTACATTTCGGATGTGACAGGAGCGGCCACGCTGGCGGGGAGCGGCGTCAGGGCAGGGATGGGCAGGGGCTTGACAGGGATTCGTGGACGGCAGCGGGCGGATTCCTGGCCCTCTGCGTGCGCAGACGGATAAGGAAGGTCGGCGAGCATCTGGGGCGGGTTGCAGTAGGGGCCGGCGGGGCATGGAGCAGGGGTCCGACGGGGGAGACGAGTCATCTGTATGTGAGATGGAGCGGGGATCGGGCATGGGAGAGATGGCGGACTAGCTTGTTTTTATGGCATTGTGATGGGCAAAAGGTAATTTCACTAACCAGAATCTGCTGGAAGCAACCACGTTCCAGCTTCCAGGATTTGAAGAATCCAAAATCCGGGCTTCTGTAATTTGGTGCTGAATCTGGCCTGTTTGGAAGCCCCCACAGATTCTAGATTTTAGATTCTAAAAATCCAGGGGCTTCCATCGTGCATGAAAAGTCGTCATCGTCACGTTGCTTTTTTCGGACGTGGCAACCGCATATTCCCGTTCAAAGAATCACAAGCTGAAGAGGACGGATGGACCATGCACCATTGGGCCGGCTATAACCTCCTGCTGGCCCACTACAGCAGGACGCTTCAAGCAACAAATCAAAGTTTTGTCACAAGACGGCGAGAGTAAGTAACCTCCAGTAATCCTATATATCTTCCGGAATGTGGAAAAGCTATCTAACTTCCACTTTAAGATCCATGCACATACATACATCCAACGGTGATGAATCGAGCGGGCCGCTGGCGGGGAATCTCGGGAAGAAAGAAAGGCACTAGCACGGCCCAACCAGACGCAGTAGCGCACCTGAATTGCATGGGCTGCTTGAATTACTTTGTTAACCGGACATTCAAATGACCATTACTTCCAAACCATATATCCAATTTAAATGCCGTTTGAACCTAGATGTTGTTCACAATTAATATAATAAAATGAGATCCAATTTGCATATATTATTTATATTTTTAAAAGCCCAACAAATTAGACGTACCATTTCAACATTTTAGTCATACTATTCCAACATTATTACATAAAATGTTGAAGTAGTTTATTTGAAATGTTGAACTTGACTTATACAAATGTTGAATAATCTACTATTTCACATTGGATGCATGCTGCATGCACTATCTTTAGCAAAAATGACAAATTACTAATGCAAAGAAAAAATAAAAAGGAACACCATACATACCTACATACCGTGTGTCATGTGTCTCCATATGTAAAAAAAATACGAGACCGGCCTGCAGCTGCTAATAGAATACTTTCTGTGCTGATTTTGGGTGACCATGGAAGAAGTGGGCCGTGGTGGCTGTGCGATGCCTAGCTTACACATCTTCCGGAATGTATATAGGACCCCCCATAACCTCTCCTGATAGTGGTGCTGTGCATGAGCTGCACTGCGGGGAGGAAGAAGGAAGAGAGACGTTTGGCTGGGCTGAGTTGGACCATGAGGAAGGGTTGGTTCGAACAGGGTCAGGACTCAATATGGGCCAAGGAAAGGAAATTTGATCTGGAAAGAATTGAGCTCATGAAATGAGTTTATGCAAATAGGTTTTAAAAGTAGTTTTGAATTTTTGGGATTTTCTTGTTTGAATTTTCGGGATGTCACATGACTGTGGCCTCTTAGAGCATTTGGTGCCCTTGTAATTCAGTTATATCTTGATAGATGGAAAGCTTCCTTCAATGAGGAATTCAACTGGTTCTGCCTCGTTTAGATTCTTGGTAATGTATTTTGCGTTAGCTTGGGCTCAAAGCTTAGTAACCTTTGCATATTTTAACTCTGTATACAAATACGAAAAGATCATGTAGGGTCCTCCCTTAGTGTTCATAAAAAATTAATTAGTACACCTTATGGACAAATATTTATATAACCAAATGGTTTATTATGCAGGCAAGTGACATCATATTATTCCAAGTAAACTTGCACAACAGTACAAGGGAAAATATTTTGATCAGCGCATGCCTACCATTTTTTCGTAGGTTCACCAAATCATGCAGGCATATAGCCTGATGAACTGATCCTTAGCGTTCACCCTGAACTATTCTGTATCAAATGCAGAGTTTCAGACGAAGTCAATGGATCAGCCTTCGATAAATAGTACATAACAGTAAACTGAATAGTTTTAACACAAGCAACTGAAACGCAAATTCCTAAGACTAATTCCACGCTCTCGAAGCACAGCTTATTCTTCTCTGCAGTTCAGTAGGTTCTGTTTTTAATGTCTTTCACAATTTCTGCCAAGGTTTGATTCCACATAAGCCCCCGTCGATGAATATGACGGAATATCGTCCAGCTATCGACACCTGACATGATGTTGGATGCCTCAATCAGCGAGTCGACAATCCCCTTCTCCCTTATTTGTTGCACTAACTCGGTTTTGCTCTGTATCATCAAATCAACTATCATTGCAGCCCACTTTACGATCTCTATAGGGTAAGCAGTGGCTCCCCTTTTATTCCTGTCTACCAACTCCTTGAGAAGCCCCACATAACCAGATTTGTATGAAACAGAACCAACCACGTCAACTAAATCCTTTGCTGTGATTTGTCGACTACGATGTATTACGCAAATTATGCGCAGCAAGGCTGCCTGCAGTCTCTTAACATAATTCTGCTGATTACACTTTGAATCAGGATGCTTGCTAGAATCAGGATAAACTGGCAGATCACCATTCCCTAATGTTTCTGATTCCATACTGGTCTGAAGTAGATCGAGCACCTGCAGTAGCATAAACATCTTAGTGAATTAATAAACATATTAGTGGATTTTACTGACGGATAATGCACACAGAGATTAGAATTATTTAACCGAAGTGCACGAGAAGATCATTTTTCAATTGGACAAGGGAAAGGTGATCCATGCACGTTAGAGTACCTGTGTATATTGTATATATTCACCATGGTTTATGCAAAAGCTTTGTACATCTTCACTAATGGATATGCAAAGTATACGCAATGAATACAAATATATTCACAATAGATAGTCTGATTACCTTTTGAAGTACTTCCTTAGGTTCCCTAACAGTGTTGGCGTAAAAACGCTTAAATATATCTGCCGCGATGGCTCTGTATTCTATTTCAATCTCCGAACAAATTATATTGTAAAGTTCTCTAACAATACCTCCTTTCACCTTCAACATAGCTTTATAATTCTTTTCTTCTGCCGAGACCATTGCGATTGCTTCCCCAGCTTTCACTTGAACCTTCCGTGAGGCAACTGAACCTATTCCCTCGTTTTCCATGTCTTTATAGGAGAGGAAGATGTTCAAAATTACCATAAGGAAGTTCTCCCTTTTGTCAGACTTCGGGCTGGGTTTTTTTTTTTTATGTTTATCAGAGTTCGAATTGTTAATTATGAATTCTTGAGGCTCCTCGAAATGCTTGAGGAAAACCTGCATGTGAAGGTCTATGGCTAGCATTTGTATCTCAGGGTGACTCCCATAGCCATAGATCCATGATGGTTCCAATTCGAACTTGACTTTTTTACGCACCTCATTTCCAGCCTGTCCACGAACACTTGTGAGCTGGTTCAACACCTTGAAGGACCGTGTCAGTATGTCTATCCACTCAGCCTGCTCATTGACTGGGATGAATGGTTTAGAACAGATCCACGCCAAGATATGCATGATCAGAACATCAGATTTACACATTTCTATGCAGTTGTTTGTGTCCAAGGTGAACTTGTGTAGGATAATGAGGCCATGCTCGATCAGTTGGCACTCCTGCCTGCCGTGTGCATCATCAATATTGATTTGCACGGTGTGATCAGCATCATTTCCCCCTGGTGATGATGAAGAGCGGAATAAGATATGGTTGTTCTCGGATGGATCGAGCAGGGAAGAGACGCTTTCCAGAGTCCCTGGAAACTGAGCAATACTGACGTGGCCAGCAACATGCGCCACGATCTTTGAGGCTAGCAGTCTGATCTCTTGGTAATGTTCGTCTGTCCACGACAGCATCATGATCAGTTTCTGAATCCTTTTCCTGGACGAGCGGATCAGATCTTGCCTGGGGAGCATCTCTCTCTCGATAAAGTAGACCAGAATCCTTTCTCCGCACAGGTAGTCCTTCATGTAGTCTGAATCCAGCAAGCCGGACGCATATGTGATCAGATTCCTTCCTTTGATAGCAGACAGGTCCTTGAGGCACTTGAATTTGGTGTCAATAAGGTACCGGCGGACATATTGTGTGCCCCAGGTGCCGTGAAACCCATACTTCTGGACCACTAGTCTCACTGGCAGCACTTTCCCGACATCAAGGATGAGCCAGAGCAGGTAGAGCACACCCTGACTGAAAGCTAGAGAGTAGAAGATCACCACTGCTGGTTTCAGGTTAGCTTCCTGGCCGTAGTCCTTGCGCCAGAGGCGCACGAACGAGGCCACTATGTTGAACAAGACAAACACCGGGTGAAGTACAACGAGAACCAATGGGATCGGTAACCCTATCTTGATCAGCATCATGGTTGCATCCTTCATGCCAAGGGATGGAAACCTATTGCAGCAGGCACGAGGTTCCTCATTTGATTCTTCGTAGCTACGCTGTGGTGTGGTAGCTGATTGCTTCTTGTTTCTGCAGCATACTTGGTTCAGCATTCGCTTAGCAGTTCCGATGATGGGACGAGACAAAAGTTCAACCAAATATAGGTACTGCGCGTCCGCCACAGCACCGAAGATCCTGCCGTATTACAACCCAGTTAGAGTTCCAGTGACGCACATCGTCATAGGATATGTAGCTTATGTTCGTTAAAAGATAAATAGTAAAATGCCTTAAATTTGTTTGATTGTGTCACTTAAGTCGCTATGCTCTTAAATTGCAGATGTGTCTTTTATGTCTCTATAGTCTAAAAAATGCAAATCTGAACCCCGAAATCTGGTTTCGGGTGTCATCTATGTTCCCTTACTCAAATGCAGTGCCATCCACCAACAAAGCAAACTTGGATCAAATTCTGTGCTTTGAAGCATGCCATTACTTTCATTACCTCGTTTCTCTCAATTTGTCACTACTACCACTGCTCCAGCGTCACCATCACCACCGGTTCAAAATAGCCATCACTGTCGGTTTTAGGAGGTGTTAGATTTATATTGATGGTGATAGGTTGGGGCATCACTGCCGGGACTAGAACTAGCTGCTCTTATCACAAAACAAAAAAAGAAGAAAAAATAGGGCTAGCCCCGCTGGCCGGCTGCCCTCCTTGCTGCGCCGTCGCCCCACTAGCTGTACCGCCGCGCAGATCCACTGCCGCCCCCACCTGCGAGCCATGTCGCTGGCCTGCTTGCTGCAACGTTGGCTGTGCCACGGCCTGCTCGCCGCGCTGTCTGCTCGCTCGCCACGCCGTTGGCCCGTTCCCTGCACCACGAGCCAAGTAGATCTACTGATCGTGCCGGCCCCCGCGAGCTACCTTGCCGGCCCCACGCGCTATGCCACTCACTCCGTGGCCCCCTCCTCGTCTGCGGCGCGCTGCGCCATGCCGCCCCGAAGCCGTGGCCCCATGTAGCTGCGCCATGGCACCGCAGTCCCGCGTGCCGCAGAGAGGAGGGAGGCAGCGGCCGGGGGGAGGGGAGCGCCATGGGAAGGGAGGGGAACCGGAGGCGGTGAGGAGGGGAGCGGAGGGGAAGGAGTGGAGCGCCGTGGGAAGGAAGAGGCAAATACATATAGGGTTGGAAAGGCATCACCATCGGGACGTATTACGAACTGGCATGATGCCTTGGTATCACTGCCGGGTGTAATACAACCTGACAGTAATGTTCATTATCACCGTCGACTCCAAAGGGACCCGGCGGTGATAGTCTATCACTGCCGGTTTGGTTCAAACCGTCGGTGAAATCCTGTTTGCAAAGATTAATTCTGTCGTAGTGTACAAAACACAAATATTATTGATAGTAACACAGAACAATGTGTTACAATTAAGATTGTAAGACATGACACTTGTTCTATAAAACCTTGTTATTGAAAATGATTATAATGACACAAAATTGATATTACGTCTAAAAATGTTACAAAGATAGTAGTATATTGTAACACATATTTGGAAGCTGAAAATGCATAAATAAATATTGCATAGTAACACAGTATAATATTGCAGCTTAAGTATTACAAAGAAACTCATACATATAGGTGTCGCTAAAAGTCGATGCTTCACTCGTACATATCTTGTCTACGGCTTCCTAGGGGTAAATACAAAGGTGAACTCTTCATTATAATGAGGCAGTAATTCTAGTTCCGGGATGTGCAACTAGTTTCGGTTCCAGGATATGTGCAACTACAAGTTACTCAAGCTTCCAAATGCTCATGAATATTCTTTTACACACGGTGAGCTGAAATTCACTTTATTTCACGATAATTAAATTACCAACTGCAAAAGTTATAAGTTTTATCAATTTGATCGGGATGACACTGCATTTTTAGAGTATAAGGATCTAGGTAACACCCGAAGCCAAGTTTAGAGGGTGATCTTCGCGTTTTCAGAATACAGAGAGCTAAGTGACGCCATAGGCTAATTAGGTAGCTACATCTACAATTTAAGAGTATATGGATCTAAGCGACATAGCCCAACAAGTTTAAATACTGGCCATACACTTAACTCGAAAAGAACAAAAAGACAACGAAAGATCAAGTATAATCTGTGTCGTGCAAAGAACTGGGCATAGCACGGATAGAGAACCGATAGCAATTACCAACATACCTGGCTGACTGGGCGAAGCTAATCAACGTGACGAACCAGAAATCCAGCCTTCCCAGCAATGTGACGAAGCCACCAAGGAGGACGACTGTAGACCACGCGAACGCCAAGACGCCCAGGCCTCTGACGGTCATGAGTGCGACTGTCAGCACGAGAACGTAGTGGTTAATGATCCGTTCTGGTAACTCATCGAGCTTCTTCGTGTTGGAAGGGTGGCCATCTTCTCCGCCTCCGGCAGCCAGCCATCCCTCATTCATGGTCATCTTCCGGTGTGGCTCTGCTCCTCCACCATTCATTCTGTATGTTATACTAATAACAATGGAAAAGGTGCCGACCTTTATTTGGCCCACTTTCTTTTTCGATTAGACACTGACGAAACTTTGGCAAAAGCAGGTGGGAGTGCGAGAGCCCTTGGTCCTCCACTTGCACGCGGGACCCCGCTGCCGCTACCTTCCGTCGTCGCCAGCCGTCTGTGGAGCCGAACTCTACGCGCCCCTAATTCGCTTCCCCACGTCGCGTGTCCTCTGCTGCACACATCTACGCGATTTTTGGCACATCGGGCATCAAATCCGGCGACCCCCCTCCATCGCCATGTGGCTGGAGCGGAAGCGCCGCTCTGATGTCTAGCTGCTGCTCCGCACCGGTCGAGCCGCCCCAGCGCGCCCCCGTCAAACCGTGTTCCTCCGTAGGTTACCCTAGCCTTTTTGCACAAAAACCCCTGATTTTCCTTGCAATCAACCCGCGATCCACTGATATAGAGAAAGATCACAATCAGGTCCTTTTCTTTCGCATAACGCCCTACTCTTGCTTAAATTAGAACCCGCCATCCTTTCTTAGTGTTTTAACGCTTATGTCCTCAGGTTTTTATACGTATTTATGTTTATAGCCCTAGTTGTTTCTGTTTAGCTTGTTTAGTTAGTTTTTTTTATGTTTAAGCCCCTGCAGAGCTGTTTTTACCGTAACTTTAGCATTTTAACTTCGTTATAAGCATTCTAGCACCAGTGTGATCGTTTTTACATATAAAATTAGTTTTTATGCTTTATACTTGAGCTACTCTGTTTGGTGCACTATTTTTAATTATTTGTTAATGTTTACTTGTATGTACATGTTTTGCATGGTTGGCGTGTTTGTGTTGCGTAGAGGAGGAGTTGTTCGTGAAATTTTAAAAGCTATAGTTTCGGGTTTCTAAGCAGCAGCAACAGACAAAAAGGCAAACGTATTCCTTAACCATATCTTTGTTCTTGTAATGTTTATTTATTTATTTCTATGCATGCAAGCATTAATATGATGATGTCCTTTGTAGTTCACCACTTGTTATCCATGTGCTTGAAAGCTAGTTCACCACTTTGGTTACGAATGGTTTATGATATCAAAACTTGATGAATTGCTTATGCTATGTGGAACAACAATTTTATTTAATGTTCATGATTAATTAAATCATGGAGTGACTAGCCGGGATAACAGTACAACCACAATAACTAATGGGCTCTAGTCTTAGCTAAATATTTAAATATTTCTATTTTGTTAGTGGTCGATTCAACGCATGGGTAATGGGCTCTAGTCTTAGTTAAGTATTTGAATATTCCTAGTTTGTTAGTGGTGGATTCAACGCATGGGGGCTGTGGTGAGGGGTTTACTGCCTGCCACTGGTGTACATATTTATTTGGTTTTTATCACGCCTTGGGGTGGTTCACTCACGCGGCTGGCTACTAACTTATTAGGGAATCTTTGGAAAGGATTAATAGTGAATCCCTGCCACTAATCCTGAAAATGTCTAAGGGCATCAAGGGCAACACAACTTGTGAATAAAGATGTACAAAGAGTGTAAAACTGATATATTAGCTGTCCTTATGGTTAAGGGCGACCTGGACCCTTGCATGACAAATTAAATGAGTTGTATGCTTTAATTTAGTTTTTAATTATTCTAGCTATTATTTATTTATCAGATATCACTTTTGTTCATAAACTTGGGATGGCACTTTGTTGTCGGTCAAAACCCGCCGGCGAGCAGTGACAGGCAACACGAGGAGCCGGGAGGCTTCCGGGACGGCTGGTGGGCCCCGGTCCCTCGGTCAACGGCCCAGTAATCCGGCGCGCACCCTGGCTTGAAGTCGCTAGGTGTGGCACCTGATCCTGCACCTGATCAGGAAGGTGTGATGTATCAAATTTCTGTACGCACAGACACGTGTAAAGGTCAGTCCGAGCCGTGATCGGCTCATCACTTCCTCCCCGGTATCGGCTATGGAGAGCCGATTGCATCAATACCGGATCGGATCTTTGGAACAGGCAATGTATATATATGCTTAACAGCAAAATAAATCTTGCTTCATAAATATCAATCTAATCCAATCCACGACGACTAAGCCCTCACTGCACGATCGGAACATCCTACACGTGATTGAGCCTAACGAATACACAAAAGCATCGGAACAATCAACCTAAACAGAGATCCCAAAAACAACTGAAAAGCCGATTCCTAAAGCAACCTCTATTCAAGCTACGAGCTGATACTAAAACATACTACCGGAACTTTCAACTCGTTTGCAAGGCCTAATCATGCACATATTGAACCAAATCTCCAAATAAACAGAAACTAGCCATAACAGATCGGATCTACTGATAAAGATAAAGCTAGACGCAACCATCGTGTCCGTGATCGAACACGACGATTACTAAGGACACATGAGCAACGAACAAAGCATGATCAGGATACAAAGAGAATAACATTACTCTATGTGCGCTACGATAACTAGTGCTACTCGCCATCTATAAGGCTTCAGAACGAGCAACACACAAAACGAATGAGCAAGAGTGATGCTACCCCGATCACGCAGAGCGTGATCGGAGCCGCATGGCACTTACCCAATGAAAACCCTAGAACAGGGGAGGCGATGCATCGAGAGTTGTTAATGAATGATTCTGTTTCTTGTTTATTCATGGTACATATTTATAGTCCATAGACTCATCCTTCTTAACTAACCCTAACCAAACACGACATGACTCTTAACTGCCTATATCTAAATTTACACGGCCTTTCTGGCCCCAATCATCCGCACAAGGCTCGATTCACAAGCTTATTATAATTATCTTCTAGGCCCATCTTGCTCCACGGCCCACTTCTGGCCCGTCCAGATTATGGCGATAACACATGCCCCCTGGTTTCGGCGATGATAATTCCGAAATCAACCATTTTAAAATCGCCTTGACCCTTCGGCTTCCAACCCATACAGCCACGCCCTTTCGACTTCCAACGGATGTGACTGCTCTGTATCAACCTCCTAGGGAACCGTCATGGTGCCGACTCACTTCACCTCTCTGTTTAGCTTTATAAACTTACCCCCGGCATCTTCCCCAATCATCTTTCTCTCACAGCCATTGACAATTGCGCTCCTTTCTTTCTTTTGCCATGGCTTCTTCTTCTTCCACCTCCTCTGTCATTTCTTTTGAATCTGAATCTTCCCGAGAGCCTACTCCAGAATACGATCCGATAGCTGCTTATGAAGTCCGTACCCCCCTGCATTGGGATGCAGAGGAATGGGACTTCCATTCCCGGTCAGAGGATGATAAATCCCTGACTGATGGTGAGGATCTCGCACTCCTCTTCGGAGCTGAGCTGGAGAAATACGAAGATGATGCGTCTTAGGAGGAAGACTTCTCCTCCTCGGAAGAAAGAGCCGATTCCTTCTCCTCCGAAGAAGATCCGATGGCAGGTAACTTCCTTTCTGGCAGGTCATCGGACGAAGCTTCCGACGACACCGAAGAAACCGAAGACGATGACGGCTTCACCAGCAACAGCAGCGGGAGTGACGACAGCGGCAACAGCAGTAGCGATGATAGTGGTGCTAGCGTTGCCCCGCCGACCAAGCGCCGCAAGACCACTGGCGTGTACTGGTGGTAGGCTGTAGCACCACCATTAGGTTGTTTCAAGGAACAGTTAGTTCCTCTTTTGTACTTGCTGCCTTGCTGTGAATAAAATCCTCTTTTGCGTCAGTAAATTTCTTGCACATAACAACCTACTCAAGAGCCGATGGCAACGCATCCGCCTTAGAATATACCAATCCGGATCCGAAATAACTTTCCAATTTGTTTTACCCTCTGCCGGACCTCAAATCCAAAACAGATCTCTGGAGATTCTGGGATCCAGGTTAACTCCCAAACTTCTTTTGCTCATAAACCCTAGCCGCAAAATCCTCCTCTGAACCTTGAGACGCACATTCGATCCCGCGCCATCAACCCTAGATCTATTCTCCAAGTTCTCGATTCGAGGCTCCCGATGGCGGAATCTTCAAGCACTGCCGCCGCCGTCTTCGGTCTGAAGGTAAACTCCGACCCCCATTAATTTAATGCGGTAACCGTAAAATTTACTGCGTAGTTAAATGACTTCTTCTTCGACTATCTTGTTTCCTTGGGGTTTTTTCAGGCTTTCGATATCTTCTTACCGCACCCTTCTTCCCCAATTCTTTCTGCCTCGGGCCTCGTTCTTACGAGAAGTCCATAGATCTAATTTCATCCGAAGCCAATCGAATCCCCTTCATGAGCCAAGACATAGATCTAGAGTCTTGGTCAGATAGCCTCCGCGGTTGGCCAAATCCTCCTGAGGGTTGGATAGTTTGGTATAATAGAACGGCGGACGCCTACCAGCCTCTATGGGAATACATCAGGATAGCCGATGCTCTGTCTCTATCCCTTTCTCCTCTTGAAAAAGACGAGAACCTTCTGAAGACCATCGGCTACTTCTGGTCCGATGACTTGAATTATTTTCTTTTTGGGCATGGTCCGATGACACCAACGCTCCTGGATGTTATGATGATCACTGGCTTAGACATCTCATCGGCTTGTCCCTCTGCTTACAGGCTTTCTGTAGTCCCCTTCAAACTGTCTTCCAAAGCAGAATGTACTAACTGGAGTGCATACTTGAGCCAACACCAGAAAAGCAAGGGTCCTGTGTGGAGAAAGAGCATACGACCTTTCTAAATTTGTGGCTTGAACATTTCCTCTTCTGTGGCCCTTCTCTTGCTCCAACCAAAAATTACCTCCCTCTGGCTTATGAGCTGGCCAAGGGTAACCCTGTTGGCCTCGATAAATTATTCCTTGGGGAAATTTACAGATACCTTCATCTGATGACTTCGAGCCTTCTTTCACAAAAAAAACTCAGAATGGTGGTCCGTGGTGGTTCATCCAGTTATGGGCTCATCTTTACTTCCAGAGCTTCATCCCCAATTTCCCTTCTCTAGTCGGCAATTCTTTCCCTGACCTGAGTGGGAGGCAGATTAGATGCACTAGCTTCGGACAGGCTTTGTACAGTCTTCCCGGTGGGAAATTGAACCCTCCAGACGCCTTACGTTGGTTTAGGATCTTTTACCGAGGCCTAGACAGCCCAAACTTTCTCCCCTATATCGATTCTGAACTCTTTGAGAACCCAGCCATGTTCGGGCTAGCCGATTTCGCCTATGATGTTGACACTAGGCGTCTGTACTCCATTATGGTTCGGCCCTATCTTCTTCCGGTCGGCATGAGTACTTCCAATCGGATCATAAAGCCAGGGTATGAGTTTTATCAGCCGGTTGTAGCAGCCCGGCAGCTTGGTCTTGGACAAGTACCACCCCATTTCCTTCTTCACCTCTTGACATCAAATAGAGTGGATCTCCCTGATGCTGTAACCACCCAAAGGTGTTACAGTCTTTTTTCAGACCTTCCCCTATCTGTCCCTGCCGATCTTGTCTTCACTTCTTCAGCTGTTGATTTTGAGGGGTGGTGGTCGATGTGGAAAACTCACGTTTTCCGAAGAGCTCTGGGTCCGATGCTGCAGCAGATCCACTCTGAATACGAAATCCCCGCCGGAGAGGTATTGCCTCTTGACTAACGTTTCTTTTTTAACTTTTATTGAACCCTTTGTGATTTCATTCTTTGTTTCTGCAGCAGGGAAATGGCCTAGAGCCGATGAATGATGATGGGTCACCCTTTTTTTTTCTTGCCAGTTGCCCCTGTGGTTCTCTTCGGCAAAAAATGCACCTCCTCTTTCGAAGAGCATAATGCAAATCCAGCCGAGCACTGCCAAGCTGACCCTCAAGCGGAAGCGATCCTCTAAAGCTGTTGCCCCCGAGCTCGTGCTAAGATGAGGAAAGTCCTCGTCAAGAAAATCCGGAAAGAAGCTGCACCATCTTCCCCTAACCTAGAAGTCTCAGTCGCTAACCAGGTTTGGATCACCTTCCCCTTTTGTAAATATAGTCGGCCTTCTGTTCATGGCCATCTTCTTTAATTACACTCTTTCCCCCTGCAGCCTGTCGTTGTGGATGTCTCTAGTGGGGAAGAACCCCCACGCCAGCAGGGCTTAGCTTTGGAGGTGTCGGAGGATGTGGACGTGCCCATTAGAGCTCTTATCACTCTTCGTGATCCTGATGCAACAGTCGTGGAGGGTCCCTCTGCATCATTTGATGTCCCGGCTGCTTCGCCAGGTTCGCAGGAGCCAGTCGTGACCGCGTCACTTGTTAGCCCCCCTCTGGAAGGACCATCCGCCGCCTTAGCCACTGCCGACTTCCCTGCGCGAGAGACACATCTAGCAGAGCCGACCGCTATCTCATCAGCTGTTGTCCCTTCTTCTGGAGACGTGGCTCCTCTGGACTCTACTATCATCGTTCAACCTTCAGAAGGGATGCGCCCTCAGGAGCCGATTGCTTCTTCATCGGCTATCGCCACCTCTCTCTCGGGACAGGTATGCCTTATTCTTTTAAATTACCTCAGTCTTTTTCCTGCATTGCCTTGCTCACCCTCTTTTCCTCCAGAATCTGAATCTTTCAGAGCTCCTTGCGTTCGATCCTGCATCAATCGGGTCGGCCATACTGGAAGCCGATGACCCTCCCCTGGACTCGGCCAGTACTGCCAATCGACTTCTCCACATGAAGAATCTTCTGTCGAGTCTGATCGACGCCTTGATCCAGGATTCCAGCGTGGTGAAACAAATCCTTGATGAGGTCAACTCCCAGCTCCCTGTGAGCCTTCAAGTCAAGCTTTTGCCGGCCGGGTACCTCCCTTCTTTTCGAGCAAAGGTGGCAGAGGCTCACCATAGGATTGAGACTCGGCACTCTCAATCGCTCCTAAGGACTATCATCGCCGAGATGTGCCAGTCGGTCAACAAGAAGAAGGCCGCACTCGACGCCAAGGTTGACACATCTGCCTCCGCCCAGCGGCTTCATCTCCTGGAGAGAGAACTAGAAGATCTCGAGGCTAAAATCGGGGCCACCAAGGAGCGCATTCAGGAAGAGAAGGACCTTATCGTGGGCTCCAAGCAGGAGGCAGCGGTCTTGACCGCCGAACTGAAGGCGAACTTGGCTGAGCTGAGCGGCCTGAGCAAACAAGTGGTGCCGAGGCCGGACGAAGAGGACGAAGCGGTGATTGCTAAAGTTGACCGCATCCGTCTCGACGCCATTGCTGCCATCAACGATTTCCTCTAGAAAACCTGCCCATGATGAACTCTGTATTTACGTGTCGTGACCCTGAAGTCGATAGTCATACATCGGCTATTTAGTAACCCATGGTGTTTAATTCCTACAAAAATTCTAAAGTCGATGGTTTTACATCAGCTTTTCTAATGCCTCTCGTTAACGTATGGGCCGATCATACTCATCGGCCTCCCTTTTTTATTTCTTGTCTTGCCAAAATGCCATCGGCTTTGCCCGTATCACCTCGCTTCAGCTTACTGGTTATATTGGCTTGCTGCCTGATGGGTGCCATCAGCTTCACTGCTCGTCGGCCCACATACTTGGGAAGTATTTCTTAAGATGTTGACCATTGACTGCCACTGGAAACTTGACGCCATCCAATTCTTAAAGCATGTACGCATTCCCAGGTAAGACCTGGTCAACCCTGTACGGCCCATGCCAATTTGGGGACCACTTGCCATATGCCGCGTCCTTAGTTCCCAATGGTAATACTGCTTCCCAAACCAAGTCTCCTACTTGAAATTCCTTTGGTTTGACCTTCTTATTATATGCACGGGCTACTTTAGCCTTATTCTCCTTAATCTTCTCTAGCGACCATAGCCTAAGTTCCGTGAGGTCCTCCACATTGTCACTCATCAGAGTAGCATATTCTTCAGCAGATAAGTCATTCTGGAATTCTACGCGCCTTGACCCGGCCGTAATTTCCCACGACAACATGGCTTCCTGCCCGTAGACCAAGTGATAAGGGGAAGTTTTTGTCGCCCCATGACAAGATATACGGTATGCCCACAATGCTTCTGACAAGACCTCGTGCCAACGTTTGGGGTATTCATCAATCTTCCTCTTAATCAACTTGATAAGGCTCTGATTGGATGCTTCGGCTTGTCCGTTTGCCTGAGCATAATATGGAGATGATCTAATCAGCTTGATACCCATATCAGCGGCAAACTTCTTGAATTCTTCTGAAATAAAAACCGAACCACCATGTGTTGTAATGGTCTGTGAGATCCCAAATCTATGAATGACGTGTTCCTTGACGAACTGAATAACATCTCTAGATGCCACCGATTTCATTGGAACCGCTTCTACCCATTTGGTGAAATAATCTGTGATAGCTAAAATGAACTGATGACTCTTGCTAGATGGAGGATTAATTTTGCCGATCATATCCATGCCCCAGCCTCTGAACGGCCATGGTTTAATAATGGGGTTCATCACGGACGCTGGTACCATCTGGATCTTTCCGAACCTCTGACATGCTTGACACCCTTTATAATACTTAAAACAATCTTCCAGCATGGTGGGCCAATAGTACCCTGATCGCCTAATTAGCCCCTTCATCTTGTGAGCCGACTGATGAGTCCCACACGTTCCTTCGTGGACTTCATGCAGGAGCCGATTGGATTCGACCGACCCCAAGCATTTAAGCAGTAACCCTTGCAAGGTCCTGTGGAACATATCATCCCCTATCAGGACATACCTCATGGCTTTGTACCGTATCCTCTTGGGTGCCCCCCGAGCCGAATCCTTCAAGTAATTGAAGATATCGGCTCTCCAATCTCCCTGGTCCAGTAGGTACACCTGATGATTTGATCCATCGGTTTTGTACCCTGAAGCCAGTTGCGCCAGATCATTGGCCTCTGCATTCCGAGCTCTAGGTATCCAATAGAAATTTATATACCTGAACTGGCTATTAGTTCCTGGCATTGCACCCACAACGGAAATAGTAGCTCACTTTCACACCTGTATTCTTCTGTGAGTTGGGAGATTACCAATTTTGAATCCCGAAGACTTCTACTGCTTTGGCTCCGGCCTCCAGAAGCAATTCCATACCTTTATGCACCGCCTCGTACTCTGCAAGGTTGTCGGTACAGGTAGTAGGTAATCTGATCGAGAAAGAATACGTTGCCCCCCGAGGCGATACCAGCAGGATGCCGATGCCACATCCGTCTCCATAAACTGATCCGTCGAAGTACATAGCCCAAGCTCGTACGGAAAGCGCGGCTATGTTGGTATTAACCCTCTCAGCAATGAGATCCGCTAACGCCTGCCCTTTGACTGCTTTTGCGGGTTGATATCGGATATCGAACTCTGATAATGCAAACATCCATTTTCCCAATCGGCCTTTCAACACAGGGGCCGATAGCATATGCTTTGTAACATCCTATTTGCAGATGATGATTACCTCATCCGATAACAGGATATGGCGATGTTTGGTGCATGTAAAAAATAAGCAAAGACAGAGTTTCTCCATATCGGGGTACCTTGTTTCTGCGTCCAACATCCTTCTGCTGAGATAAAATACCACCCTCTCCTTGCCATCATATAATTGTACTACCACTGAAGAAATAGAGGTGTCGCCGACTGACAAATATATGTAAAATGGCCTATCTTGTTATGGTGGCACCAACATAGGCGGTCTCGACAAGTATTCTTTAATTTCTTCGAATGCCCGTTCCTGTTCTGCCCCCCAGCGGAATTCTTCATTGGTTTTAATTTTCACTAACTCCATAAAGGGTTCAATCCACCTAGATAGATTAGAAATAAACCTCCTAACGAAGTTAATCTTGCCAATAAGCTGCTGGAGCTCTTTCTTGGTAGTGGGTGGCACCATAGTGCGTACAGCTTCCTGACTTTTTAGGCCAATCTCTATTCCTCTTTCATGAACCAGAAAACCCAAAAATTGCCCGGCTGACACGCCAAAGGCGCACTTTTTTGGGTTCATCCTGAGCCCGAACTTTCTAGTTCATTCCAGAACCTGCCGTAAATCATCCAGATGTCCCTCGACCGATGCTGACTTTACCATGATGTCATCAATGTAAATTTCCACTAGATTGCCGATCAAATCATGGAAGATGTGGTTCATGGCACGCTGATACGTAGCACCAGCATTTTTCAAGCCGAAGGTCATGACCACATACTCGAACAGGCCCACCGCTCCAAGCACTCTGAATGCAGTTTTGTGTATATCTTCAGGGGCCATGAAAATCTAATTATAACCTGCATTACCATCCATGAAACTTTAAATTTTATGGCCGGCAGCAGCATTGATTAAAGTCTCTGCAATAGGCATTGGGTATTCATCCTTCGAAGTGGCCCTATTGAGGTCCCTGAAATCTATGCACACCCGCCATCGGCCATCCTTCTTCTACACGGGCACAACGCTGGAGATCCATTCGGCGTACCAGCAAGTCCTGATAAATCCAGCTTCTAACATCTTCTCTACTTCTTTTTTCACTTCAACCAGGACATCGGCTTTCATTTGGCATGCCCGCTGTTGGAATGGTTGGAATCCACTTTTAAGATGGAGCCGATGCTCAACTATACTCCTATCCAGCCCAGGCATCTCTGTATAATCCCAGGCGAAGCAATCGGCATATCCCTTCAGCAAAGTTATCATCAGCTCTCGTAGGGATGGATGCAATTTCTTACTCATAAACATTGGTCGTGGCTTATCCCCAGGACCAATATCTATCTCCTCAAGTTCATCAGCCGATGTGAAACCATATCCTAACTTCCCATCCTCCGTTAGATCAATGCTGCAGATGGAAAAAGAAGATAGTAAAAAGAATTTTGGCCGATCGTTAAGATCGGCCGCTCCACGCATCCTATTATTTTCCAAGTTTTTACAAAAAGAATAAGGCCGGCTGCCAGCGCTGGCCATCCCATAATAACTATGTAAAACACTTGACATCAAAAATTTAATTTTTTGGGGATGATTGCAGGAATCGGCCTTCATAACTTCGCTGCAATGTCTCATTTCTTGCGCCTCCTTTACTCTGCAAGGCCGGTGGATAAGACCAGCCTTACTCCATTTTTTGTAGCCTCGATGCGATCACACCCTTCTAAGTTCATCCCTAAAATCGGCTCTTGATCTTCCGCATCCCAGATGCTCATGGCAGCATGCAAAATTTCAATTGAGTCATCTGCCTGAACCACTTCCACCTCGTCTCCATCCCACTAGATCAAACACTGATGCATTGTGGAAGGGATGCAACAGTTAGTGTGAATCCAGTCCCTGCCAAGTAAGACATTGTAGGTACTTTTGCTGCTAATGACGAAGAACGAGGTCGGGACGGTCTTGTTTCCGATGGTGAGATCTACACTGAGGACGCCCTGAGCTTCTGAAGTCTGCCCATTAAAGTCACTTAGTTGGATATTAGTCTTGATCAGGTCTCCGGTGGACCACCCCAAACGGCGCAGAACTGAGTATGGCATGATGTTAACTGTCGCTCCCATATCCACCAGCATCTTGTTAACGGGCTGACCGTTAATATACCCTTTAAGGTATAAAGCCTTCAGGTGTTTGTAATTCTTGGCCTGTGGCTTTTCGAATATCACCGGCCGTGGTCCCAAATCAAGCTGGGCTACCGATGGCTCCTCGCGGGTTCGAGCATGAAATTCTGCAGGAAGTACAAAAACCATATGTGTATCAGCCGATACCTTCTTATCGGCTTTTGTTGACTTGGGCCGCCATTCTTTTCTGGAAGGGCGTGACTCCTTCTCCTGCACATAATGGACTTGTTCTGCCAGATCCGATCGCGCTTTTCTTAATGTCTCAATGTACCTGGCCTCGGCTCTTTCCAAGCTACGCAGCCGCTGAACCCTGCGCTTCTGGGAACGATTAAGTCCATCAGGGCACCAACGTGGATGATGATACCTGTCTTCCTCTTCATCTTCCCTTCGTGGTGATCGAACCCGCTCTTGCCGGGTTGGAGCAGGTCCTAACCGCCGGAAAACTGAGTCCCTTGCATCTGGCTTCACAGGTCCACACTCTGGGCAATCCCTAATAGTAGGCAGCCGGCTCATACCGGAATCCCAACAGTACCTGAAGAACGGGCAGTGCCAATGATCATGGGCATCTTCGTGCTTCCTCAAGCGCTTTCCAGTGCAATGCTCATATTCTTCTTCCTTAGATTCCCGCTGGAGGCACTGCTGGTACTGGTATTCATATTTCCTGAGAAGATCAGAAGAAGTTGGCCGTTGATTCCTCACATACCTTACTTGTTCTTTTGTGACATATTCTTTTTTCTCTTTTTGGGGCCGATCGCTGGGATCAGCCTCTTTGTTCTTGACTTGGCAGTGTGATGCCACCCCCGCCATGTTGATGCCGAGTGCGAAGTCTAGCTGTCGCCTTGCAGACCGGTTGTAATTTTCTACCATGTTCACACCAGGGAAAGGCTGAGTGTCAACTTTCATGGCGGTCTAGCTTAGGATCAATCGGCCCTACTCAATAGCTGATTGGATTTGCCGACGGAGCTCCTTGCAATCACTCGTGCTGTGGGTAAAGGAGTCATGCCATTTACAATATGATCTTCCTTTCAACTCCTGCGCCGTGGGAGGTTTGTATCCTTCTGAAAACTTCAACTGTTTCTCTTTTAATAATAAGTCAAAAATTTGTTCGACTTTACCCACATCAAAGTCAAACCCCTTTGCAGGACCTGTTTGCTTTACCCACTTGCAAGGTACAGGATTTGCGCCGCGAGCCCATTCTGCAACCGATACTTCCAGTTCCTCCCCGGAGTCATCGGCTTCTTCTGTATCAGCTACCGCCACTTGACGCTTAAATTTTTCTTGATACAGCTCAGGATGACGCTGCTCATGCGTCGTCAGCTTCTGGACCAGATGCGCCAAAGAAGTAAATTCCAATTGAAAAGCCAGATCTCTGATCGGCTTCAGTAATCCCAGTGATGCCAATTCAACTGCTTCCTTCTCTGAAATCCGTGTTGAATAACATCTGTTCTTCATCTCCCTGAAGCGTCGAACGAACTCTGCCACGGTCTCTCCACGCTTCTGTCGTACCTGCGCCAGATCGGCAATTCCTGCCTCTGCAGCTTCTGAATGATACTGAATATGGAATTGTTCTTCCAACTGCTTCCAAGTACGGATAGAGTCAGGACCTAATGACGTATACCATCCGAAGGCCGGTCCTGTGAGCGATTGCGAGAAGAACCTTACTCGCAATGGATCCGATACGGAGATCATACCCAACTGTGACAAATATTGGCTCACATGTTCAATAGAACTAGAACCTTCTGCCCCACTGAATTTGGTAAACTCAGGGAGCCGATACTTGGGCGGCAATGGGATTAGATCATAATCACTTGGATACGGCTTAGTATAGCCGATCGCTCTCCTCTTTGGTAATATGCCAAACTGATCCCTCAGAATGGCGCTGATTTGCTCCGCTGTTTGTAACCCAGGGGCTGAGTGCATACTGTCGTGACTCGGCCCGGTAGCATAAGTTGCTAGCCAGGCTTGCTTGTCTGCGTCGGCTCCAGAAACCCCTCCAGCTGCTTTCTGTGCAGAATGTACCGGGTTATTGTTGTCCAGTATGTACGCACACATATAGCCATGTGGAATCTCCTTGGGTGGCTCGCTGAAGAACTGGTGATCCATGGGATCACCTCCCACTTTATAAACCACATAAGCTGGAGCACCATGTGATTCCACAGCTGCGAGCGCATAAGGCAATGGAGGTCAGGTTTGGAACGGCAATTATCCCTTATGACTTCCCAAGGTAGGCCCAGTTGGAGAATGCTGATGCTTCATAATTTTTTGGACCACACGCAAAGCTACACGCCCGAAAGCATTGACCAAACTTTCAGAATGTCGGTGCAACGATTGAGCCACCGCATAATTTACCTCCTGCCGCAGAGCTCTGGTACGATCTCCAGATGGGCTAGACAGATCTACTCCGTCAAGAGCACCTTTGGGTGAAAACCCTCTCCACCTGACACCGTGGTTGCGAGTCCTTTCAAAAGAGCCGATGAGATCGGCTTCAAATTGAGTCTTGATTTCATCATATCTCTGCTTATGCTCAGCAGAGAGCTCCTCGTAAGTGATTGGATCGTCTCTTGCCATTCTGCCGTCCGCGATTGACGAAGTCAACGGCGATGATGAAGTCGATGAAGATGATGGTGATGATGATGACGAAGTCAATGAAGATGGTGGCGATGACGATGACGAAGTCGATGAAGATGGTCCCACTGGGCGTGCCAGAATTTGTTGTCGGTCAAAACCCGCCGGCGAGTAGTGACAGGCAACACGAGGAGCTGGGAGGCTTCCGGGACGGCTGGTGGGCCCCAGTCCCTTGGTCAAGGGCCCAGTAATCCGGCGCGCACCCTGGCTTGAAGTCGCTAGGCGTGCCACCTGATCCTGCACCTGATCAGAAAGGTGTGATGTATCAAATTCCTGTACGCACAGACACGTGTAAAGGTCAATCCGAGCCGTGATCGGCTCATCACTTCCTCCCCGGTATCGGCTATGGAGAGCCGATTGCATCAATACCGGATCGGATCTTTGGAACAGGCAATGTATATATATGCTTAACAACAAAATAAATCTTGCTTCATAAATATCAATATAATCCAATCCACGACGACTAAGCCCTCACTGCACGATCGGAACATCTACACGTGATTGAGCCTAACGAATACACAAAAGCATCGGAACAATCAACCTAAACAGAGATCCCAAAAATAACTGAAAAGCCGATTCCTAGAGCAACCTCTATTCAAGCTACGAGCTGATACTAAAACATACTGCTGGAACTTTCAACTCGTTTGCAAGGCCTAATCATGCACATATTGAACCAAATCTCCAAATAAACAGAAACTACCCATAACAGATCGGATCTACTGATAAAGATAAAGCAAGACGCAACCATCGTATCCGTGATCGAACATGACGATTACTAAGCACACATGAGCAACGAACAAAGCATGATCGGGATACAAAGAGAATAACATTACTCTATATGCGCTACGATAACTAGTGCTACTCGCCATCTACAAGGCTTGAGAACGAGCAACACACAAAATGAACGAGCAAGAGTGATGCTATCCCGATCACGCAGAGCGTGATCGGAGCCGCATGGCACTTACCCGATGAAAACCCTAGAATAGGGGAGGCAATGCGCCGAGAGTTGTTGACGAATGATTCTGTTTCTTATTTATTCATGGTACATATTTATAGTCCGCAGACTCGTCCTTCTTAACTAACCCTAACCAAACACAACACGACTCTTAACTGCCTATATCTAAATTTACACGGCCTTTCTGGCCCCAATCATCCGCACAAGGCTCGATTCACAAGCTTATTATAATTATCTTCTAGGCCCATCTTGCTCCACGGCCCACTTCTGGCCCGTCCAGATTATGGCGATAACACACTTACACATAACTTAGTAAATAGGCTACTAATGTATAACTTTGTATTTAAAATGCTTACCGCTTTATTCAACCAACCTTATCCTTGTTTAAGCTTTGCATGTGATTTATTTATTTATTGTTCATACACTTGCTGAGAACCAACCGTAACCGTAAGTGTACTTACTCTTGCTAAATCAACGCAGCTTAGAACAAAAGTCATTTGAGGAGTTTCCAGAGTATATTTAGGAGTTCTAAGCGTATGTTCTTCAGTGAGCTATTTGTGGAGTTTGGTTGTTCCACTACTAGAATAAATACGATTTTGCAATGCTTGTTTATTTATTTATGATTTCAATTCGGTTTGTAATAATTAACTTTAGTACTATTTATGATATTATTTTTGTTATTCACTATTTGTCGTCATATATGCGTAACTTTGATCCTAGCGCATGTATGGTTTACCATTCGATTTATTCGGTGCGGCAACCACGACAAGCCACTAGGATTACATGATCTACCAAAGCAGCATGTGGCCAACGAAGGTGGATACTGATGGAGGACGTAGAAAAGAACACCTCCAGGAGTTACCATCCGTCTTGACAAAGGACAGAGCGAGTTTTCATTGAGTGATCAAGAGCGGTGGAGTAACCTTGGCAACGCCTCCGGCAAAGGTGAGATATGCCCATCAATGTAACGTTGTCATAACTAGTTCAGATGCAAAATAGAGCTTTTGCTCGGGGCACCCAAACTCCAACTCCACGCACCAACTCACGATCGAGGACTGAGGAAGCAATCTAGCAGACCACGAAGAGAGTGAAGGACACAGCAGCAAACTGACGACCAACGACCAATCTAGCATCAAGAGGATGCGAGGATGATGCGGCGCGAGAAGCCGGAGGGGCGCCGTGATGCTATGGCGGGGTGAGTCCCCCGCGGCGGCAAGCTGGGCTGCGGCGGCGGTGTACAGGGCTGCTACGTCGCTATTTTATATTTTTATATTTTTTATTTTGTGAAAAGAGCAACATCGTGCGTGAGAAACTGGCCGGCAGTGATGGCCCATCCCATTACTGCCGACCATGATCCAACAGGTAGCCGAACTTGCGGTGATGCTCCTTTTGAACCGGCGGTGAAGGGGTATGTGAGGTCTTGCTAGTTCTGTTTTCTGTCTTCCACCAATTTCATGAGCAAACTCGGACTCCAATAGCATCAAAACATGTCGAAATTGTTAATGCACATGTAATAATTAGAAATAAAGTATGCAGTAAATTAAGCATAAATATAAGAAGATTTAGGTTCTAAAGGTTTACAATATCTGCACCAACACCCTGCTCTAGTAAGGGCTTCAGAATATATTCCTCAAGTACGCCGTTCAGCTTGACTTCCGGGTCACGAATAACATGGCGGAATACGAGGGTCTCCTGTCCAGGCTACGAGCCACAGTCGGGCTGGGAGTTCGCCGTCTCATGGTGAAGGGGGACTCCCAGCTTGTGATTATAGATGGCAACGGGTAAAATCTGCGCGGATACTAACTTTGTAAATCCGTACCCGCGTACTAAAATCTGTGCCCGCACCCGCGCCCGCAACCCGCTACGGGCACGAAACGATGCCCGTAACCGCTATCCGCGGATATCCGCATACCCGCGGGCACACCCGTGTACCTGCAAGTTTTAGGAAATTAAGCACACATTTACATTTCAACAGCAAATAAACACCATTTAAGGAAACAAATAAATCTGAGCATATAAATAAACTAATCTCATACATGAATACATGATACATCATACATTAACATAAACTCTAAATGAAGTCGGTTTAGGACCCACATGTCAGCCGCTAAATCGGGTTTGGCGGGTTTGCGGATGCGGATATTATTTTTTCAAACCCGTTAGCAGATATCTGTCGGGTTTAAGGTTGTACCCACGCCCGCGCCCGCGGGTATAAATGCAAACCCGTATCCGCGCCCTTCGGGTTTGCTATCCGTGGGCACGCGAATTTGTTGTACCCGTTGCCATCTTTACTTGTGATCAACCAGGTCTCCAAGGAATCCAATACACCGACCCGCAAATGGCCGCCTACGTGGCCGAAGTGCAGCATATGGAGCGGCATTTCGACGGACTGGAGCTGCGACACGTTCAGCTTCAGAATATATTCTTGGTCACACAGCCTTTTTTCTGGCTATGTCGCTGTTGAAAATAGTTGTGGCGCTGCTATTATAACAGGTTTATGGCAATCTAGTTTAGATGGGCCGGTTGGGATGTCCATTTCTCTAGTAGTATAAACTCTACATTACATGCAACTAGCACCATGCATCATGCCGTACAAGGAGACAGAGCAGTTTGTTCGCAAATCAACAAAGATTGGTCTTCATCACAAACATTTGTGACAAAATCTCTTATGAGGCTTATAAATCAACCTCGTTTTCCCACAAATAAATGTTAATTAGCATTTCCCCGACATATCGATGGGAAGATAATCTATGCTAGAAAATGAGATAAGGATCGGACTCTTCTAGAAGTATCTGTAGCAAACTGGACCTGGAGTTGGAGTCTATGCACTGCGCCAAGGAATCCCAAAAGGTAGATGGTCGACAGCTCGCACCCACAATAATAATCCTGGTACATGACAGAACACAATTTGTCATAATCAAAGTGATTAGGCGGCACAACACTAATAGTGGAGCCAAATCTTCTTTGCCCACTAAACAAGCTTCTAGAAGTATCTGTAGCAAACTGGACCTGGAGTTGGAGTCTATGCACTGCGCCAAGGAATCCCAAAAGGTAGATGGTCGACAGCTCGCACCCACAATAATAATCCAGGTACATGACGACAGAACACAATTTGTCATAATCAAAGTGATTAGGCGGCACAACACTAATAGAGGAGCCAAATCTTCTTTACCCACTAAACAAGCATTGATGCACCTTCTGTTGAAGTAGTTGTTCTAACGTCCATGATTAGTAATTTAACAATACTTTTTCTCCGTCCATAGTCAAATTAATAGCTTTAGTGAATCAAATAAGACCGGTTAGTCAGTGTTGCTCACATTCGTCACATGGAGTTTTGGTGAAATGGCAGAATGTGACATAAAGTAATAAGAACATAAGAGACACTATGGGAAATGCTTAAAGCTGTATTTATAGTTCACTATGTAAGCTAGTTTTATAGAAGACGCGAGTTAACTCATATAGGAGATGCATTTTTTTTCATCTCCAAATTTACGTCTCTGATGTGAAGTCATATGAGAGTGGTCATTGTGTTGGATTGATCTCCCAGAGACCCACTTGGACCCCAACGGGCCCGATGGGCCTCCCCTCACACGCGCCCTGATCAGGGGCGCTCCAGCCCGTTCATAGCTGGTGGGCCCCGTCGCACTGCGCTATAAAGAGAAGGTGGGGGCCAGCGGCACAAGGTACGTGGTTCACCGTTCCGCCGCCACCCCACTGACAATCCCGAACCCTAGCCGATCTAGTGGAAGCGCAGTAGCGGCGGGAAGACTCACCGCCGCCGTCATCGACGCCGCCACATCGTCCCCACACTCCCCGGTGGCGACCCGAAGGACGCCGAGACCAACACCGAGCCCCGACCACCTCAAGCATCACCGCCACCCTAGATGATGGCAGGTCCCTCTGCTGCTCCCGCGATGCAGGGCCACGATGGTATGATCACCAGTGCCCTTCTCCTTTATCCCTCTCGATGTCTCTACTTGTTTTAGACCTACACGACATCACCCGATCCAATCATGCGATAGTTGATCCACAGAATAAACTTTGGTATCAGATGCCTAATCCTACTCGCGTTGATTAGAGATTGGGAAGATCATAGAGAACAAAACAGAGATTCCAAAGAAACCCTAACCCTAACCCAACAGAAAAGAGGACGGTGGAAAAGGGGAGGACCTACCTCCTCTCTCCTTGCGCCGTCCACCGTTGACATGTTCGGGACGCCGACAAGTCGACCTGACCTCGCGAGGCCATGGGCCGAGCGCGGACAAAGGCCGTGCGAGCCGCCCTCGAGCTACTCGCCGCACGCCGGATCCGGGCACCACGGTGATGCCGCTCGACGGCGGCGCGCTCACCTTGTGGTGGACGCGCGCACCGGCGAGGGGGCTCACCGTGGCGCCGCACACCACCGGTCGCCGCCGCTCTCGCTCGCTGGTTCGGGTCGAGAAGATGGAGGCGCCGGGGATGGAACGAATGAGCTAGGGTTACCGGGGGGGGCGGTCGACGCCGCGTTTTTGTTCCGCCGAGACGTGCGCGCGACCATCCATCGCCGTTCGACGGTCGAGATCGAGCCGTGCCCTATCAGGCTTCATTCGGCTTAGGCGGGATGGCAAAATATTAGCCTAGGCCTAGGTTGTCTTCGCGCTGACACGGGCGCGCTCGCAGGCCGGCCCTTAACGGGCCGTTGCTACGGTCCGCCGCCGCGCGCGGGCCTATTTTCCAGCTGGGCCGCCACGCACAAAAGGCCACGCGGGCTGAATTCCAGAGATGCACATTGAATTGTTTTTCCTTTTTCAGAAGCACATTTTCAATAGAATTTCAGAGAATTTGATGCATTTCAAATTCAAATTTGGTAGAATTTTGATAGAATGCTTCTAAAAAGATAAAATTAGACAAAATTTTGATAGAATTTATTTTTCCGCTGTAAAGATTAAATAGATTACTTTTCAATGATTGCATGTCTTGTTATTTAAATTTGAACCAACGGGAGAATTTAAAATTTCAAGACAAATAGATTATTTTGAATTGTAATATTGTTATTTTCTGACCAACGTTGACAATAACAATATTGAAATTTTCAGATAGATATTCTTCATGTATTAATTCTAATTCTGCCAAACGGTGATTTCGACTTAATGCAAAATGTATTGCATGTTTTAAATTTTGACCAACGTTGATTTTAAAATATGCAACAGTATGTTAGAATTTATTTTAATATTCTCACTATTCATGAATATTTTTCAGGAGGGTTATCAATGATGTTTTCCATCAATGATATTCCTATCTTAAAGGGAGACAACTACCATGAATGGTACAGAAAACTAGACCTGTACTTCATTATGGGTGAACTGGACTAGGTCCTTGCTACACCAACTCCCACAGAGCCTATGATTCCTATGAGGGAGGACACAGACATAGATGCTTCTTGGAAGCAAACAGAGCTTTCTCATAAGAAAGCAAAAGCAGATTATGAGAAGCTTTATGCTAAGTGGGTCCATGCCAACAAGAAATGCTTGGCAGTGGTAAAGAACACTATTGAGCCTGCCATTATGGGCTCAATACAAGACTGTGCCACTCTCACAGAGTATCTTGAGAAGATAAAGATCCAGTACACTGGTTCTTTAAAGACTTATGCTACCCAGTTGATCGAACAACTGGTTTCAGAAAGATACAATGGAGGTGGCATCAGAGAGCACATCCATCGTATGGTCAACCAGAACAACAAGCTTAAATCATTAGACCTTGCCTTCAAGGAGGATCACATTGTCCATTTGGTCTTTGCTTCGTTGCCCAAAGAGTTTGATAATTTTGTTGTCAACTATAACAACCAACCACACACTTGGGATGTAGAAAAGACCATCGTGATGTGTGTTCAGGAGGAGGAGAGGATAAAGTCCGCCAATAGCGGATCTCTCAACTATGTGAACAGGAAAAGGAATGCCAACTTCAAAGGCAATTTTTCCTCCTCCTCCTCTAAAGGAAAAGGCTCTCAGCAGCTTCAGCACATACCTCAAGATGGACAGGCTCTAGTAGAAAAGGACCAGTGTCTCTACTGCAAGGAAAGGGGACATTACAAGAAAAACTGTCACATGTACTTAAAGATGATCATGGAAAAGAAAGGTGAGAACATTATTTCGTTTGTGAATGAATCCCTGTACATAGATTATTCCAAAACCACTTGGTGGATTGACTCAGGAGCAACTATTCATATTGCAAATTCATTGTAGGGATTCTGTTCGACGAGAACCACTCAAAGAAGCGAAAGGCAAATTAAAGTTGCCAACGGAGCCCAGGCCGATGTTGAAGTAGTGGGTGATGTTCACTTGGAGCGACACTGGTTTTATTATGATTCTTAGAGATGTTTTATATGTATCCTCTTTACAAAGGAACTTAATTAGTGTTTCTTGCCTCGACAATGATGGTTATACCTGTCTTTTTGGAGATGGCAGGTGTTTGATAGAATGTAATGATATAGTTATTTCCATTGCATTCAGAAGAAATGATCTTTATTTGATATCGCTGCGTGAAAGTGTGAATTCCGTATGCGATGACAACGCGAATGTATTCTCATCTACAGTCGTGAATAGAAAACAAAAAAGAACTCATGATGCGTCATCAAAATTATGGCATTGTCGTTTAGGCCATATTTCGAGGGGGAGAATAGAAAGATTAGTTAAAAATGAGATTCTTCCTCCATTAGAGTTCTCTGATTTAGAACAATGCATTGAATGCATAAAAGGAAAATTCGTAAAGAAAATAAAGATAAATGCCAAAAGGAGCACAGGTGTATTAGAGATAATTCACACAGACATCTATGGTCTGTTCAACATAAAAAGTGTGGATGCTTATGACTCGTTCATAACATTCACAGATGATTATTCCCACTATGGATACATTTACCTAATTAAAGAAAGATCTGAAGCTTTGGATAAATTTAAAATATTCAAGGCTGAAGTAGAAAATCAACATGATTTAAAGATTAAAGTCATAAGATCCAACCGTGGAGGGGAATACTACGGTCGACATACTCCATATGGCCAAGTTCCAGGACCATTTGCAAAGTTCCTGATGGAGCAAGGCATAGTTGCCCAGTATTCAATGCCGGGCGAACCTCAGCAGAACGGAGTGGCTGAAAGACGTAACCGTACCCTGATGGATATGGTGCGATGAAAGACGTAACCGTACCCTGATGGATATGGTGCGAACTATGATCAGCTATTCTACATTGCCAGTGAGTTTATGGATGGAGGCTTTGAAATCCGCCATTCATATTCTCAATAGAATTCCCAGTAAATCGGTGCCAAAAATATCGTATGAGATGTGGACAAGAAGAGTACCCTCAATGAATCACTTACGGGTGTGGGGGAGTCCTGCTGAGGCAAAAATATTTAACCCGACTATTGGGAAACTAGATCCCAAAACAGTATCTTGCCATTTCATTGGCTATCCAGAAAGGTCAAAGGGTTTTCGTTTCTACTGTCCAGACAGATTTACAAAATTTGTAGAAACGAGACACGCCGTATTCCTTGAAGATGAAATGATCTGGGGGAGCAGGACAGTTAGGAAGATTGATCTTGAGGAGAAGCGGGTGTATACACCCAATCCTGTGATTCAAGAACCTTTCTTCTCACTGTCCGCTATAACTGCACCGCCAGTGCTAGTCACTGCGATGCCAACACCTGCAGTGGCTCCCCCTTGGTAACAATGAATGAGAATGTGGAACCTGTCCATCAGGTTCCTGAAGAACCTATTGCCACACATGAGGGGGAGCAACAGCAGCCCCAAATAGATGAGGCACCGCAGGCTCAGGCCTATGGGAGACCTCAAAGAACAAGAAAGTCCGCTATTCCTAACGACTATGAAGTCTATAATAGCGAAGAAGTTCAAATGGAGGATGATCCCACCTCATTTGAAGAAGCCATGAGGAGTGAATATTCATCCAAATGGCTTGATGCCATGGAACATGAAATCAAATCGATGAGTACCAACGAAGTTTGGGACTAAGAGGAAATTCCTAAAGGAGCCAAGACAGTAAGCTGCAAATGGGTCCATAAAACCAAATATGACTCCCAAGGGAATATAGATAAATTTAAAGCACGACTCGTGGCAAAAGGCTACACACAAAGAGAAGAGATTGATTACAATGAGACTTTTTCTCCAGTCTCATATAAAGATTTCTTCAGAATTATAATGGCCCTTGTGGCTCATTATGATCTAGAATTACATCAGATAGATGTGAAGACAGCATTACTAAATGGGGATCTGGATGAAACCGTCCACATGGCACAGCCGAAAGGTTTTATCATGGAAGGTAAAGAAAAGTTGGGATGCCGTCTAAAGAAATCAATTTATGGGCTAAAGCAAGCTTCAAGATAGTGGTACTTGAAGTTTGATAAAATAATAAAAGAATTCGGGTTTAAAGAAAATATTGAGACAATTGTGTTTATGCAAAGTTCAAGAATGGGAAATATATCTTTCTAATCCTGTATGTGGATGACATCCTACTGGCGAGTAGTGATGTCAGTCTGCTACTGGAAACAAAAAGTTTCTTGTCCTCACATTTTGAGATAAAGATCTTGGTGAAGCAAGATTCGTTTTAGGAATCGAAATTCATCAAGACAGAGTGAAAGGAGTATTAGGACTATCCCAAAAGATATATATAGAAAAGGTTCTAAAAAAATTCAGTATGCATAAATGCAGTGCCTCACCTGCACCTATAGTTAAGGGCGATGGATATAGGGAATTTCAATGTCCCAAGAATCAATATGAAATTGATCAGAAGAAGATGGTACCATACGCTTCAGCTGTGGGAAGCTTACAGTATGCACAAGTGTGCACACGCCCTGATGTAGCTTATGTTACCGGGTTACTTAGCAGATTCCAGAGTAATCCAGGACCAGAACATTGGAAATTAGTAAAGAAAGTTCTGTGCTATTTGCAAGGAACAAAAGGTCTCATGTTGACATACAGAAAAACAAAATCTCTGCGTATTGTAGGATACTCAAACTCCAATTATGCAGGAGATGACAGAAAATCCACGTCTGGGTATGTGTTCACCCTCACAGGGGGAGCAATTTCGTGGAAGGGTTGCAAACAAACCGTCACTACATCGTCCATAATGTATGCCGAGTTTATTGCATGTTATGAGGCTACGGGGCAGGTGAACTGGCTTAAAAAGTTCATACCTGGTCTGAAAATGGTTGATGATATATCTAGACCACTAAAGTTGTACTGCGATAATGAGCCCGTAGTAATATATGCACACAACTACAAGACAAGTGGTGCTGCCAAACACATTGACATAAAGTAATGTTGTGAAAGATAAAGTCCGAGATCAGATTATAAGTCTCGAGTATATAAGCATAGTAAAGATGCTTGCGGATCCGTTAACGAAAGGCTTACCACCCAACGTGTTTAAGCAACACGTAGCCGGCATGGGGCTAAGGGATAGCCTGTAATCTCTGAACTATAAGGGCCCAAATGATTAAAGAATCTGTTTCTGAATGGAGGCGTGTATTGTAGCTGTTAAGTCTATCGGCAGATGACCGTGACGATGAGGCATACTCTATGCACAAATCTTTGATGAAATGAGAAAAAGTAAATGGAAAGGAAAAGAAAAGTACAGATCGAGATCAAGGGGGAGACTATTGGATTGATCTCCCAGAGACCCACTCGGACCCCAACGGGCCCGATGGGCCTCCCCTCACACGTGCTCTGATCGGGGGCGCTCCAGCCCATTCATAGCTGGTGGGCCCCCATCGCACTGCGCTATAAAGAGAAGGTGGGGGTCAGCGGCACAAGGTACGAGGTTCACCGTTCTGCCGCCACCCCACCGATAATCCCGAACCCTAGCCGATCTAGTGGAAGCGCAGTAGCGGCGGGAATACTCACCGCCGCCGTCATCGACGCCGCCACATCGTCCCTGCACTCCCCGGTGGCGACCCGAAGGACGCCCAGACCAACACCGAGCCCCGACCACCTCAAGCGTCACCGCCACCCGAGACGATGGCAGGTCCCTCTGCTGCTCCCGGGATGCAGGGCCATGATGGTATGATCACCAGTGCCCTTCTCCTTTATCCCTCTCGATGTCTCTACTTGTTTTAGACCTACACGACGTCACCCGATCCAATCGTGCGGTAGTCGATCCACAGAATAAACACACTTCAGACGCGTTTTTACAAACCCGCATCTCCAATAATCCTCATATAGGAGATGTGGATTGGGAAAATGTGTCTCCTACGAGGGTAGTAGGAGATGCGTTATGCCAATCCGCGTCTCCAATGAGAGGGTCATTAGAGTTTCAATGCCCATTGCACAACGGATTTTTATTGTGATATGGAGTTGGAGATCTAATGCTAATTGAGTGGGCAGCATTTAGGTTTACACAAAATTTTAAGTTCGGTAATTCAGGTTTTAAGTTTTGGGTTTTGAAAAATGATACCCGAGATACCTCAGACAACAAGAGCATAAGTCATTTTTTGAATGATAGACTTTTGCTGACCCCGTGCGACGCTAATCACCCCACCCGCCTGACATGCGGACATGCAGAGCGGTCTGGCTGCTCACGGTCAACATGGACAACGGATGTGGTTCAGCTCCAGCAGTGCATTCATCAGCTGTGTATATGAACTATCGAGCATGGTAGGCGATAATTCTCTTGCTCCATCGTGTGCAGCTTGAAATAATGCAAAGGAGATTGGAACAAATGGTATTAGGGTTTCGGGGGATCGAGAACACAGGTGGTTTTCTTGAAACTCTAGCTAATCTAGACCATCATATCATATCCAACCCTCGATATCACGTGCTACGTCGATTGACCATTAGGCCATGGCCTGATGCGACCATGCACCCTCGTACGGAGACAGGCGCGGCCTGTGCTATCAGCATTTTTTTTCTAGGTCACTTTCACAAAGGTATCTAAGGCTGAGGTTTGGCGAGGCTCCTATTCAGGTTGTTTGGTAGTTCGAGTACCGAGAATCAATACATGAATTTTCCATAGTACATTGGGTTATTGGTCTGGGTACGAGATAGCTTTAAGTTTTTTGGGTTTGGACTCCGAATTTCTAGTTGCATGCTTTGTGTATTGAGTTTTATGCCCACGCCTAATTACCACCGACTTCAATGGCGGTGTCCCACAAACGCTTGCATTTATCTAAAAATTGATACATATTAAATCTGTTACCACATGAATTGTCTCTTGCACCAAAGATTACGACCTAATATGTTGGGGGTTACAATTTACAGCCATCTTATTAGATCAGACACCTATAATTAAGAATCCAATATTAACAAAGCCTTCGGGTAGATGCCATTTGGCGCTTGTTATAGACACCATTGCAGTGATGTTTTGGTGGTGATTTGAATTAACCCTATATTTATAAATGCGTTAAACTTTGGACCATATTGTGAAATTGCAGGAAAAGCGAAACAAATTAGAGGTTTAATTTTGTTGTAGGCACTATGAAGATGGATGGAAGATGTGGGATGCAACAAGTGGAAGATGGATGCAAGGGCCACAAAGTAGGCCCCATGCGGACCTGCATCGACTACGACGCGGATCCACCAGCATATGCATGGGTCCATTTCGGCTGCCTTTGCTGCACATAACTACTGGTCGGAAGTTTGTTAGTGGTACTTAAGCACGCTAATTATTGCACCACAAGCACATATCATTGTAGCTTTCTCTTAGAGTATTCCTTCTATGGTTTCTCAATCCATGGATCGGCAGTGAACCAAGATTTTCATCTAACTAACAGAACTGCTTCTATCATTAAGTATATATAGCATATAAAAGTAAACAGTATGAGCAAGAATAAATAGATCACATCCAGATGTAAATAGATAACGCATCCAATGGATAGCACGAGCCCTTTTTATCTTCTAGTGGTGGCTCTAGCCAAAACAGATATGAAATGAATCATCTAGCACACGCTTATGTACGAGAGGTGATCACGGAGGTAGCTCCCATGATCACCACTGCGAGGTGCGTGTTAACACCTAAGATTACTCAAAGCTTTACCGCAAACAATTGCCAAGTGCTCCTACTAGAAGCTCCTCCAGATAACTGCTACATCAACTCCCACAATACTCGTCAAAGATCCTCTAGCCTAAGGGTCCGTTTGGATACCCTAGGACTAAAATTTAGTTGAATCACATCAAATATTTGGATGCTAATTATGAGTATTAAACATAGACTAATAACAAAAATAATTGCATAACTTTTCGGATAATTCACAAGACAAATCTATTAAGCCTAATTAGTCTATGATTAGTCCAAGTGATGCTACAGTAAATATATGCTAACACTACACCAAAACAGTTTATTTTCATCGGCCATATTTATTTTCGTCGGTCCACATGAAACCGACGAAAACAAACATATATTTACTTTCGTAGGTCCACAAAAAATTGACGAAAACAAACATATAATTTCGTCGGCTTTGGCGGGCCGACGAAATTATACATTAGTTTCATCGGCCGCTGCCGGCCCGACGAAACTAATGACCTATTTTCATTAGCTTGACCTAATCCGACGAAAGTAACTATATTTTCGTCGGCCCGCTAAGCCGATGAAATTGTAGTTTCGTCGGCTTGACCTAAGTCGACGAAACTAAACCTATTTTCGTCGGCCTAACTTGGCCGACGAAATTGACCTTATCCTAACTTCAGCCCCACCCTGCCGCAGCCTGTTACTTTCCTCACTTAGTGTCGCTCCCGCCATCGCCGCCCTGCCGCCCGCCCCGCTCCCCCCACGCCCCGCCGCCCAGCGCCCCCGCGCCCACACGCCCCGCCGCCCGCCACCTCGCGCACGCCCCTGCCCCGCGTGCCCCGCGCCCCTGCGCGCAGCAGCCCCCGCACGAGGCCGCCAGCGCCCCGCGCCGCCATTCCCGCATGCCGCCGCCCCCTGTGACCATGCTGCTGCCCCCACCCGCCCCCGTGCTGCCGCCACCCACACGTCCGAGCCGCCGCCGACGCGCTCCTCTCGGCCGTCCCCTGCTTGAGCTCAGGTATTAACCTGTTGAGTTGTCTTTTCATTAATACTATTAGAAATGTGGTTGGTCTTATTGTAACTATATTTGTGATTCTGTTCATATAAAATTTAAGAGTGTTATAAGATTTCTGGTTCATTTCTTAGAAAATATATAGCATTAATGATATCTAAAATGATTTGTGTTACGTATGCTTGATAATTTTTGTTTGCTTAGTATTGTTAAGGAAGTAACATTCTCAATTTCATTAATGAAGTAGCTAGTTTGAGAAAATGGGAGATGATCGAAGTTGGATGTATAATGGTTGGAAAAGTAACGGAGTGCCTACGCAAGAGTGGATGGTCAACACACAAGCTTTTGTTGATCATATATTTTCATTGTCTCCTGGCGGTGGTTTGGCAAAGTGTCCATGTAACAAGTGTCGGAATTATTCTCGTCAAGTCAAGATTGATATGGAGCATCACCTCTGCAAGTTTGGTTTCATGCCGAATTACGAGAGGTGGTACGAGCATGGGTAGTCTCAGAAGTAGGGGGCAATGATGGATGATTTTGTCGAGCAGGTTGAGAATGCTGCTGAGGTCCCGGAATATTTCGGTCTACTTGCGTCATCAAAAGAACCATTTCATGGGGCCACTACTTTATCACAGCTTGCTGCTGTGACACGGTTAATAGCTATTAAGTCGAAGTACAACTTTTCGGTAAGTTATTACAATGAACTTGTTGACTTAATATTGGACATGCTTCCGAAACCTCACAAGTTCCCAAAAGACTTTTACTACTCAAAGAAGCTGTTAGCTGGTTTAGGGATGCCATATCAGAAAATCCATATGTGCAAGAACAATTGCATGTTATTTTGGAAGAATAATAAAAATCTCAAGTACTGTTCATTTTGTAAGAAGTGCAAATACAAGAAGTGGTGAACAAAGATGGAAGTGTGCAGATAACAAGTGTGCCCGTTAAGGTGTTACGGTACCTACCTTTGAAATCAAGGCTTCAAAGGTTGTACCTATCTCAGAAGACTGCAAAACATATGAGATGGCACAAAGAGGGAATTCGTAATAATATAGGATGCATGAGTCATCCATTCGATGGTACGGCTTGGAAGGCCCTCGATCATTACGATCCAAGTTTTGCAAGAGACCCCCGGAATGTGCGTGTTGGGTTGGCCACTGATGGCTTCACTCCCTTTAACTCAAATGCAGCCCCCTACTCATGTTGGCCAGTGATTACAATTCCATACAATCTTCCACCATCATTATGCATGAAGGATGAGTATGTATTCTTTACTCTCATTATACCTGGGCCTGACAATCCCGGTAAGTGTTTGAATATGTTCATGCAACCATTGATTGATGAGCTGCATGACTTGTGGAATGGAGTCAGGACATATGACAGCAGTACGAAAGCATACTTCAATATGTGGGTAGCATTTCTTTGGTCTATTCATGATTTCCCTGCATATGGAATGTTCTCGGGGTGGAGCACGCACGGTCGTCTATGTTGTTCGTTATGCATAGGTGATACAGATGCTTTTTGTTTGAAATATGGTGGCAAATTCTGCTTCTTCGATTATCACCGTCGGTTTTTATCTCATGATCACCCGTTCAGGAGTCAAAGAGATGTCTTTCGCAAGGACACAATCGTTACTAAGGGTCCACTCAAGCGTTTGACCGGTCAGGAGATTGTAGCAACTCATTGTCGGTTAATTGCCACAGATGATGGGTTTGAAGGTTTCAAGGAGGAGCATAATTGGAATCATATAGCTGCCATTTGGAGCCTTCCTTATGCTACTGCTCTGATCCTTCCACATAATCTAGATGTAATGCATCAAGAGCGCAATATTGCTGAAAGTATAATTAGTATGGTTTTTTATTTCAAAGACAAGACGAAAGATAATTTGAAAGCTCGGCAAGACTTAGCTGAAATATATTTTCGGCCAACCCTTAATCTAAGACCCAATCAAGCTGGACATATGGGGAAGCCACGTGCTAAGTATTATCTTTAGCCTACAGATCAAAAAGAGGTTCTTTTCTAGCTGAAGCACCTAAAATTTCCTGATAGATATGCTGCTAATCTGGGCGGTGAACATTGTAACTGAAAAATGAATAGTTTGAAGAGTCATGATTACCATATCATCATGGAAAGTTTGTTGCCTGTCATGCTGCGTGGGTACCTCCCTGAAGAAATTTGGACAATATTGGCTGAGTTAAGTTTTTTCTACAGGCAATTATATGCAAAAGAAATTAATAAAAATACAATGAGAAAACTAAGTAAGAAAATACCTGTCTTAGTATGTAAGATGGAGAAGGTGTTTCCCCCAGGTTTCATGAATGTAATGCAACATTTGTTAGTGCATTTGCCTTATGAAGCTGAGGTTGGTGGTCCCGTACAATATAGGTGGATGTACTTCGTAGAACGAGACTTAAAGAGGCTTAAAGCAACCATCGGAAATAAAACACAAGTGGAGGGATACATTGCCGAGGTATTCCATCTCAAGGAGATCTCATACTACACGAGCACATATTTTGCAGAAGAAAATAATATTAATGCTTATATACCGCGCTACCACACCTCGTATGAGACACCGAGGAGCAATCTCAAGTTGTTTCAATGGACTGGAAAGGCCGTGGGTGCTAGTTTGGTCTACGAAATGTGCATACAAGAATGGAACACTGCATTGTTGTATATGTACACAAATATGGAGGAGATGGACAAATATTTCGTGTAAGTACCACCATATATCTCATATCTGATTCATATTTAGCGATGTACTTGTGTTAAATAAATAATATATAGGTTGTTTGATCAAGAAGAATGGAGACATGCACGACAACCAATAGCTAAACAGCTTGAAACTTTACGGCGTGAGGGTTTTCGTGGTGGTCCCAATTTTGTCACATGGTTTAGAAAACATGTAAGTATTGCTACTCTAAGTACCTTATTTATATAAATCGTTATGAGTTAACAAAATTTTAAAACTTGTAGTGCATGAGGGATAGCAGTGTCCATGATAATCTAAGATAGCTTTCACATGGAAGCACGACTACAAAGAGTTATGGTTATTATGACATAAACGGATTTCGATTCCATTCGACCAAGTTTGAAGCAAAAAATCCACATGCTGCCACAACAAATAGTGGAGTTGTAACCACCGCGAGTGCCTCTGATGGTTCTATCATGGAGTATTTCGGTGTCATTTACAATATAGTGGAGCTGAAGTTTGAAGGTTCAAAAGATTTAAGAGTTGTGTTCTTTTATTGTGATTGGTTCAATAATAAACTAGGTTCTGGGGTAAAGCACAATAAAAAACTTGGTTTAGTGGAGGTGAACCATAAATTGCGACTTTCAGGTTACAATCCATTTGTCCTTGCATATCAAGTTGAGATGGTGTATTATATGTCGTATCCATGCCGTTCGGAAAGTTTAGAACCATGGTGGATTGTTCAGAAAGTTTGTCCTCCTAGTCGATTGCCTATTACTGGAGATGAAGGTTACGATGAAAGTGAGCTTGATCGTACTGTTCCTGAAGCATATCAGGAAGATGAATATAATGGACCTTTTGAAGTTGATATTGGGATGACACATGACAAATTAGATGGTGACACCGGTGATATAATAGTTTCTGAGGTCCGTAAGAAAAAAATGACCACGTCGTGCAACCAAAGTAAAGTTGACAACATATGAAACGAGGCATGGTACTAGTCTTGGAGAAACCATAGCTGATGAAGATGACCCCGACGACTTTGGACATGTAATGTGATGCAAAAACTAGTTTTTCTTAGTAGGGTAGTATTTGCTAATTGTTGTTATGAAACTTGTTATCTTCTATTTACGATTGCTTTATATGATATTTACTAACCATAATCTGCTTCTTTCAGGATGAGGTCATTTATGCACTCTTTGAAGGGAAAAAAGAATGATGGCTCCACGTCTTCAGTTAGGTCTTCTCTGTTTAGAGGCAGCAGTTCGCACCTCAGTCGAAGAAGTGCACTACAGTGATGTCTAGATGAGGCTCGGCAAGTAAGTCATATTTACTTTGCATGTGTAATTTAATTTCTTTAATCACACTAAATATCTATTTGTCCTTGAACAGCAAGAAGAGGTAGGTAGGGGTGCGGAGGAGGAAGAACATGTTGCGAATGTGGACGGCGATGGAGATGGGTGCAAGGACAGAGAAGGATGCGAGGAGAGAGATGGAGATGCGGAGGAGGAGGAAGAGGAGGACGAAGATGAGGATACTGCTTCTCAACCTGTGTTCAGGTACTTATGATCAATTCATTAAAAATTTTATATGCGCTAGCTAACTAATACGATGTATTTAGATTTAGAGGCAACAATGTGATGACTCCTGCAGCTACAAATCTGGCAAATCATCAACAGATTAGACCATATGGGGATTGGTAAGTAATCTATTTTATTGTTGTGATTGTTTCATTCAATATTTTGTGGAGTTTAAGTAAGAAACATGATGGGTATGATGTTCAGATTGTAGGTAGTGGGATGACATTTGTTGGGAGGGAAGAAATAGGTTAAGACCTGTGAATGCAACATTGGGAACACTTTGTCGGTTTCACTACTGAGGAATGGTCACTGTTGGAGTGTGCTTCAGCCTGCATTGAAGTGGGAGCACTATAAGTTGCAATCAGATGATCAGGGCGTCACAACTGCAGCGAGGGTTTGGAATGAGTTCTGGGTAATTTTTTTCATAACTTGTATAACTTGTATTACTACTTTCTATTTGATTCATTTATAAATTCTCTAACTAATTTATTTTCCATTTTAGGAGAGGTATCGTTTGCCGGAGGGGGAGGAGCAGTGCCTACAAGATAGGGCTCGTTCTGTGTTTGATAAGGCAGCGACAAAGGTGGTAAGGGACATGATGTCCAATGCTCATATACAGTGTGTTTGTTTATACTACAAGAAGATAAAGCTGCAAGACATGAACAAGAAATTGGGCACTTCTAAGATATATCTCCGAGAGGATGAGTACCTTCGAGTTGATATTAGCGGTTTGCCTTGGTTGAGAAAGTGTCCAGATGCTTGGCGAGCACTTTGTGCTTATTGGGCTTCACCCAGCTTTGTGGAAAAATCCAGAATGAAGAGAGCTAATCATCAAGCAAGACTACGGGTTACACAAAGATATGGGACCGATGGACATCTTCGTTTGGCTCGTCGAATGGTAGGTGTTTCTGTGCTCAATTTGATTATTATGTACTTACTTGCAATATTACAATTTCTTCTTTGGCAGGAGGCACAAAGTGGGGTGGCCCCAAGCTATATTGATACTTACATTCGAGGCCACCACGGCGCTGATCCTATACAGCCAGAGTTGCTTTGTAGTGAGCATGCCACACAGACTCTGGTTAGTAAAATAATTTAATTTCAATTAAGCGATGATTCTAATATTATCTTATTATTGGTTGCCTGAATGGTAGGTGAGATATGGTGATGAAATGGTGGCACGTCAAGGGGAGGAGTACGATTGGAGGAGTGATGTGGATGTCGGTGCCTTATACTCAAGCGGGGGAGGGAAGAAGCATGGCAGGTTCAGCATGTTGAATGGCGCTATTGATACAAGTGGTGCTTTGATAGAGGCAAGGTGTGCTCAGTCCACTTAGAGTTCTCGGGGCTACCAACTGGAAAGGGAAAGGGAAAGTCGACTGCAGGAGGAGATAAGGTAGCATAGAGAGGCGATGCAGAGTCAAGAGGAGTGGGCAAGGCAACAACACGAGTACATGCAAGGTTTTTTTCGCTCAGCAACAACAGATTCAGGTACTATGCAAGTTTGATATTTTTCCAAGTTCTTGTGCACTTTTCATTACTATAAGATACTTGATCTATTATCAGTTTTTAGGAAATGCTAGCGGCTACCCTTGGCTCACAATTTAATTTGCCACCTCTTTCTTCGCCTCCTCCACCACCGCCGACTTTTGTACCATATGTGCATCTACCGTTTCTATAAGTGGTAATTCTATCGTATAACTAGCAATACTCAAATTTTCTTATATATATACGTACTATATACATTTAACTTTGTCTATAATCAGGGTTCGACAAGTACTCATCCTCGAAGAGTTTTTGCAAGCCCGTCCACGCCACCATCAACAGCGCGTAATATTTCTGGAGGTGACTGCGGCAGCGGACATAATATTACCCCTCCTTGATTTGTGTTTTCGCGTTCCGTTGACATATATATGTCATTTAGACTATGGATTTTATGATTATACTTATTGGATGTATTTAATGATTGTTTGATGATGTATTTCATAATTTTGCTTATGGATATGTTAAGTAACTGCTTATGGATGCTTATGGATGATTGCGTTTCATAATTGTTATTATATATGCAGCTGTTTTTTTAGCAGGATCCCAGTATTTTCGTCAGCCAGGTGGCTGAGGAAAATATTGCAGCGTGTCCAGTAACTTCGTCGGCTCCACAGCCGACGAAAAAATCTATAATTAAGTTCGTCGGCTACACCGGCCGACGAAAATATGTGCGGTCGTAGTTAGGGAATCTTTGTAAAGACGTCGTGGTGAATCGCTGCCACTCACCTCGTAATTGTTTAAGGGTCTTGCAAACCCGAATATTAAGGGAAACACGAATTGTGGGTAAAGTGTACAACCTTTACAGAGTAAAAACTGATATATCAGCCGTGCTCACGGTTAAGAGCGGCTTAGACCCTCACATGATTATTGAACTTAAAGATAAACTAAATTGATGTGTTTTATTCGTGGTGTTGTTACTTATCTATTATATTTATTTAAAGGTTGGTATATACTTACACTTAGTTAATGCTTGCTAAATAAAACTTGGTCAACTAAAAATGTTTATTGCAGTCAAATCATATCAGCCTTTCCTTGATTTTAGCCTTGCATGTCATATAATTTACTCCACTTGCTAAGTACTAACCATAAGTGTACTCACGCTTGCTTTATTAAAACCGATGCTACTCAGAACAAGATAATTGTCCAGAGTTCTCTGAAGATTTCGAAGAGTACTAAGCATATGTCTCCCAGTCATCTATCTGTGAAGTTAAAGTCCGCTGCTAGTTATAAACGTTTATTTATTCGCTTAAGACTTTCGATCATATACATAAAGTACTATGATACTCTCTTTCGTTATGACATTGTTCGGGTATACACTTGTATCGTCTATCATATGTGTGAACGAAACTTGATTTTGACGCACATATAAGACGCATTCGGTTCCTTTCAAAAACCGGGTGTGACACTGAACCGTGTTGGACAGTTTGGGCAGCAATGGGAACCTCATCGGCATCGTGCAGGGCATACATATGCTGGATTCCATGACCGAAGGCAGGTGGTGCATCTATTTCGACCTCGTCTTCAGGAACGGGAGGTGAGTACTAGTAACCAGTGGATTTTTGCAGATGTATGTGTGTCTTGTTGGGTTCAACCTTCAAGCTACGAGATCACGGGCATATGGATGTATGCATTAATGCCTTTTCTATGTGGATATGCAAGTTCAAGGGATCTACAGTCAAGCTATTGGGAAATATTGGTCCAGCTGATGATGGCGAGTGGGCCATTGTTGGTGGAACTGGAGAGCTTACTCTTGCCCAGGGGGTGGTCTCCTTCAAGAAGGTGCAAGGTGGTAGCGGCATGATCATCAGGGAGCTTAAGTTCCGTGTATTCTATACACCCATAAAAGCCTAGATGCAGACCAGGGAGCTCATTCTTTATGCCCAAATCAGCCGATGCATGGATCGGATGGACGATGTTTCCCTTCTTTCACCTTACTTCTCCAGTTGCAGAAATAATAGGGCGGACAGATCGATGCCCTGATCTGTTGCAGTCTTGCACTGACATCCTTTAAGAGCGAGTGGTTTCCCCTTCTCGTGTTATGTTTCCTGAATTCAAGCTATGTATGCTGCCTTTGAAATTAAATCAATGGATCTTTTATTACTTGATTTCGAAGCAACTTTACAAAATCACATGTATTTTAATTTCACGATATTTTGATCGCTTCCTTTTACATACACGGTATACACCTGAGACATTTCAGCCATGGTCTACCATCTATAAATTGCTCCTATGAGAAAGGCAAAAGCGTACGAACAAGCACATAAGTAAACACATGAAAACCAAAGACAAAAACCATATTGATAATTTGGGTCTAACATATATGCCACACTTTGGAAACCCTCTGCTCTACTGCGCTTCATTGGATTCTCGTGAAGCACAACAAACAACGATTTCACCGGCTGCTCCCAAGAAGAATAGCTTGGAGGGATTCGCAAAAATGCGGGTTGGGGGCGGGGTGGAAGGGGGCAACCTGCCCCCTGGCTCCGTATGATCTTCTCCGCATCTCTTGCACCCCACCTCAAAGATTCAAGAGTGTCATCTCCTCCTAAACTTTTGCTTATACCTCTGGTAATAATGATTTGTTTATGTTGAGGGACAAAGAACCCTTTTCTTGGAGCGCTTTTCACAATGTTAGATATTTCATACCATATCATCATACGGCCGCATGTCGGATCATCATATTCTGGTGCTGGGACAGAAGACACCACACATTCATCGGTGCATCTTGCAACCTGTGATGAGTCAATCCTGGTTCTCCATCTTGTCTCGATCTACGCGCCCCCTATATGAATTTTTCTTTAGCTCATAAACTTTCAACTCGCCGAATATCTATAAAGGTGATGGACGTAAAGCTGGTCGCCTCCTCAACTATGTCGACATAAAGTGCATTGGGCCGTGGGAGTGCCTGTCCCATCATACAACACGGAGCAGTCCAGTAGATGTCAGAGCTTGCACATGCCACCCGCTGTACACTGATTTTTTTCATCACTTTTTCCCGTGATTAATGTAATCTTATTTATAGCACGCTGGTACCTCCCGGTGCCCTGATGAACAGAATAGAACATGTGTTGAACACAGTGGTGCACGATAGGTTACTTTGCATAACTAACTCCGTTGCCTTTTTCTCTCTTTTTATGTATTAGTCATTTTTTATCCCCTCTCAAGCCCCTGCTCCCCATTCCCCTTCCCTCTTTCTGGCAACGGTGGTCGAGCGCTCACCGGATTGGATGCCTGATTTCCCTTCACCCGTGCGCCGTAGATATAATTCAACAGCCTCCGCTCACACGTGTCCCTCGTTCATCTTCCAACCACATCCATTATGCAGATTCAAGTGAGAATGAAGGCGATGAACGTTCTTCGTCCTCAAGCGTCACCAATCAGTGGTCCCCCAAGCTTATGTCTGATCCGGAACCATGGAATTATTTATGTGGCATAGATATTTTTAGAAGAAAGGATGGAGCACGTCCCATATCTTATACCTGCTATGATAGAACTCGAGTAGGACTAGTCGCTACAGAAGCAAACTACTTTGTATGACCAAAGTACGACTCGTAAGCTCGTATCGGACTAGGGTACCTGTAACTCTATCCCCCAGATTATATAAGGGCGGGCAGGAACCCCCTCTAAAGAATAACGAACCCAGGCAATACCAACCACCATACAAGACGTAGAGTGTCGGTGTTTAACCGGCTGCCTACCGAGGGATATACCCAAGGTGGTAAGTTTTGGGTGTGGAGACGCCGAGATCAGGAACTCGAAGGTGTAAGGAACACAAAACTTAGACAGGTTCGGGCCGCAAGATGCGTAATACCCTACGTCCTGTGTGGTGATTTGTATTGCCTTTGGTGTAGAATGATCTAGAGATTTTGTTTTGAGAGGATTCGCGTCCTCCCTTATATATCCGAGAGGACAGGATTACAGGGATACTAACCAACACCAGCTAAGGAATCGTACCAGAACATATCTCAAGTAGATTCCTTCTATATCGGTTAGCTTTATCTCCTACTTAAACGGGATAAATAAGAGATAAACGAGATAAATAAGAGATAAGACGTGCTTAATCTCTTAAACCTCTTTAAACTACGTTATGTACACAGTCCCGTGGCCCCGGGTCTGACAAGCCCCCGAGCTCTTCGTAGCTGAGTACTGCAGGCTTATGGAGTACTTTCGAAGTAGCCTTCGACTTCTTTTAAAGCTCCGTCTTGAAGTCCTTCTTCGAGTACTTACTTGGCTGCATCAAAGCTATGAGGTGCTCATGCCCCGAATTTTATTTCTGATATGGTGTGCGATTGAAAAATCGCACTCCATATGGAGTAGCTCTCGAGCCTTAGGTTGAATCGAAGAATCAGGCTGAGCGTCACTTTAGTCTTGAATCTTCCTTACTCACTTTTTCAAACAAATTTGAAAAAATAAGTAGTCGATGCCACGTACCCCGCAGCCCCCGAGGCTTGAATCCAAATCCCTCAAAATTGGAGATAAGGATCCAAAAACCGTGGCATGCACGCTAAAAATGTCGACATGGTAAATTACCAATGTGATGGTATAAATGATGGAAGTTAGATCATGAATTCGAAAAACCCCTTTTTCGGGCCAATTAACCCTGAAAAAATGATTAATCGAATATTTAATCCAAACATTCCGCCAAATGACCCCTCATCCTCGGAATATTTCCAAAAACGACTCTTCAACTTCGAAACAGTAAACTTTTCCCCAACCGCTGGTCATTTAACCCCGCGGCGACAGTGAGAAAAGACTTTGCTTCCAATCTGCAATTTGCCAAGAGCCGCAAAAATCCCCAAACAGAGCCACGCTCCGCCATCATCCTTTTCGCGAAGAAATCCCAATCCCTCCAGATCTCTTAGCCCCTCTCCCCGCAGCCCCCGAGCAACTTGTGGCGAGCGGATCCAGAGATGGCACCCAAGAAATCAGAGAAGGAAGGGAAGAAGAAGGAGACACAGCCACCGACCGAGGAGTGGACCCACAGTAAGTGCTCCCTGAACGATCTCAATAGGTTAGTTTCCGAGGGATTGCTCCAAGACAAGAATCTTGTCAATTGGCTCCCCTCATTCCGTGAACCTTTCCCTATGGAAAATGTTGACGAAATCGTCATATTTTACCATTTTGCCGAACGGGGATTGGCCCTCCCCTCTTGTTCTTTCTTCCGCAGCCTTCTTTATTATTACGGGCTTGAGCTCCATCACCTCAACCCAAACTCTATTTGCCACATTTCTATTTTTATCCATTTCTGTGAAGCCTTCCTCGGAATCGAACCCCACTGGGATCTTTTCCGCTTCCTCTTCCACGTCAAACTACAACCCACCTCGAAAAAACTTTCTGTTGTAGGGGGCGCCGGCATCCAACTGCGTCAGCAGGCCGGCGAGAAGTACCTCTCATACAAATTCCTCTCCAACATTCCCGGGTGGAAAAATCATTGGTTCTATACCGAAAATCATGCCCCCCATCTCCCAGAAAAAACAAATAACCCACCTGTAGTAAGGCCGGAGTGGAATATTGAGCTTTCCAGGGGGGACATGGATCAAGTCGAGGAACTGCTAGAGATCATAGAAGCTAATAAGCTGATGGGAGTGACCGGCGCATCCGTTATATTCTCCTTCTTGAAGCACCGAGTCCAGCCGATCCAACAGCGCCACAAATTTGGATTCGAGTACACGGACACGGAAGATCCATCTCACATGTGCACAGAGGAGCTATCAGACGACGCCGCACTCCTCCGAGTCAAGCGGGTGCTGCTGGACATGGACGCTGTCCCCTACGTCCCAGAATTGTTTTCCGCACGAAATCCTCCGATACCGGTGAGTGTTCGACTACTTTTTGTTGAAGACAAACTCTGTTCTATTGCTGCTAACTGGAAATCTTCTGCAGGGGCACACAGAACTGTACCGCAGCTACCCGCCGCGACCCGACGTCCCCTGGCCAGACCACCTCCCCAGCGCCGCTGTTGAAGCAAAGAGGGCTCACATAGCCCAAGCTTTGCACAGCAGTGGGTCCACGGAGGACGAGAGCCCCCTGGTGGAGAAGGAAGTTGAAGGAGAGGCGAGGAGGGACAACTCCTCCGGGCCAGCTGTGGAGTTGACCGAAGCTCTGCCTTTAGTACCGCAGGGTCGTCGGGTGGTGCGCAAGCGAAAAGCGCAAGAAGTTGAATCTTCCAGGTACTGGTTTGCTGCTTTGTTGAGTTGCCAAACATCAGTATTATTACATGCTGACAGTATCCATGTGTAGTCTTTCCGCCTCTTCACCCAGGACCGAGCCCGAAGAGATGGGAACAGTTCCATCTTCCACCGCGGCCGTTACCATTGCCGTGGTAGGGACCATGCCACCAGCTGATCAAACCCCGCCGCTAGCAACAGAAACTCCGCGACGGGCATTGCGGGTGAAAAAGGCCGTCAAAAAAAAAGTCCACACTGTAAGTTTGCATCTGGTTACATAATAACCATTCTGCTCTTTTCGACTTGTATAACAACAAATTCGACATCATCAGGGCTGCAAGCACCGTGAAGCTCCAGCTGAAACTGGCCACGACTACCTCAGCCCCTGAAGCGTCCCCCCATCAGGGAAGACTTAAAAGTGTCGATTTATCAGTCCCAGGAGGCTGATAACACTTTTATTACATCAGATGGTACATCACCGTACAACTCTACGCGGTAATGGGCAGTGAAGCGCCACTATCGCGAGGATTACAACCAGGACCCACACTACTACACTAGCTACGAAAAGAGAATCATCAGAGTCTTGCGCCATGCGGAATCCAACGGTGGCCTCAACCACAGGCAAGACTGGGTGCAGGACGAAACCCTACTCGTTGTCTTCGGGGACGTAGTCTGGGTCTTCCACTGTAAAAATAGGAATGGGGTGAGTACGAACGTACTCAGCAAGTCCAATCACACCCACGGAGGGGGTATAACAGAGATTAATGCAAAGGACAATCCAAGGATACGGTTAGGGTTTATTTGCGGAAAACTCGGTTATATGCAAGGGTTCATTTTGAAAACATTTTCAAAACAAGTTTTCCAATACCAAGGAGCACACGATGTTGATCCACACAGGATCCAAGTTTTAAACTGCTACCGGACTCCCCGTCCGCCGTAGCACACGGCACAACTGCCGGACACCTTCCAAACAACTCACACCAGCCCATCCATTCCCAGAGTGAAACACTAGTTATGTGACCACACCGTAACTTGCCCAATACCGTGGGCACGGCTATTCGAATAGATTTTTAACTCTGCAGAGGTGTGCAACTTTACCCACAGGTGGGGTACCACAGCACGAACACCTTAGTGCCGGTGCAGATCCCAACAAAGCCATTACCCACCTTAGCTAGACCTGACTAGCCACCACGGGATCCATCAAGGGGTCATTCGACCTATCTCCGAGGTTTAACCGGGGCATAAGTCACACAGATCTTATCCCTTCTCCTTGATCACCCGTTGCTCTCAGCTCTCCTGATGGCTATCAGGCTAACTAGTGGGATTTATGCTAAGCCGTTGCCCATACAACGGTCAAGTGGTTCGCACGACGAAAAGCTAGGTGAGATGTCACATCAACTCGGTCCTTAGGGGTGACAGGATGGATATCTCCCTTCCTCGCTCAACCACACAGGTACGAGCACACCAACGGCAATTCACACAGAAATGCCATCCATCCCGTCTAACTCGTCTTTCAAAACCACATTGTATCCCTTCCCACACACACACATTTTCTTTATAAAATCAGGTGGTCAAGGTAGGGTTATCTCAAACAAGGGTGGCTATCCTACCATGTTTTCAGCACGCAAAACCATGCAATTTTATAAAACAGGCCACTGGGTTGTGTTTATAAAAACTAGGACAGAAACATGCATCAAAGGGCGGAATTGAACTTGCCATCGTCAAACTCTTGCGGGAGGTCCTGATCGTAGCACTGTCCCTCGGGCTCGGAGTCGCGGAACTGCTCCTCGTTCGCTTGGTCACAGTCGGGACCTTCCTCGTTCACTCCGTGCCCTACGACGCAAACAAACAGGCACACAATCAAGCACAAGAACTAAAGGTTTTTATCGTTGAGCTTGAATCGGAAATAATTTAGTTACGGAGGTCGGGACAATATCTCTGGGTGGTTTCTTAATGACGTGGCTAAAACTATACTAGAAACGGAGTGGTAAAGTTTCGGGTCGATCGGAGGTCGTTTCGCACATAAAATGACGGGTTAAAGGTGGTTTCAGGAGTTAAACAGGGTCCAGGGACTCGTTCGTAATTAGTTTTGCTATAGAAAGGACTTGATTGTAATTTCCTGGACTATTTGGGGGGGTGTTAGGAAGGTGTAGGGGTTTATTTGACATTGGTTTACACGGCGGGGGGGTTATTTTCTAAATAACCAAGAGCAGGGGCTCCTGCCACATAAAAGGGAATTCTTTTCGGAAAAACAGAGAAGGCCAGGGGGTTTTGCATAAAAGAGCCGCCTTCTTCCTCCTCCCCTTACTGGAAACAGGGGAGAGGGGAGGGGAGCTCCGGCGCCAGCCGTCCCCGGCGGCCCGGGCTCGATGGCGGCCCAGCGGGTGGGGGAAAAAGGGGAGGGAGGTGCGGGGGACCCATCCCCGTCCTTACCTCGGTTTGGGGCGCGGTGAGAGGGCGTGCCCACGGGGGCAGGAGCGGCGGCGCAGGGCGGCCCGTCGGGGCGGCGTTGGAGCGGGGGAGGCGAGGGCTTAGGCGGGCGGTGGCGGTCGTGGGGGTGCCGGGGTGCTCCCCGGCCCCTTTTATAGGCGGCCAAGGTGGGTGGCGGCGGTGGCCGGTGAGGAGGGGCAGGCGGGCGGTGCGGGGCACCTTAATGGTGCCCGTGTCGTGGAGCGGCGGCGCGGGCGGCGAGGCCGGGACGACGCGACGGCTCGGCACGCGCGGGCACAGTGCGGCGTCAGCGGCGGGGCACAGCGAGCGCGCGCGGGGAAAGGGCTGCGGCGGCGCGTGTCGTGGCGTCCGTGCGCGTGCGGCGCGGCTCGGCGCGGGCCAGGGCGAGGGCGTGGCGACGGGCGGCGCGGCGCGGCGCTGTGCAGCGCGTGTGCGCGGGCCGGACGTGTGCGCGTGCGCGGCTCAGCGGCGCGTGCGCGTACGGCGGCGTGCGCGGCCGGGGAAACGGGGCGACGTGGCTAGGGGCCGGAGGCCGGGCGGCACGGCGGACGACGGGCGGCGCGGCACACGCGGGCGTGGCAGCGTCGGGCGGCGCGGCGTCGCGGGTGGCGCACGGCCATGCGGGGCACGCGGGGGCGAGCGTGCGCGCGGCACGGCAGCGCGTGGCCGGGTGGTCGTTCGGGAGCAGAGACAGGGGAAAGAGAGGGGAGAAGAAGAGAGGAGGGAAAAAGAAAGAAGGAAGAAAAAGGGAAAAAGAAAAGGAAGAAGAGAGAGGAAAAAAGAAAAGAAAGAATGGGAGGGAGAAAAGAAAAATGGAGAGAGGGGGAAAAAGGGACGCGTCGGCGCCGGTCGCGGCGGCGACCGCGGCCGGTCGGCCACGCGCACGCGGGGTTCGCGCGCGGCACGAGGAGCGCCGGCGCTACTTGCGGCAACGGTCGTGGCCGGTCGGCCATGCGCGCGGTATTCGCGCGAGGAGGGAAGGCAAAGGGAAGGGGGTCGCGTATGCGTTAATTACGGCGGACGGTCGTGCGTGGGCGAGCGATGCGGAAACGGAACAGCGTTCCGGTTAGAGTTAGGGTTTTGACGTCGAACCGTTTTTACGAATTACTCTAGCGCATGATTTTATTAAGTGAATTTTCAGGGCGTCACAAACCTACCCCACTTAAATGAATCTCGTCCTCGAGATTCGGCTGGCTCCTAAACAGATGGGGAAATTCTTTCTTTAGAGCCTCCTCGCGTTCCCAGGTGGTTTCCTTTTCTCCGTGTCTGCTCCATTGAACTCTGCATATCCGTACTTCGGAGTTTCTTGTCCTTCTGATGACTGTGTCCAGAATTTTGACCGGTACTTCCTGGTATCGCAAATCCGGCTGCAGGTCTATTGTTTCCACCGGCACATGTTCTCCTTCGGGTATCCTCAGACACCTTCTTAATTGCGAAACATGAAATATTGGGTGTATATCTGACATTTCTTCTGGTAACTCTAGTTGGTATGCCACTGCTCCGACTTTCTTCAGAACTCGATACGGTCCAATGTATCGAGGGGCCAATTTCCCTTGTACCTGAAATCTTCGTGTTCCTCGAATGGGTGAAACTTTGAGATAGACAAATTCTCCCGGATTGAAACTTATTTCTCGCCTTCTCTTATCTGCGTAGCTCTTTTGTCGGGATTGAGCCGCCTTCAACTTCTCGCGGATTTCCGCTACTTTTTCTTCTGCTTCCTTTATTAGTGCGGGCCCTACTAGCGCACGTTCTCCAACTTCCGACCACATCAAGGGAGTTTTGCACTTTCTTCCATAGAGGGCTTCGAATGGCGACATGCCCAAGCTGGCTTGGTAACTGTTATTGTACGAAAATTCTGCATAAGGCAGACTTTGCTCCCAATCATTTCCATAGGTCAGGACACATGCTCTCAGCATATCTTCCATAATCTGGTTCACCCTTTCGGTTTGACCATCCGTCTGTGGGTGGTATGCGGAGCTAAAGTCTAGCTTAGTACCCATAGCTTTATGCAGGCTTTTCCAAAACCTAGACGTAAATTGGGTCCCTCTATCTGAGACAATTCTGCTAGGCACTCCATGTAACTTTACTATGTTCTCCACATAAAGCTTTGCCAGCTTTTCTCCACCGTAAGTGGTTCGTACAGGTATGAAATGAGCCGATTTAGTGAGTCTGTCCACTATTACCCATATGGAATCGTGTCCCTTCTGTGTTCTAGGCAGACCCACTACAAAGTCCATTCCTATCTCATCCCATTTCCAAACTGGGATGGGCAATGGTTGCAATAGTCCTGCCGGCTTTTGGTGTTCGGCCTTGATCCTTTGGCAGGTATCACAATGTGCCACAAATCACGCAATATCCGCTTTCATCCCATTCCACCAATACTTTTGCTTTATGTCCTTATACATCTTAGTGGATCCTGGGTGGATGGAGTAGGCCGAGTTATGGGCTTCGTCCATGATTATCTGCCGGAAGTCTCTATTCTGGGGCACACAAATCCTATCCTCGTACCATAATGTTCCTTTATCGTCTACTCTGAAGCCCGGTGCTTTGTTTTCTCCAGTTTGTTTGCGGATCTTCATTAACTCCTGATCCGAGCTTTGAGCCTCTCTAATTCTATCCTCTAGTGTTGATTGGACACTTAGCACTTGGCTGGATCCTCGAGGAACAATGTGCACATTTAATCGTGCCATTTCCTCGCGCAGATTGTCATCCTTGGGTCCATAAGTTTTCCGGCTTAGGGCATCGGCTACCACGTTCGCTTTTCCAGGGTGATAATGAATTTCCAAATTATAGTCCTTGACTAGCTCTAACCATCTCCTTTGTCTTAAGTTCAAATCTGGCTGGGTGAAGATATACTTCAGACTCTTATGGTCAGTGTAAATCTCACACTTATTCCCAATCAAGTAATGCCTCCAAATTTTGAGGGCATGCACTACGGCTGCTAATTCCAAGTCCTGGGTCGGATAATTCTGCTCGTGAGTCCTGAGTTGGCGGGAGGCATATGCAACGACTTTCCCGTCTTGCATCAGCACACACCCTAATCCTTGTCGGGACGCGTCACAGTAAATGACAAAATCCCGATGAATGTCCGGTAGGGTTAGCACTGGGGCGGTTGTCAGCCTTTGCTTCAACTCTTGAAAACTTGTTTCACAACTTTCTGTCCAAGCGAACTTCTTCTCCTTCTTAAGAAGTTCCGTCATGGGTCGGGCTATCTTGGAGAATCCCTCAATAAATCTCCGATAGTACCCAGCTAATCCAAGAAAACTTCTGATTTCACTAACATTAGTTGGTCGCTGCCAATTGGAAACGGCTTCGACCTTCTCTGGGTCCACTGCTACGCCTTCCGCGGTTAGGATGTGCCCAAGGAAAGCTACTCTCTCCAGCCAGAATTCGCACTTGCTGAACTTGGCATATAGCCTATGTGTCCTTAGCTTTTCCAATACTACTCGCAGATGTTGCTCATGTTCCTGAATACTCTTGGAGTAGATAAGTATGTCGTCGATAAAGACTACAACAAACTTATCCAGTTCGTCCATAAATACCTTGTTCATGAGGTTCATAAAATAGGCAGGGGCATTGGTTAGTCCGAAGGACATTACGGTGAACTCAAATTGCCCGTAGCGAGTGACAAAAGCTGTCTTAGGGATGTCACTTTCCCTAATCTTGAGTTGAAAATATCCTGACCTTAAATCGATCTTGGAAAAGTACTTGGCTCCTTTTAGCTGATCGAACAGGTCATCAATCCTGGGGAGGGGGTACTTATTCTTAATGGTAACTTCATTCAGTGCCCGGTAATCCACACACATCCTCATGCTCCCGTCTTTCTTTTTGACAAACAGAACCGGGGCTCCCCATGGCGACGAGCTTGGTCTGATAAAACCAATCCGTTGTAGTTCTTCTAGTTGCTTCTTTAATTCCGTCAATTCCGAGGCCGCCATCCTATAGGGTCTCTTGGCTATAGGGGAGGTTCCGGGGTTAAGGTCGATGACGAATTCTATATCCCTGTCTGGTGGCATGCCGGGAAGTTCCTCGGGAAAAACATCTGGGTATTCGTTCACTACCGGGACTCCTTCTAAGGGCTGGGCTTCCATGCTAAACACCATGGGGTCAAATTTACTATCCCGGGTATGGCAGATCACTTGTACTCCTTCAGGGTTTGTTAGGTGTACCACTTTGTCAGTACAGCCTATGAGACCATTGTGTCGGCTTAACCAGTCCATCCCAAGAATCACGTCTATTCCCCCAGACTTAAGTACTACCAAATCTGCTAGAAATTCTACCCCACTTAAATTGATCCTTACCCATGGACAGCCTAATTGACAATTGATGTCGCCTCCAGGCGTCCGGGTTAATAGGGGTGTATTTAGTAGTACTGTGGGTATTTTGTGTTTTTCCACAAAGCTTGAGGATATGAACGAGTGCGATGCTCCAGAATCAAATAATACTGTTGCTAGGGCTGAGTTGACTAGGTACTCACCGAGCACTACGCCCTGAGCTTCTTGAGCCTCCTGCGCGTCGATGTGATTGACGCGGGCTCGTCCAAATGATTGCTGCTTCCCCTGCTGGCTGCCGTCGTTGTTGCGGACGGGCACTCGGTTAGCACCGGTCAGGGCCGGTCTGGGTCCATTCACCGAGTTGGAGAAGGCTGATGTGGCCGGCTTGTTCTTGGCATAAGGGCAATTGGCGATGTAATGCCCTATTTCACGGCAGTTGAAACAGGCCCTAACATTGTTGTTGTCGGGGGCGACCTGGCTTGTATTGCTCTGCGGGGCCCTTGTGGTATTCTGGCTCCTGGGCGGGGCCTGTGGTCCTGTCACTTGCGACTGAGTCCTATACTGCATCGGGGCCTGAGATCTTGGTGCAGTGTAGTTGGAGTTCCTCGGCTTTTGGAAGCGGTCCTGCTGGCGAGCCTTACTTTCCAAGAATTTGCGTTTATTGTCCTTTCTTTCTTCGGCCTTGGCCCTTTCTGTGAGGATGGCCTTGTTCATCAGGGTGTTGAAGTCTGGATAGATCTGGGGAGTAAGCAAGGTCCGGAGCTCTGGGCTTAACCCCTTCTTGAACATGTCTTGCTTTTTATCATCGTCGTTCACCTCTTCCGGCGCATATCGGGCCAATTCTATGAACCGGTGGGTGTATTCTTCCACCGTCATACTCCCTTGTTGTAGTGCGCGGAATTCATCCGCCTTGCGTTTCATGGTGGCAGAAGGAATGTGGTAGCGGCGGAATTCCCTTACGAATTCTCCCCAGGTGATGGTAGAGGCGTCTTCGGCTGCGGCACAATAGTTTTCCCACCAAGATAATGCTGTTCCGGTGAGCTGGTGGGCTGCCAGAAGGACTTTATCCCGGTCCTGGCATTCGAATGGTTCGAGCTTCCTCTGAATTACTCGCAACCAGTCGTCAGCATCCAACGGGTTGCAGGATCCGGCGAAGGTTGGTGGCTTGGTCCTTAGAAAGGCCGTCAGCTTGTCGTTCATATTCTGCCCTCGTGGCTGCCGGTTAATGAGGGCATTCGCCAGAGTCTCCAGTATGAGGGTCTGGTTATGGATGATCTGCGCCAGGTCTCCGAGGGGTGGGGGTGGCGGTAATTGTTCTCCTTCTTGACTTCCTCCTCGGTTCTGGCTTACTTCTTGTTCTCCTTGGGGAAGATCTTGTTCAACGGGTTGTGCTCCGACACTAGCGGCTACGGGGTTTCGGCCACGGGAGGCCCTCGCGACGTTCCGGGGGGTCACCTGTTGATTGGGTAAATCGGGGTTACGATTTTGGTGATGTTTAAGTTGTTTAATTCGTATATATAAGGCAGAATCTACCTTCTGCCGGTATCTATATAAATAAGCAGCACACAACACACCAGCACACGACATCACAAGCAACAAGCACCAACTACTTTATTAAGCAGGGAGGGTACAACTTAGGGGTACGGCTAAGTCTCGTGCTACTCGGCCAGGGTTTTGCAAAAGGGCACGTCTTAAACAGAAAGGCTGGGAAAGGCATCACTGGGATGGCGTCGGTCACTCTACTCGCGTGGTGTGTCTTCTTCCGGGGCGGACAGGGTGAGAGGTCCTCGCTCGCCGTCCTCTGGGTTCCCATCGGTCAGGGGCTGCATTGCAGCATCCCCTTCGTCGGCGGCAGCAGAGCTTCCAGGGTTCTCGGGTGGGGCTCGTGTGCTCCCAAAGAGTGATCCCCACCCTATGACGGGTGTCCCGAGTAAAACATGGTCTTCCCCTATCGCCGGGACGGGTGTTCCACTTTGGGTCCAATCTTGCATACGCCGGTCTCGAGCTTGCCTGAGGCTTTCTTGGGCTACGGCTTCGCTGCTAACCGCAGCTGCGGCTCTTGCCTCAGCATGGGCGGCTTGAATCTGCTGCAGTCTCACTGCGAGCTCTGCTTGCTCAGCTCGATGGGTCTGCTCCCTTAGAAGGTTGGCTTGCTCATCAAAGAGTTGGTCCAGGGCGGCTAGGTAAGTGGCCACTTGGTACAGGGGGCCTTCTTCGTGGCGTCGTCGCTCCAGGTTTCTCATGCGTGCTTCCCAGACTGGGGTTCTGATGGCCGGCGGGAAGAACTTCGCTGGTGTAGGGGCGAGGTGTTCTTCAAAAATCCGGCACAAGTAACGGAGTGCTTTTCTGATGGCCAAGGGGTAGGTGTCTTGCTGTCTAAACCCTGTGGCGGTCGCCCGCCAGGCTGGATGTCGGGGTAGCGGTTGCTCCTGGCGATGACCAGGATCACCCTGCAGCGGAGGGTACCATGGTGCTCGTACTCTCGGCTGTAGTACCTTGGGCGCTCCGTAACGCCAAGGTCCTCCAGGGTGTTGATCAAGAGGCTGGGGAATCCAGGTGCAGCTTGGCAATCGCCCTGGGTCCATCCTTCCTCAGCCATCTGAAACAGAAGTAGGGTAAACAATCTGGTACAGGTGCAAAAGCGAGTAGATGATATTTATTATTACAACAAGGGTGGTACAGTTTTCATGGATACGTGGTCACTAGGGTAGGGTTTTTGCTAGGGGTGCTAATCCTATCATGGGGATTCTTCCTCGGTCCTGATAGAGCGCTTCTTTATTGGAAGGAATCGATCCATCTCGTTTTCGGTCTGAGTACCCTTATCCCAGTGGGTTTCCATGGGTTCTTCTTCTTCTTCTTCGATCCATCCACCTATTCCTTTGCGGCTCTCGTACTCTTGCATCTGGGCTTGGAGGGCGGCTGAGGAGTACTCGGCGTTTGCGGCTCTTGTCCGTTGTTCCTCCAGCTCCTGGGTTAACTTTTCAATTCCATGGATTAGCTGCTTCAGTTGTGCCGCCTGTTCGCGGTAGAGTGCATCCAAGCCGGTGAGGTAGATGGACAGGTGGGAAACCGTGTCTTCCAGGTCTTCTTCTTCTTGTCCAAGTCCCCTCATTCGGGCAATCCAGGTGCGTCCTCGTCCCTCAGCGGGTGGGAAAAATCCCATAGGAGTTCGCTGAAGGTGGTGCCTGTAAAGCACACGCAGCCGTCGCAGGGCTTTGCGGGCGGCCTTTCGATAGGTGTCGGGGAAGCGAAAGCCAGTGGTGGAGATGAACCAAGGGTCCACATCAGGGTAGCGGGTGCTTTTCTCCACAAAAACCATTATGTCGCACCGAAGGGTGCCTCCGGCGATGTACTCTCGGTAGGCATACTCCGGTGGTTCCATAACCCCGACGCGTTCCAGGCTGAGCAATAGCAACTTGGGGAGGCCGGGCTCTGCGTGGCAGACTCCGCTAGCCCATCCATTGCCAGCCATCTGGAACAAGGCAAAAACCAGTGGTGAGTGTTTGTGCAGAAAATTTCTGAATCGGGATAAGTTCTAGGGCCTGAAAAGGGGTCTCGCTCCTAGGGTCACGTCCTACGGCCAGCCTACGGCTCTGATACCACCTGAAGCGTCCCCCCATCAGGGAAGACTTAAAAGTGTCGATTTATCAGTCCCAGGAGGCTGATAACACTTTTATTACATCAGATGGTACATCACCGTACAACTCTACGCGGTAATGGGCAGTGAAGCGCCACTATCGCGAGGATTACAACCAGGACCCACACTACTACACTAGCTACGAAAAGAGAATCATCAGAGTCTTGCGCCATGCGGAATCCAACGGTGGCCTCAACCACAGGCAAGACTGGGTGCAGGACGAAACCCTACTCGTTGTCTTCGGGGACGTAGTCTGGGTCTTCCACTGTAAAAATAGGAATGGGGTGAGTACGAACGTACTCAGCAAGTCCAATCACACCCACGGAGGGGGTATAACAGAGATTAATGCAAAGGACAATCCAAGGATACGGTTAGGGTTTATTTGCGGAAAACTCGGTTATATGCAAGGGTTCATTTTGAAAACATTTTCAAAACAAGTTTTCCAATACCAAGGAGCACACGATGTTGATCCACACAGGATCCAAGTTTTAAACTGCTACCGGACTCCCCGTCCGCCGTAGCACACGGCACAACTGCCGGACACCTTCCAAACAACTCACACCAGCCCATCCATTCCCAGAGTGAAACACTAGTTATGTGACCACACCGTAACTTGCCCAATACCGTGGGCACGGCTATTCGAATAGATTTTTAACTCTGCAGAGGTGTGCAACTTTACCCACAGGTGGGGTACCACAGCACGAACACCTTAGTGCCGGTGCAGATCCCAACAAAGCCATTACCCACCTTAGCTAGACCTGACTAGCCACCACGGGATCCATCAAGGGGTCATTCGACCTATCTCCGAGGTTTAACCGGGGCATAAGTCACACAGATCTTATCCCTTCTCCTTGATCACCCGTTGCTCTCAGCTCTCCTGATGGCTATCAGGCTAACTAGTGGGATTTATGCTAAGCCGTTGCCCATACAACGGTCAAGTGGTTCGCACGACGAAAAGCTAGGTGAGATGTCACATCAACTCGGTCCTTAGGGGTGACAGGATGGATATCTCCCTTCCTCGCTCAACCACACAGGTACGAGCACACCAACGGCAATTCACACAGAAATGCCATCCATCCCGTCTAACTCGTCTTTCAAAACCACATTGTATCCCTTCCCACACACACACATTTTCTTTATAAAATCAGGTGGTCAAGGTAGGGTTATCTCAAACAAGGGTGGCTATCCTACCATGTTTTCAGCACGCAAAACCATGCAATTTTATAAAACAGGCCACTGGGTTGTGTTTATAAAAACTAGGACAGAAACATGCATCAAAGGGCGGAATTGAACTTGCCATCGTCAAACTCTTGCGGGAGGTCCTGATCGTAGCACTGTCCCTCGGGCTCGGAGTCGCGGAACTGCTCCTCGTTCGCTTGGTCACAGTCGGGACCTTCCTCGTTCACTCCGTGCCCTACGACGCAAACAAACAGGCACACAATCAAGCACAAGAACTAAAGGTTTTTATCGTTGAGCTTGAATCGGAAATAATTTAGTTACGGAGGTCGGGACAATATCTCTGGGTGGTTTCTTAATGATGTGGCTAAAACTATACTAGAAACGGAGTGGTAAAGTTTCGGGTCGATCGGAGGTCGTTTCGCACATAAAATGACGGGTTAAAGGTGGTTTCAGGAGTTAAACAGGGTCCAGGGACTCGTTCGTAATTAGTTTTGCTATAGAAAGGACTTGATTGTAATTTCCTGGACTATTTGGGGGGGTGTTAGGAAGGCGTAGGGGTTTATTTGACATTGGTTTACACGGCGGGGGGGTTATTTTCTAAATAACCAAGAGCAGGGGCTCCTGCCACATAAAAGGGAATTCTTTTCGGAAAAACAGAGAAGGCCAGGGGGTTTTGCATAAAAGAGCCGCCTTCTTCCTCCTCCCCTTACTGGAAACAGGGGAGAGGGGAGGGGAGCTCCGGCGCCAGCCGTCCCCGGCGGCCCGGGCTCGATGGCGGCCCAGCGGGTGGGGGAAAAAGGGGAGGGAGGTGCGGGGGACCCATCCCCGTCCTTACCTCGGTTTGGGGCGCGGTGAGAGGGCGTGCCCACGGGGGCAGGAGCGGCGGCGCAGGGCGGCCCGTCGGGGCAGCGTTGGAGCGGGGGAGGCGAGGGCTTAGGCGGGCGGTGGCGGTCGTGGGGGTGCCGGGGTGCTCCCCGGCCCCTTTTATAGGCGGCCAAGGTGGGTGGCGGCGGTGGCCGGTGAGGAGGGGCAGGCGGGCGGTGCGGGGCACCTTAATGGTGCCCGTGTCGTGGAGCGGCGGCGCGGGCGGCGAGGCCGGGACGACGCGACAGCTCGGCACGCGCGGGCACAGTGCGGCGTCAGCGGCGGGGCACAGCGAGCGCGCGCGGGGAAAGGGCTGCGGCGGCGCGTGTCGCGGCGTCCGTGCGCGTGCGGCGCGGCTCGGCGCGGGCCAGGGCGAGGGCGTGGCGACGGGCGGCGCGGCGCGGCGCTGTGCAGCGCGTGTGCGCGGGCCGGACGTGTGCGCGTGCGCGGCTCAGCGGCGCGTGCGCGTACGGCGGCGTGCGCGGCCGGGGAAACGGGGCGACGTGGCTAGGGGCCGGAGGCCGGGCGGCACGGCGGACGACGGGCGGCGCGGCACACGCGGGCGTGGCAGCGTCGGGCGGCGCGGCGTCGCGGGTGGCGCACGGCCACGCGGGGCACGCGGGGTCGAGCGTGCGCGCGGCACGGCAGCGCGTGGCCGGGTGGTCGTTCGGGAGCAGAGACAGGGGAAAGAGAGGGGAGAAGAAGAGAGGAGGGAAAAAGAAAGAAGGAAGAAAAAGGGAAAAAGAAAAGGAAGAAGAGAGAGGAAAAAAGAAAAGAAAGAATGGGAGGGAGAAAAGAAAAAGGGAGAGAGGGGGAAAAAGGGACGCGTCGGCGCCGGTCGCGGCGGCGACCGCGGCCGGTCGGCCACGCGCACGCGGGGTTCGCGCGCGGCACGAGGAGCGCCGGCGCTACTTGCGGCAACGGTCGCGGCCGGTCGGCCATGCGCGCGGTATTCGCGCGAGGAGGGAAGGCAAAGGGAAGGGGGTCGCGTCTGCGTTAATTACGGCGGACGGTCGCGCGTGGGCGAGCGATGCGGAAACGGAACAGCGTTCCGGTTAGAGTTAGGGTTTTGACGTCGAACCGTTTTTACGAATTACTCTAGCGCATGATTTTATTAAGTGAATTTTCAGGGCGTCACAGCCCCCGGGTCGTCAACCCGAGCGGAGTCTTCAGGCGCGGGGCCAGCCACAGCTACTCCAGCCCCCGAGCCATCAGCCCCTGATGGGTCGGCACTGTGACAGTTCATGTGTTTGTAAACTAGGCATATAATTTGTTAGTGTGAAATATGTATTGTTTATAAAGCTTGTGTATGTTTATGTGAAACTTTTGAAAATTTAAAAGTGCTAATAAAAAGGGTATTTTTGTAATTACAGAAAACCTAGGGTTGTTTTTGCAAAATGTGTTTGGATGGAAGGTAATTTTAAAATAAGTAAAGGGAGGTTTTGCAAATATGTTTTTCTTACCTTATGTTTTGTAAAAATATATATATATATATATTTACTCAAAAGTTGCATTGGAAATGCAAGTGTTGAAGTGGGTAAAAAGTTTGGGTAAAATGGTAAAAATAAGGGTGTTTGTGTAATTTTATAAAAGTACAAGTCCTTTTATGCAAATGTTTGATTTACAAAAGTAACTTTCAAATTCCCAGGACTAAAGTGTAAAAGTGCAAGTCATCATGACATGTCTATCCACTCATTATGACGAGTCTATCCCGTCATTATGACGTGTCATAAATTCTTGCATTTAGGTCCTAAATATTTTAAAATTACACTCTTAGGATAAAAGTAATTCAAATCCAACTTTTGCTCAAAATTTCATGTGCAAAGATGCGAGTTTGAGTTTTTGAACTTGAGCCCTAAAGCAATGTTGTAGAGTTTGAAAAACTCTCCAACTTTCGTTTTGGACATTTCTTCATTCGGGTTTTAAATCAACGGAAAATTTTATTTTACAAATAGGTCCCTGCAGTTCTCTGATTTTACGTATAAGTCCTTGGAGAAATCCATTCCTCCTTCTTCTCTCTCTGTTCCTCCTCTATCCTTATCTGGCGCCTTCTTTTCTTTTTCCCACCGTTGGCTTCTCCTTTCCTGGTTCCCAATCCCTATCCATCCCCTCCGCTTTCTCTCTCTCCTCCAACCAGGCAAGGCGGCGTGGGGCTTGGCTCTGGGCGAGCGGCGCAGGGGCCCGGGCGAGCGCGCGCAGGGGCCCGAGCGGCTCAGGCGGCGCGGCTCACGAGCGCGCGGGGCGGCTGCGGCCCACGCGCGGGAGGCGCTGGCGGGACTCGGGCGCTGAGCGGCCCGAGCGGGCAGCCGCGGCGTGCGGGCGCCAGCGCGGGGGCCGAGCCGGGCGAGCGGCGGGCCCAGGTGCAGCAGCTACGGCGCGGCGCTGAGCGGACGAGTGGGCGCAGGGCAGTGGCCTAGGCGTGCGGAGCAGCGGGAGGCAGGCGCAGGCAGGCCGCGGGAGTTGGAGCGCAGCGGCGGCAGGCGGGTTGGCGGGCCCAAGCGGGGTGCGCGCAGGCGAGCGGAGGCGACATGGTGGGCGACGGCAGGAGAGGGCACTGTCTCGCGGGCGCGTAGGTGCGAGACACGCGGGGACAGGCGGGCCATGGACGGCGCGGCGCTGCGCGCGGATGTGGCTCGGCCCAGGAGCGAGGCAGACGCGCGGAGTGGGAGACGCTGGGGCAGCGAGCGCGCAGGAGAGCGGCAGCGCGCGGTCTAGACCGAGCGGCGTGCGGCCCGGCAAGGGCGAGCGGAGGCGCGGGCCGCGGCAGAGTGAGAGCGAGCGGCGCGGCGCTGCGCGCGGACGCGGAGCGAGCAGGAGCAACTGGCGATGATGTGCGGGGAAGTTGCGTGCGCGCGGGTGGCGCGCATGAGCCGAGCGCAGGAGCGAAGCCGATGGCTTCAGGCGAGCAGACGGCGCTGGCTCGCGGGCGTTGAGCGAAGAAGAGTTGAAGCGCAGCGCAGTGGAAGCAGCGCGTCGGTTCGGGAGTGGCACGGACAGGAGCGAAGGCTGGTGATGCGGGCGCACGGACCGAGTAGCTCGCAGCGTGGCGGCACGGATATACTGGATGCGAGCAACCCCGAGCGAGCAATGGCGTGCAGGACGCGTGCGAGCGCAGCGGGTGCGAGACCCGGGTGGAGGCGAGCAACCCGGAGTGAGCAGTGACGCGCGAAGTGGTCCAGGCGCGCGGGTGAGGCAGCAGGCGTGCGCGGCAGCGGCACAGGAGTGGTTCGTGGGTGATGCCGAGCGAGTGGCGCAAGCATGCGCGTGGTGGCACGTGGGAGTTGGCGGTATGGGCAGGTGTTGAGCGGCCGGAGCAGAACGAACCCACGGGCACGAGCAGATAGTGTTGGAGTGCGACGTGCCGAGTAACGGCACGCGCAGAAGGAGTTGCGATGGAAGGTTTCTGCGCGAGATGCGAGAACGTGATGGCATCGACCCTAACTACGCCCCGGTGATCTCTGATGGTGCAAGAGTGATCGTGTCGAGGACGCGAGCTCGCTCGCGAGTGAGATGCACGAGGGGCAGCAAGCTGGAAGAAGAGGAGGCAAATCGAAGGTGACGGTTACGGCGAGGCGAGTCGGAAGGAGGAGTTGTGGAGTGAAGGCGGCAGTTAGGCGTGACGAGCTCGGAGGAGCTTCGATGCAACCAAGCATGGCAACCCTGCCCGGCAAACTTCTTCATCAACCACGGAATCTCGTCATCGTCAAACTCATCTCATCGCCGATCCTGTTCATTGCGGGAATTCACTTTCCACATGTTCTCCTTCATAACCAAGGCTACCCAAAGGTTTGCCCTAATTCGCGGAATCTTCTTAATGCCGGCGACTCCATTGCCGGAATATCGTCATTAACTTCCTGTTACCCGTTTTCCCGAACCAGGGACTTGATTGCTTCGTTTTAGAAATTTCTAGGGTGTTCTTTGTAAAATTTCCAAAGCTTGCTGTATTTCAAATCAATGAACTTCTACATTTCATAGATTTTCGCAGGAAGTTCATAAAAATGCAAAATCAGTTTTGTTTGAAACCCTAGGTCGAAATCTACAAGTTTTATGTTGTGATCTGGAGTGAAAGTCTTTGATTTGTGGTCTAGGTTAAATATTAGGAAATGAATGCTTGATTTGTGTCTTTTGTGATATGCATGTGTTGTAGCTTAACATAGATCATAAGATGTAGGTCTCAAGTACAGATGTGTGATCTCTAGTTAATCTTTTCACACGAGTACTCAGATTCTTGCCATCCAAACTCTATCCTCGTTTTGATGACCTTTTCCTTAAGGTTCTCTTCGTATAAAAATCCTTATTAGTCCATGTGCATCTGCTGCTTAGCCACTAGCAGCTGTGTTCCATTGGCGGCTATTAGTTCAGCTGCTAAGCATCTGCTTTCCTTGAGTCTAGGGTGTTTCTGTATAACAGCTGTCAGTCGATACTTCTATCATCGACCGATTAGCTGATACGATTGTTACCTTTCTAGTATCGACTACTGCCGATACAAGTCTGTTGTTCTGTCCTACATCGACTACACAGAGTCGATGTATCGAAGAGACACACACAATCTTAGGGTTCTTACCATCGGCCGACCTAAGCCGATTCTAGTTGCTCTCCATATCGGTCACATAGAGCCGATCGATCCTTAGTTTTCCCATCTTCTTATCCACACACTTCTATCAGTCGATTTATCGACTGAGAGGTCGGCTTTATACTTATCAGTCACATACCCTTAACCACACTCCATTCGGCTATACGTCACTCAATAGTTGTGCTGACGTAATCAAGCCGATGCATCCACACCTAGTTACCTAGAATAGCACTTAAGCACATCTCAGTTAAGACAACTGCTTTAGGAATCATCCTTCTGCCAAAGTAGCCGATGTTTTCATCGATCATCTAGGAACCCGATGCACTCATCAATCAGCTAAACCCTCGTTGTTTCCAATCGGCTCTGTTATAATCTTCAACGAATAGCCGATTCTAGTTAGTTGCCCCCTAAAGCTCTATCTAGGTTTAGTTCAGATCTTTTTGGTTAATATGTGAATAGTATGTTGTATGAATGCTGGATTGCAATTGAATTGTGAAGTAAGGTAGTTTTATATGCACGCTTGAATGTAATGTTGCATTACATGTAGATACGACTACTTCGGCAACGTTACCTACGAGATCTCCCCGGAGTCTACGGAGGATGTTCCTGAAGACCGAGTGAATGTCACCAAGAGATCAACTGAAGCCCCGAACCAAAGTTCGGAAGATGTTGACTTACTGACTTCAGACCCACCAGTAAAGGCAAGCCCCGGACATAACCCACTATTTTAATTATACTGCAATCTATATCTACTTACATATTCTTTGCATTAAGTTCTTAGGAAATGCTTGAAACCCTAGTTGCATTCTCCTAGGAACCAATGTGATGGATACTAGCTCTTGAGTCCGACTAGCTGCTATGCTAATAGGGCCGGTAGAAGTCGGGTGATTTCCTGTCACTCGCGCGATATAGGAATTGTAATGTTTATATTCCTGCAATCACTATAAGGATGACGGACGGGAGTTTTATGAGGTATCATGGTTGAGGTGATACCCCGTCTGTGTTGTTGAATCTGTTAAGGTCGCAGCGTGTGGAAGTGCGGGTTAAGTGTTTGAAAGTACTAACCACATGCCGCGAAATATGGTAAGCGGTAAGCCTAGTAACCAATCGGCCCGAGGAGTGGACATACCTCCCACCACTCGTTTTGCTTCTTCTGGTTACTTATGTTCGACTGAGGAAATACGTGTTGCAAGGGCAACCAGGAATACGGGTTTTGTAGTCGCGCTACAGACGTATGTCCTGCACGAGTGATGTGCGTATGTTCCTGCAGTCGCTTGTGGTGGCTCTGATCCACGAGTCGGAATGAAAGGTAAACGGTTGCTTCGGAACGACCCTGTGGTGTTCCAAGCGTGTGAGTTAGGTTTACCTTGCAAGGTTGAATTTCGATTCAGGAATCGTCCGCCTCTCACGATGAAATGAGACTGCTTATCCCCTTTTCCACATAGAGTAACAAGAGCAATATTATGGTTATCAAAGATGATGCTTGACCAAAGATTATACCATGCTTGCTTAGATATAGGTGCTTACTTAGAATGGATAATTAACTAGAACCTGAAAGCTAAAACTTGAAATTAAGGATCTACTCTTCGTTGCTTTTCAGCTGAAACTAAACCCAGAACCACTATAAGCTCTCATAAGTCTAGTTATGGGCTAAGTATACCCAATCCCGGGTAAGCCTTGCTGAGTATTAGTATACTCAGCCTTGCTAGTTTCATGTTTTTCAGGCAAAGCCTTTGAAGATCCTACTCTTCCCCTGTCTTGGCCCTGTGCTCTTCCAGAAGATTGGTCCGTGGAATGGGATCCGTCCTCGGCCAACATTGATGATACCGAGTGATGTCATGCCCGGGCTTAGCATGACATCCGTCTTGACGACGTGTTGTAATCGTCGTGTATGTTTTCCGCTGCCAAAAACCATAGCTTTAATGGTTTGTACTCTTTTCTCTAGATTTGAAACTTCATATTTCTTTTAGAAACTCTTGTAATGTAATTCTCTGTAATGTAAAATGTGATGGTGATTGTATCTCTGGACTCACCTTCGTGTGAGGTAACCTTATTGATCCTGTGTATCGGTGGTTTATCGGGACGTTACCCGACAGGCCAAGGGATTATACCGTTTGAAGCACGTTGGAGCCCTAGGAAGTGGACTCGCGTACTTGAGCCGGTATAATTCAGGTTGGTTCTGCCACAGCTGGTATCAGAGCTATAAGGTTACCCTGGAGATACATTTTACCTTAAAAATACTTTCAGTATAAAAGTTTGACCAACAAAATGTTTGGCAAAACTACGTTGGATCCGTTAAGGATTATGCTTAGTACGTAAAGCCCTAGGGTAATGCTTATGAGGGAATTAGAGGTGGCTATAGTATATATATAACTCTAACTACCAGCATTACTTTTCTGTCAAAACTTAAATTCATGCACAACCCAACCTTATATTCTGTAACGACATCTTCGATGGTGAGGTAAGGAGGTAAGGATCCTCAGCCAACTGAGGGAGCTTGGCCTTCCCGTCGGTGATGCGAACCGAACGCTGTTTCTCAAGCAGTGGCCTACTTGAGATGCTGCCAATGTACCAACCTCGGTTGACTACATTGGGAGTATATGGTTCGGCGCAGGGTATGGCGATCGCAGATCATACCCCCGCATTTTGCGGTACCCCCGTGAATACGTTATCTCGATAACGTATGTTAACGTTGTCTGTACGGCGGTAATTGTACAGATGCTGTTTCTATAGTGAACAGTAATGTTTGGGGACGCTTTCATGACATGCTGGCATGAAAGGTTCAACATATATATATATATTGTGATTTTCTGCAGGTATGCTAACCTCGTTACGTAAGTTTGAACGTAAGAACGACTAGTATATATAGGGAGAGACGTATTATTATGATGCCACCGTACTTAACCACGTAAGACCAGGACTACTTGGCAGTTATTTTTGTTTGTGAGGACGTGTAGAACGTGCATACATCATGTTATCGTGGATTGACCTGATTGCTTTGTTTGATACGTTGATGTACTGAAATATGTTGCTTGTATTTGAATGCCTGTTTTGACTTTGTGTTGTAGGAGTTAATGTAATCTGCTAGGCTATCTTAGAGTTAAGAAAGTCTTTTAGGAATCAAGTGGATTGGGTTATCTTTGAACCCTATCAGCAATCTTGGCTGGACAGCCAAATCAAATCCTTGATTTTGCTTTAAATCTGTTTCGGCAAAATCATTGAACTTCTCCTTAGATGGTTAAACCTTGATGAGTATCATCAAACTCTCCAATCCATCATCCAGTGATCTATCTACCCTCTCTTGATGTTGTACCTTATATCGTTGACTAATCTGGTTACAACATCTGAGAGCTGTACCTTCAATTTTTGCTCAGATGATTTTGGATAAATTAAAAAGATGTATGACCATAACTACTTTTAGATACAAAACTTCCGGCAAAAAGTCATGCATCATAACATATACCATTTTGGTCAATGCATGGTGTTGCATCATCATCGAAAGCCCGTAGACTAACTAACGAGTGTGCCTCCTGTACAGCTTTAGGTTGTCTTCGGCTTTTCAAGACCTATCTTGCTGCTGTTGGCACTACAGGGTTGCTATTTCTCTTTTGTGGTGGTGTTTAATCACATGACCATGATGCCGTGTCGGAACCTAAGGCCTCAGGTGTGCTGCAGCCACATAACTGAGCCATTAGGGGCGCACTGGTGACTAGGTGTATGTGACGTATCCCCACTGCAATCTCTTCTTATGCAACCTTACTAGTGTCCTAACTTTTGATCCTCGTCTAAGGATGTAGAACTACCCAGGTATTCGTTACGAGAGAACGGTTGTAGGATGCGAGTCATATGCATCATCAACTCATGAGCGTATGCATCATACTTCATGCATTTCATACGTGCATACATTGCAAATATCATCATCCTTGCATCATAGTGTATGCATCATTTGGTCAACATCATGATAATTGCATTGTGTCTTATACATCATCTTGATCGTGCATGGAGTCCTCCATCCTCATGTTGCACCATCATCGCAATCATACATCTCAACAGTGCATCCCAATCATGGTTATATATCGAGCATTGCACTCCAAATTGGAGCATTTTATCTTTATCCCTTAATTGCATCGGTCTAAATAGGCATGTTTTGCAATAACATCATCTAAAATTATTCAGGTAGTAAACTCTGAGCAAAAATATTTCAAACATCACCCATCAGATGAGCTTTGTGATGAATGTCGCTGACATATATCATCGACATGGTGATCTTAACTTTACGAGAACTTGATCACCTTTCTCTTTCTTCTCTTGTCATACTCATTCGTTATGCCAACTCCTATGCCATAGACAATCTATCGATGCTCTCGTTGTACTCATCTTGTCGTACTCCAATGGCTTTTACCATCAACATCAATCATCCCTAGTGTGATTGCCTTTTGTCACTTTTGATGTGTGATTTGCTTTTTCTTCCCTTAAAGAGTCTTTCGTCCGAATCTCGGGACGAGATTCTTTTTAGGGGGGAGGGCTGTGACAGTTCATGTGTTTGTAAACTAGGCATATAATTTGTTAGTGTGAAATATGTATTGTTTATAAAGCTTGTGTATGTTTATGTGAAACTTTTGAAAATTTAAAAGTGCTAATAAAAAGGGTATTTTTGTAATTACAGAAAACCTAGGGTTGTTTTTGCAAAATGTGTTTGGATGGAAGGTAATTTTAAAATAAGTAAAGGGAGGTTTTGCAAATATGTTTTTCTTACCTTATGTTTTGTAAAAATATATATATATATATATTTACTCAAAAGTTGCATTGGAAATGCAAGTGTTGAAGTGGGTAAAAAGTTTGGGTAAAATGGTAAAAATAAGGGTGTTTGTGTAATTTTATAAAAGTACAAGTCCTTTTATGCAAATGTTTGATTTACAAAAGTAACTTTCAAATTCCCAGGACTAAAGTGTAAAAGTGCAAGTCATCATGACATGTCTATCCACTCATTATGACGAGTCTATCCCGTCATTATGACGTGTCATAAATTCTTGCATTTAGGTCCTAAATATTTTAAAATTACACTCTTAGGATAAAAGTAATTCAAATCCAACTTTTGCTCAAAATTTCATGTGCAAAGATGCGAGTTTGAGTTTTTGAACTTGAGCCCTAAAGCAATGTTGTAGAGTTTGAAAAACTCTCCAACTTTCGTTTTGGACATTTCTTCATTCGGGTTTTAAATCAACGGAAAATTTTATTTTACAAATAGGTCCCTGCAGTTCTCTGATTTTACGTATAAGTCCTTGGAGAAATCCATTCCTCCTTCTTCTCTCTCTGTTCCTCCTCTATCCTTATCTGGCGCCTTCTTTTCTTTTTCCCACCGTTGGCTTCTCCTTTCCTGGTTCCCAATCCCTATCCATCCCCTCCGCTTTCTCTCTCTCCTCCAACCAGGCAAGGCGGCGTGGGGCTTGGCTCTGGGCGAGCGGCGCAGGGGCCCGGGCGAGCGCGCGCAGGGGCCCGAGCGGCTCAGGCGGCGCGGCTCACGAGCGCGCGGGGCGGCTGCGGCCCACGCGCGGGAGGCGCTGGCGGGACTCGGGCGCTGAGCGGCCCGAGCGGGCAGCCGCGGCGTGCGGGCGCCAGCGCGGGGGCCGAGCCGGGCGAGCGGCGGGCCCAGGTGCAGCAGCTACGGCGCGGCGCTGAGCGGACGAGTGGGCGCAGGGCAGTGGCCTAGGCGTGCGGAGCAGCGGGAGGCAGGCGCAGGCAGGCCGCGGGAGTTGGAGCGCAGCGGCGGCAGGCGGGTTGGCGGGCCCAAGCGGGGTGCGCGCAGGCGAGCGGAGGCGACATGGTGGGCGACGGCAGGAGAGGGCACTGTCTCGCGGGCGCGTAGGTGCGAGACACGCGGGGACAGGCGGGCCATGGACGGCGCGGCGCTGCGCGCGGATGTGGCTCGGCCCAGGAGCGAGGCAGACGCGCGGAGTGGGAGACGCTGGGGCAGCGAGCGCGCAGGAGAGCGGCAGCGCGCGGTCTAGACCGAGCGGCGTGCGGCCCGGCAAGGGCGAGCGGAGGCGCGGGCCGCGGCAGAGTGAGAGCGAGCGGCGCGGCGCTGCGCGCGGACGCGGAGCGAGCAGGAGCAACTGGCGATGATGTGCGGGGAAGTTGCGTGCGCGCGGGTGGCGCGCATGAGCCGAGCGCAGGAGCGAAGCCGATGGCTTCAGGCGAGCAGACGGCGCTGGCTCGCGGGCGTTGAGCGAAGAAGAGTTGAAGCGCAGCGCAGTGGAAGCAGCGCGTCGGTTCGGGAGTGGCACGGACAGGAGCGAAGGCTGGTGATGCGGGCGCACGGACCGAGTAGCTCGCAGCGTGGCGGCACGGATATACTGGATGCGAGCAACCCCGAGCGAGCAATGGCGTGCAGGACGCGTGCGAGCGCAGCGGGTGCGAGACCCGGGTGGAGGCGAGCAACCCGGAGTGAGCAGTGACGCGCGAAGTGGTCCAGGCGCGCGGGTGAGGCAGCAGGCGTGCGCGGCAGCGGCACAGGAGTGGTTCGTGGGTGATGCCGAGCGAGTGGCGCAAGCATGCGCGTGGTGGCACGTGGGAGTTGGCGGTATGGGCAGGTGTTGAGCGGCCGGAGCAGAACGAACCCACGGGCACGAGCAGATAGTGTTGGAGTGCGACGTGCCGAGTAACGGCACGCGCAGAAGGAGTTGCGATGGAAGGTTTCTGCGCGAGATGCGAGAACGTGATGGCATCGACCCTAACTACGCCCCGGTGATCTCTGATGGTGCAAGAGTGATCGTGTCGAGGACGCGAGCTCGCTCGCGAGTGAGATGCACGAGGGGCAGCAAGCTGGAAGAAGAGGAGGCAAATCGAAGGTGACGGTTACGGCGAGGCGAGTCGGAAGGAGGAGTTGTGGAGTGAAGGCGGCAGTTAGGCGTGACGAGCTCGGAGGAGCTTCGATGCAACCAAGCATGGCAACCCTGCCCGGCAAACTTCTTCATCAACCACGGAATCTCGTCATCGTCAAACTCATCTCATCGCCGATCCTGTTCATTGCGGGAATTCACTTTCCACATGTTCTCCTTCATAACCAAGGCTACCCAAAGGTTTGCCCTAATTCGCGGAATCTTCTTAATGCCGGCGACTCCATTGCCGGAATATCGTCATTAACTTCCTGTTACCCGTTTTCCCGAACCAGGGACTTGATTGCTTCATTTTAGAAATTTCTAGGGTGTTCTTTGTAAAATTTCCAAAGCTTGCTGTATTTCAAATCAATGAACTTCTACATTTCATAGATTTTCGCAGGAAGTTCATAAAAATGCAAAATCAGTTTTGTTTGAAACCCTAGGTCGAAATCTACAAGTTTTATGTTGTGATCTGGAGTGAAAGTCTTTGATTTGTGGTCTAGGTTAAATATTAGGAAATGAATGCTTGATTTGTGTCTTTTGTGATATGCATGTGTTGTAGCTTAACATAGATCATAAGATGTAGGTCTCAAGTACAGATGTGTGATCTCTAGTTAATCTTTTCACACGAGTACTCAGATTCTTGCCATCCAAACTCTATCCTCGTTTTGATGACCTTTTCCTTAAGGTTCTCTTCGTATAAAAATCCTTATTAGTCCATGTGCATCTGCTGCTTAGCCACTAGCAGCTGTGTTCCATTGGCGGCTATTAGTTCAGCTGCTAAGCATCTGCTTTCCTTGAGTCTAGGGTGTTTCTGTATAACAGCTGTCAGTCGATACTTCTATCATCGACCGATTAGCTGATACGATTGTTACCTTTCTAGTATCGACTACTGCCGATACAAGTCTGTTGTTCTGTCCTACATCGACTACACAGAGTCGATGTATCGAAGAGACACACACAATCTTAGGGTTCTTACCATCGGCCGACCTAAGCCGATTCTAGTTGCTCTCCATATCGGTCACATAGAGCCGATCGATCCTTAGTTTTCCCATCTTCTTATCCACACACTTCTATCAGTCGATTTATCGACTGAGAGGTCGGCTTTATACTTATCAGTCACATACCCTTAACCACACTCCATTCGGCTATACGTCACTCAATAGTTGTGCTGACGTAATCAAGCCGATGCATCCACACCTAGTTACCTAGAATAGCACTTAAGCACATCTCAGTTAAGACAACTGCTTTAGGAATCATCCTTCTGCCAAAGTAGCCGATGTTTTCATCGATCATCTAGGAACCCGATGCACTCATCAATCAGCTAAACCCTCGTTGTTTCCAATCGGCTCTGTTATAATCTTCAACGAATAGCCGATTCTAGTTAGTTGCCCCCTAAAGCTCTATCTAGGTTTAGTTCAGATCTTTTTGGTTAATATGTGAATAGTATGTTGTATGAATGCTGGATTGCAATTGAATTGTGAAGTAAGGTAGTTTTATATGCACGCTTGAATGTAATGTTGCATTACATGTAGATACGACTACTTCGGCAACGTTACCTACGAGATCTCCCCGGAGTCTACGGAGGATGTTCCTGAAGACCGAGTGAATGTCACCAAGAGATCAACTGAAGCCCCGAACCAAAGTTCGGAAGATGTTGACTTACTGACTTCAGACCCACCAGTAAAGGCAAGCCCCGGACATAACCCACTATTTTAATTATACTGCAATCTATATCTACTTACATATTCTTTGCATTAAGTTCTTAGGAAATGCTTGAAACCCTAGTTGCATTCTCCTAGGAACCAATGTGATGGATACTAGCTCTTGAGTCCGACTAGCTGCTATGCTAATAGGGCCGGTAGAAGTCGGGTGATTTCCTGTCACTCGCGCGATATAGGAATTGTAATGTTTATATTCCTGCAATCACTATAAGGATGACGGACGGGAGTTTTATGAGGTATCATGGTTGAGGTGATACCCCGTCTGTGTTGTTGAATCTGTTAAGGTCGCAGCGTGTGGAAGTGCGGGTTAAGTGTTTGAAAGTACTAACCACATGCCGCGAAATATGGTAAGCGGTAAGCCTAGTAACCAATCGGCCCGAGGAGTGGACATACCTCCCACCACTCGTTTTGCTTCTTCTGGTTACTTATGTTCGACTGAGGAAATACGTGTTGCAAGGGCAACCAGGAATACGAGTTTTGTAGTCGCGCTACAGACGTATGTCCTGCACGAGTGATGTGCGTATGTTCCTGCAGTCGCTTGTGGTGGCTCTGATCCACGAGTCGGAATGAAAGGTAAACGGTTGCTTCGGAACGACCCTGTGGTGTTCCAAGCGTGTGAGTTAGGTTTACCTTGCAAGGTTGAATTTCGATTCAGGAATCGTCCGCCTCTCACGATGAAATGAGACTGCTTATCCCCTTTTCCACATAGAGTAACAAGAGCAATATTATGGTTATCAAAGATGATGCTTGACCAAAGATTATACCATGCTTGCTTAGATATAGGTGCTTACTTAGAATGGATAATTAACTAGAACCTGAAAGCTAAAACTTGAAATTAAGGATCTACTCTTCGTTGCTTTTCAGCTGAAACTAAACCCAGAACCACTATAAGCTCTCATAAGTCTAGTTATGGGCTAAGTATACCCAATCCCGGGTAAGCCTTGCTGAGTATTAGTATACTCAGCCTTGCTAGTTTCATGTTTTTCAGGCAAAGCCTTTGAAGATCCTACTCTTCCCCTGTCTTGGCCCTGTGCTCTTCCAGAAGATTGGTCCGTGGAATGGGATCCGTCCTCGGCCAACATTGATGATACCGAGTGATGTCATGCCCGGGCTTAGCATGACATCCGTCTTGACGACGTGTTGTAATCGTCGTGTATGTTTTCCGCTGCCAAAAACCATAGCTTTAATGGTTTGTACTCTTTTCTCTAGATTTGAAACTTCATATTTCTTTTAGAAACTCTTGTAATGTAATTCTCTGTAATGTAAAATGTGATGGTGATTGTATCTCTGGACTCACCTTCGTGTGAGGTAACCTTATTGATCCTGTGTATCGGTGGTTTATCGGGACGTTACCCGACAGGCCAAGGGATTATACCGTTTGAAGCACGTTGGAGCCCTAGGAAGTGGACTCGCGTACTTGAGCCGGTATAATTCAGGTTGGTTCTGCCACAGGCACCCACGGAGCCAGCCCCCTAGGCGGACGCGACGCTGCCCGACTTGCCGCCTCCCGAGCTCCAACAAGGCGAAACCGAAACCAGCGGCGAGGAACAAGTCGAGGCCCCTTTTGCCGCTCCTACGGATGGCGCGGGTAAGCATCTGACCACCAACGGCTAGCTGCCGAGATCCAAGCGCTATATGCTGAAAACATTTGCAGTTGCAGGTGCCCAACAGCCACCTCCTGAAGAAGCCGCGGGGACCTCGGGGGGTCCTCGTGAAATACTGAAGGCCGGGCCCGGGTACAAGAATGTCATCAACACTGACCTGGTGGATGACCCCATGCTGACGGCCAACAACATAAAGTCCTTCAGGAGAACTTGCAAGGAGCTATGTGATTTTGCCATGGTAAGACCTGAGTGCTTGGCTGCTTGTATGCTTTGTCGAATAGCTTTGACTCAATCTCCTCTTTTGTGCAGAATGTGATCACTCACTCACAGAAGAAATCAGAAAAATTGAAAGCAGTTGTGAGTGGTCATCAAGAACTTGTTGCCTTCTGGAGAGGAAGCTCGAGATGTTGGAGCATGAAAGGACTCGAGAGAAATGGCTCCTCAAGAATGACTTGGGAAACCTCGAGAAAGCCAACTCCGAGCTCCAAAAGCAACTCGAGGAGCAGAAGAAGGCGCTCAAGGAATAAAAGAACACGCACCAGGAGCAGCTGAAAGAACAAAAGAAAGCGCACCAAGGTAAACTACCCTTGCTTTCCTCGAGCACTTGCATTTCTCAATTTATCCTGGATTCTGAAAGACTCTTCACCATAGAACTTAGGAAAATCTTAATGTGCAACGAAGAGCTGCTTACTGATGTGAAGAAACTGCTGTATCGCCGTACAGATGACGTCGAGAGGTTGCAGAAGGTGATCGGCGACACTGAACAACAGTTCGTCGACTGCCTTCAGCAAGTCAAGACGCTGGGCGAGAAGGATGAGCGGCAACAAAAGGAGCTGGAGGACCTCAGGGGGGCCGCCCAGGAGCTGGTGAACATGGTGGATCCACCAGGAGAAGGCGAAGCGAGCCCGCGGCCCCTGCTAGAGCGACTCCGCGGAGCCCTGCAAAAGGTGGTCAGATTCCTCTCGGAAGCCCCGGTCGCGTGTGTCAGCCACGCCCTCGCCTTCGTGAAGTCTTTTTTGCCGGAGGCGCAACTAGAGATATTTGCTCGGGGCATGGCTGCGGATTGCACCGAGGACCAATTCGACCAATACCTCCAAGAAGCCCAACCCGTAGCAGAACAGATAATACAAAGTGTACTGTAGGATTAGGGTGTGAAAAACAAGTATTTACTTCCTTGTATATATACTTTATTTGATGTCTCCACTTGTGTGCCTTGGCTGAATTGTGAAAGACATCTAGGCCCCTAAGTGAGTTTTGGTGATAAATGACAAAGCGCATGTATATTTAATCGTGTTATTAAGCATGTGTGCAGGTGCTAAGGGTGACTGAGCAAAGCATATAACGAAGCGTGAACCCTCAAAAAGGATATGAAAAGTGGTGTTCTTAAGTGTAATAAAAGACTAGATTCTATTTTTGAAATTGAGTATAGGAACGCCGTACTATCAAGAGGAACTTTGATCCACAAGCGTGGACATGGTAGATGTGCTCAAGAGAACCCACAAAAACCATGAGAAACAATCCTACCACTTAAAAAGGGACTTACTGTGAAATTCACTGTCTAACCCAGAGTATCCGGACGTATACCTGGAGTCTCCGGGTTACTGTTACCGGTCCGCAAAACTCACTGGTCCGGAGTCTCCGGACACCTGTGTCCAGAGTATCCGGACATATACCCGGAGTTTCCGGGTACCCCTCTCCCAACGGCTAGTTTCTGGGTGAGGGGGTATAAATACCCCCCATACCCCCTCTCATTTCTCTCTCTCTTGCTCATTTCGACCAGAACAGCCTAAAAGCTAAAGAGAGCCCTCTCACTTCCCATTTGCTCCATTCTTGAGTGATTTTCTTAGGGGATTGAAGTGAGATTGTTGTAAGAGCTAAGATTTGTGCAAGTAAGCCTTGATTCCATCTCTTGAGCACATCATCCAAGTCTAGCCCGTGGATTCTAGTTTGTTACTCTTGGAGCTTCAAGCTCCTAGACGGCTAGGCGTCGCTTGTGATTGCGTGATTGAGTTGTGAGCATCACAGCAAGTTTGTAATCTTCATTCCTCTTCGAGGAATTCATAGTAAGTGACCTTGGGTTTGAGCGTTGGTCTCACCCTTGGGAGAGGAGCATAGGGGTTCTTGAGCACCGTCTCTTGAATTCTTCCTCAACGGAGACGTAGCTTCTTTGGGAGTGAACTTCTGGAAACAAATTCTATCTCACTCTTGCAATTCTAGCTTGTCTTTGTGGTTGTTTGCTTGTGAGACTAACTTTTTAGGGTTTGAGGACGATCTACTATTTCACAAGTCTCAGGAGTAAGACAACTGGTGAGAAACACTCCAGAGGTACCACTAGTTCCTCTAAATTTACTGGATGTAATTTACAGCATCATTATCTTTGTTTTTGTGTAGTTAGTTTCATACCCGGATAGTCCGGACATTATCTCCAGAAACTCCGGACTCAATATCCGGAGTATACGGACATCTGTGTTACTAACCGTGTTCAAAGTGTTTTAAGCTGCAGATTAGCCTATTCACCCCTCCTCTAGGCATCTTGAGGTCCTTTCAATTGGTATCAGAGCTAGGTTCTCCGTCTTTGAAACTTAACCGTTTGGAGAATCAAGATGTCAAGTGACACTTCATCCAAGGCTCAAGTTGATCCGATCGTTGAAGTTGAGAAGGAGAAGTCATTTGATAAACCTAAGGACAAGAAAAAGAATAGGCAACAAGAAGAAGAAGGAGATTTGGAAACAACCGATGACGAGATGCCATTCCAAGAATGGAAGGCATGGAAGAAGAAGAAGAAATTGCAAAGAAAGAAAGAAAAATCTAGCACCAAAATCATAATCAAGTCAAGTGATGACTCGGACACCGATTAAAAGAGAAGATCTTCAAGCTCTTCAAAAGTGAAGAAAAGAGCCGACTATCACCAAGTGGCTCATGACTACACATTTCAAATCCCAAGCGATCATAATGCTTCAATTCACATGGGAAAGCCCCCTTATTTTGATGGAACGGGGTATAATCAATGGAAGACCAAAATGTTTGGTTATTTGAGTGCAATACACAAGGATCTTTGGAAGATCATTGAAGTAGGTTGTGAAATCCTGGAAGATGGAGAAGCCACAACGCCAGTGCAAGCATATGTCTTGCAAAGAAACTATCAAGCTTTGAACATCCTTCATTCTTCCGTGAGTCCAGAAGAGTTTGACAAGATAGAAGATTCTCACACCACCAAGGATGCTTGGGACACACTCCAAGTAAATCATCAAGGGTCAAGAAAAGTCCGAGAGTCAAGAATCAAGACTTTGGAAGATGAACAAAGCCTATTCTCCATGAAGAAAGATGAGACCGTCAAGGAGATGTATAACCGCATGAAAAAGATCATCAATCAAATCAAGTCTCTTGGTGGAGATAAATGGGGTGACCGTGAGATAGTGGACAAGCTCTTAACCGTCTACATAGCTAGGGATGTCACATTACCTAGTTTGATAAGAGCGGAGAGGGGTTTCAAACATTTCACCGCCGAGAACGTCCTTGGAAGAATTGAAGCTCATCATGATCAATTAAAGTGGGTCAAGATAAATCAAGATTTGGCCGACCTACAAGAGCAAGCTGCAAAGAACAATGGGTTGGCTCTTCAAGCTAAGTTGAAGGGCAAGGAAAAGTCTACCCAATCTTCAAACAATGATGACTCTAGTGATGGTGAAGATGATGAGCTTGATGATGAGCAAATGGCCTTTTTCATCAAGAACTTTAGAAGAGTTCCAAGGAAGAGCAACTTCCAAAACTTTGGCAAGAACAAGCATGAATCAAGAAGAAGATCAAGCAAGCCATATTTTGGTTGCAAGAAAATTGGGCATTTCATTGCGGATTGTCCGGAAGAAAAGAAGAAGAACAAGGACACAAAGGAGAACTCATTCAAGAGGGATAAGCCAAGATACAAAAAGCATGTCGGTGAAGCTCATCTTGGTCAAGAATGGGATTCAAATGAAGAAAGCAACTCCAACAATGAAGATGTTGCAACCATGGCATTCAAGACCTTATCTTCAAATCAACCAAGCTTGTTTGAAGATCTCACCGATGATGAAGATCAAGATTCAATCATATGCTTGATGGCAAAGAACTCAAAGGTAATATCCCAAAACTCATCGGATGATGAAATAGATGAGGAAGATGAAATTGCTAGTCTCATTAAACAATGTGGCAAGAGTGCGGCAACTAGAATAATGAAATTAATAATGAAACTAGATGACCTAAATGAGACTCTTGAATCACAAGAAGAATTATTTAGGCTTGAGAGAGAAAAATCTGAAACTCTTGAAAAGCACCTTTCCAATGAAAGGAAGAAAAATAAGAGACTTGAGGAGTCTCTAAAAGCTAAGGATAGCATACTTCTTGAGATAGAAGAGTCATTTACTAGTGAAAAGAAGAAAGTGAATGACTTAACTAAAGAACTCTTCTTAGTTGAAGACACTCATGCTAACTTGAAGAAAGACAATGAGAAACTTCAAGAAAGCTTAACAAGCTTGCAAGCCATTAACACGGCACTTGAAGTTAAAGTTAATACTCTCTTAGAAAGCTCCCCTAACACTTGTAAGTTATCAAAGTCATCTAGTCCTTCAACTAGTAATGGTTGTGCACGATGCTTTAATGTTGATATTCAAACTTGTGCTACTAACCATGCCGAAATGCAAGCCATGAAGAAAGAGATTAGTAGACTCACTCAATTAGTGCAAGAAGAAGCACCATCTCACAAGCAAGTACTCAAGACAAATCTCTCACCATGGGTAGGTGAGTTTGAGAAGCGTGCTAAGGGATTTGGATTGAAGTACTTGAGCAAATATGGATTTGAGAAAGGTAAGGGACTAGGAAAGAATGAAGATGGTGAATCTCAAACCATCTCTTATGTCAAGAATAACAAGAAGGCCGCCTTAGGGGCAAAAGGAGGTCTAGTGAATATGACTACTCCCATCCACAAGAGAATTGGTGAAAAACAAGGGATAAGTCATATCAAGTTTATCAAGAGAGGCACAACATGTGATGAAGATACCAAAATTGTTGCATCCTCATTGAAGCAAGACAAGTTCCAAGCACCTAAGACACAAAAATCATTATCTCAAATATCATCTTATGCAGATTATGTTTTAAATAGGAACCATCTTGGTAAAGTGGTTGCTATATTTGTGGGTCACCGCTCATGGAACACTAAGGTGAAAAGCCATGTGTGGGTACCCAAGGTGCTTTTGACTAACACTCAAGGATAAAAAAAAAGTTGGGTACCTAAAAGGAAGGAATAATCTTGTTTTGTAGGAATACTTCTCTAGTGGATCAACATGGGTGATTGATAGCGGATGTACAAATCATATGACCGGAGAAGGAAGTATGTTTGAAATTTTGAAGGAATCAAATGATGATCATTACATTACTTTTGCCGGAAATCAAAAGGGAAAAGTGCTTGGCACCGGTAACATTGATCTAAACTCAAAATTTTCTCTTTCAAAGGTTCTCTTAGTTGAATCTCTTGGGTATAACTTGTTATCCATATCACAACTTTGTGCGTCGGGTTTCAATTGTTTATTTACTAACGAAGGTGTGACTGTTATTAGGAGAAGCGATGGCTCCGTTGCCTTCAAGGGTGTACTCAAGGGAAAGCTTTATCTAGTGAATTTTTCACAAGAAAAGGCTCAACTTGATACATGCTTGGTGGCAAAGTCTAGCTTGGGTTGGTTATGGCATCGTCGACTAGCTCATGTTGGGATGAGAAATCTCAACAAGCTCCTAAAGGGGGATCACATTCTAGGACTAACCAATGTTTCTTTTGAGAAAGATCGTATTTGTAGTGCTTGTCAAGCCGGAAAATAAGTTGGTGTTCCTCATCCATCAAAGAGCATCATCACCACCGTCAAGCCATTTGAACTACTTCACATGGATCTCTTTGGCCCGGTGGCTTACATAAGCATTGGTGGTAACAAATATGGCCTTGTCATTGTTGATGATTTATCGTTTCACGTGGGTATTCTTTTTGCATGATAAAAGTGTAGTGCAAGATACATTCAAAAAATTTGCAAAAAGGGCTCAAAATGAATTCGAGACCAAGATCAAGAAAGTGAGAAGTGACAATGGCACCAAATTCAAGAACACCAACATTGAATAATTTCTAGAAGAAGAGGGCATTGACCATGAGTTCTCCGTTCCATATACTCCACAACGAAATAAAATTGTTGAAAGGAAAAATAGAACTTTCATTGAAGCCGCAAGAACAATGCTTGATGAATACAAGGTCTCGGATCAATTTTGGGTGGAAGCAATCAACACGGCATGCCATGCCATCAACCGTCTTTATCTACACAAGATCTTGAACAAGACGGCTTACGAGCTTCTACTTGGTAAAAAGCCTAACGTGTCTTACTTTAGAGTTTTTGGAAGTAAGTGCTTCATTCTTAACAAGAAGCCCAAGAACTCTAAATTTGCACCTAAAGTTGATGAAGGTTTTCTTCTTGGTTATGCCTCAAATGCTCATGGATATTGTGTCTTCAACAAAACCTCCGATTGTGTTAAAGTTGCGTGTGACGTGACATTTGATGAATCTAATGGCTCTCAAGGGGAGCAAGTTGATGATGTTGTAGGCATGGAAGAATCACCAAGCAAGGCGATTAAGAAGCTAGCCACTGGTGAAATAAAGCCACAAGAACAAGAGGATCAAGATGATGATGATGTGTTGATGTTCAAAGGGTCATCTACATCCACTTCCGCAGCGCAACCCAGAAACTCCGGTAATATGTCCGGAGACTCCGGATCCCCTGTCCGGAGTATCCGGACACAGAGCTGGAGTATCCGGGTAACTGAAGATGAACCTTCATCTCCACATCAAGATCAATCTCAGGCTGAACAAGAAGTTGAGCCAATACAATATGAAGCTCAAGTTTCTCATCCAAGAATCCATCAAATTATTCAAAAGGATCATCCCGTAGATAACATCCTTGGAAGCATAAGCAAAGGGCTAACTACTCGTTCTCGTTTGGGAACCTTTTGTGAACATTACTCGTTTGTTTCTTCCTTGGTACCACTTAAGGTTGAAGAAGCTCTGGATGATCCGGATTGGGTGATGGGCATGCAAGAAGAATTGAACAACTTCACACGGAATGAATTCTGGTCCTTAGTAGAAAGACCCAAGCAAAATGTTATTGGAACAAAGTGGGTTTTTCGGAACAAACAAGATGAACATGGCGTGGTGACAAGAAACAAAGCAAGGTTGGTTGCTCAAGGCTTCACACAAATCGAAGGTTTGGATTTTGGTGAGACTTGTGCACTCGTAGCTAGGCTTGAGTCAATTCGTATCTTGCTTGCCTTTGCAACTCACCATGATTTCAAGCTATACCAAATGGATGTGAAGAGTGCTTTTCTTAATGGGCCAATCTCCGAATTGGTATATGTTGAGCAACCACCGGGTTTTGAAGATTCTAAGTTTTCTAATCACGTCTACAAGCTCCATAAGGCGCTCTATGGGCTTAAGCAAGCTCCTAGAGCATGGTATGAATGCCTTAAGGATTTTCTCTTAAGGAAAGGCTTTGAGATAGGCAAAGCCGATCCTACTCTCTTCACTCATAAAATTGATAAAGATATTTTTGTATGCCAAATATATGTCGATGACATTATATTTGGTTCTACTAATCAATCTTGGTGCGAGAATTTTAGTAGGATCATGACGAAGAGATTTGAGATGTCCATGATGGAAGAGTTGACTTTCTTTCTTGGCTTTCAAATCAAGCAACTCAAAGAAGGAAATTTTATTTGTCAAACCAAGTATACTAAAGATATGTTGAAGAAGTTTGACATGGAGAATGCCAAGCCTATCAAGACACCCATGCCGACTAATGGACATCTCGATCTAAATGAAGATGGCAAGGCCGTAGATCAAAAGGTATATCGCTCCATGATTGGATCCCTTCTTTACCTTTGTGCATCTAGGCCCGATATCATGCTTAGCGTGTGCATGTGTGCAAGGTTTCAAGCTAATCCTAAGGAATGTCATCTTATGGCTGTTAAGAGAATTCTAAGATATTTAGTTTACACTCCGTACCTTGGCTTGTGGTATCCCAAGGGCTCCACTTTCAATCTATTTGGCTACTCCGATTCGGATTATGCCGGTTGCAAAGTAGATAGGAAGAGTACATCGGGGACTTGTCAATTCCTTGGCCGGTCCCTTGTGTTTTGGAGTTCCAAGAAACAAAATTTCGTTGCCTTATCCACCGCCGAAGCTGAACATGTTGCTGCAGGTGCTTGTTGTGCGCAACTAATTTGGATGAAATCCACCTTGAGCGATTTTGGTTGTAAGTTTAGTAAGATTCCACTCTTGTGTGACAACGAGAGTGCAATCAAGCTAGCTAACAACCCTGTAAACCACTCAAGAACCAAACACATTGATATAAGGCACCATTTCTTAAGAGACCATGAGACCAAAGGAAATATTGTTTTAAGTCATGTGAGCACCGATAAACAACTAGCCGATATCTTCACTAAACCACTCGATGAGCAAAGGTTTTGTACCTTGAGGAGTGAGCTAAATATTTTGGATTCTTGTAACTTAGTTTGAGATCGTGCACATGTTTGATTGCTATAGAGAAATCACTTTTGAAAAACCTACTAGAATTGCTAGGAGTGTGATTTTCAAAATAATTTGAATCCTTTTTTGCTTACTTGAGACTATTGTTCCCATTGTTGATTGTTGGCTAATCTCAAGTTAAGTGAGCCTCTCACATCACTAGATTTCTCACATCAAAATTCAATCCTATCCTTCATTGAAATCCTTCTCAGATTTAGGGGGAGCCGGATACTCCGGACATACGTCCGGATACTCTGGATGGTAAAACCATCCCATATATACCGTGGGGGGTCGGTCAAAACGTTCTCTCTTCTATTTTCACAGCCACCGAGCCCTTTCTCCTCTCCACTGCCTCCCTCTCGCCCAAGGGGCGATTTCCACCTTCCTCGCCCATAAGGATTGCAAATCGTTGAAGTAAGTGCCTCTCCCGTCCAGAATCTCTGGAGAATGCATTGGATTTGAAGTTTCCCATGTTTTCAACTTCATTAAGGTATTCAAACTTCAAATCGTCCGATCTCTCAATGTAGTTGACAAAACTGGATATCCTTTAGGGCATTGTCTTCCCTCATGTCTAGCAGCTTGTACCCCAAATTTCCTTCAAATCCCATGGTTGAATCTTTAGATTTCATGAAAGTAGGGTTTAAAATTCGATGCCCGGAGACTCCGGATATTCTGCCCGGATACTCCAGACAGTGTGGCCGGAGTATTCGGACATATACCCGGACTCTCTGGATTCTCAGAATTCCAGCCAGCACATCTCTTTTCTATTACTTCTAGATTGCTCCTAATCACTCAATCCTATGTCTAGGCTATAGGACGAGAACGTGCACATGCTTCTACTGGACAGAGACGGCAAAAACGCCGACATGATCCACAAATCCAAGAGGAGGAAGTTTCACCTCCTAGTCCTCCTCCAAGAGAACTACGTCCACGTCACCGTCCTGGCAAAGAGCCCGCAGGGAGCAGCTCACAAGCTCATCCACCTCGTCAAGCCCCATACATGATGCCAAGCATGGCTGTGCCTCCTCCTTCTCGAGCAAATCCATCAAGACGGGGAATTGCTTGGGAAATCTGCCCTCGCACACCTGCACGTCTTCAAATCAAATATCAAGAAGATCAACGTCAATATCCTAGGTGCCCGAAGCTTGCCCGTCCTCAAATTCTGTCTGAGTTTACTATTTCCATGGGTAGAAACTACTTCAAGCAAACAGTGGCACTCACCAATGCACGCAAGGAGGACGTGTACAAGTATGAGAAGGCGGAAAACTTGGAAAGGAGATTTTGGTGTCAGTTGCATCAAGATTTCTACTCCTCTATTGTCATGCGCAAGGGCAAGGCTCCTATTGTCTCTTGCAAGTATGTTGACTAGGCATATTTTGAGAAGATGAATGACCCATTCTTCAATCAAGCCATTGCAAATTGCAAGGAATTTGGTCTCCATGACATCATAGGGTTTCGGTATGATTGGAATGAGGAGATACTTGCTCAATTTCACTCCTCTCTATTTTATGATGCAAGGCAAGTTGCTTTCTTTTGGACAACTGAGGGAGTGAAGTATGGGGTAGATTACATGACATTCTCTAGGCTTCTTGGACTTGGCTCAGAGGATGAGAAGAGAGATCCAATTCATGTGGAACATCAGTTGAAGCCAAGTCAATTACCGGCTCTTTTCTACAATCCTATTCTAGCGGAAGCCGGCAATGCAAGCACCCTCCAACCCTTCTACTACACAATGAATCAATTCTTTCGTGCCACCATTGATGCTAAGGATGGTGATGCTACTGCTCTTAGATACTTTGCTTGCAACCTTCTTGCTCGTGTCATGCCCGGTGGGAGACCCTTCTCCATTATGGACTTTATTTGGAATGAGTTAAGGAGGATGATGAATGATCCCCAGAAATTTCTACCATCTGCTCCTTATATCATGTATATGATCGAGAGGGTTACCAAGGTCACTTTTCCTAAGGACTGCAAGCATGCAGCACTTCATCTTCGTCCTCGGTCCGGTGATGCACCGCACGCGCCTCCTCTTCATGCCGGTGCTACAAGAAACCCGAGGTTTGACCCAGCTCCATCTTATTCGGGTCCATCATCTTCTCGCCGTGGTCACCATGACTCATTCATCAAGAGGGCACTGAAGAGCATTTTCTGCATGTGCAAAACTGCAACTCAAGAAATCAATGAAAACCGCCGTGACATTATTGAGATCAAGAGTTACTTGGGGCTTCTGGTGGATCCCTACCATGAGTTGCCCGAGTTTGATGACCTATTTGCCGAATGGGATGTTGCGGATGAGGCCGCCATTGCTGCTGCTCATGCTCCTCTTCCTCGCCCACGTCAATGCACCCGTGCCCCTACTCGCTCTCGTCGCTCTCCTCCTCGCGGCCAAGAGATCTTTGATGAAGAGGAAGAGATCGAGGAAGAAGCACCCCCAACTACCGCGAGATCCCCGACTCGAATGAGGATGAGGATACCTCTGATGAGGACGCCCAAGATGATGATGAGTAGAAGACCTCCTTTCTCTTTTTCATTTCCTTTTTGGCACTTGATGACAAAGGGGGAGTGAAAATGATCATTTATGTACTCATTTGGGCTTTGTATCAAACTTAATGTTGTCTTATCATTTCGCTTGAACAATCTTCATGTAAGGACTATGTGGTATGAGAAAACTTGTAATGTGTGCTACTCTGTGTTGATTATCAGTTTGAAGTTTGTTTTTAAGGCTGAAGTGATAGTGTGACTCTTATTAAGATTGTGATGCAATGTTATTTTTCTGTGTTCTGAGCTGATGGTCCGGATACTCCGGACAAATGGTCCGGAGTCTCCGGACATATACCCGGAGTCTCCGGGTTCTGTTATCAACATAAGTTTTTCTTGATTGAATGACATGACATTTGCATTACATACTATCTCAGCACACACTTGCTCACCCCACTGTAGAGTGTATAAAGAGCTTTCATATCGTTTTCCAATATGCCAACCTTAACTTTAGAGAAGTCAATTTGAAATTCAAATTCATGGCATACATTAAGGGGGAGCTCTTTACATGCTTAAGATTACATCTTTATGGTTATCAAATGAGATACATGTGGGTTGTCATCAATCACCGAAAAGGGGGAGATTGAAAGACATCTAGGCCCCTAAGTGGGTTTTGGTGATAAATGACAAAGCACATGTATATTTAATCATGTTATTAAGCATGTGTGTAGGTGCTAAGGGTGACTGAGCAAAGCATATAACGAAGCGTGAACCCTCAAAAAGGATATGAAAAGTGGTGTTCTTAAGTGTACTAAAAGACTAGATTTTATTTTTAAAATTGAGTATAGGAACGCCGTACTATCAAGAGGAACTTTGATCCACAAGCGTGGACATGGTAGATGTGCTCAAGAGAACCCACAAAAACCATGAGAAACAATCCTACCACTTAAAAAGGGACTTACTGTGAAATTTACTGTCTAACCTAGAGTGTCCGGGTCCCAGTCCGGAATGTCTGGACAGAGTGTCCGGAGTATCCGGACGTATACCCGGAGTCTCCGGGTTTCTGTTACCGGTCCGCAAAACTCACTGGTCCGGAGTCTCCGGACACCTGTGTCTGGAGTATCCGGACATATACCTGGAGTTTCCGGGTACCCCTCTCCCAACGGCTAGTTTCTGGGTGAGGGGGTATAAATACCCCCATACCCTCTCTCATTTCTCTCTCTCTTGCTCATTTCAACCAGAACAGCCTAAAAGTTAAAGACAGCCCTCTCACTTCCCATTTGCTCCATTCTTGAGTGATTTTCTTAGGGGATTGAAGTGAGATTGTTGCAAGAGCTAAGATTTGTGCAAGTAAGCCTTGATTCCATCTCTTGAGCACATCATCCAAGTCTAGCCCGTGGATTCTAGTTTGTTACTCTTGGAGCTTCAGGCTCCTAGACGGCTAGGCATCGCTTGTGATTGCGTGATTGAGTTGTGAGCATCACAGCAAGTTCGTAATTTTCATTCCTCTTCGAGGAATTCAAGAGATGGTGCTCAAGAACCCCTATGCTCCTCTCCCAAGCTAGAATTGCAAGAGTGAGACAGAATTTGTTTTCCGAAGTTCACTCCCAAAGGAGCTACGTCTTTGTGGTTGTTTGCTTGTGAGACTAACTTTTTAGGGTTTGAGGATGATCTACTATTTCACAAGTCTCAGGAGTAAGAGAACTGGTGAGAAACACTTCAGAGGTACCACTAGTTCCTCTAAATTTACTGGATCTAATTTACAACATCATTATCTTTGTTTTTATGTAGTTAGTTTCATACCCGGATAGTCCGGACATTATCTCCAGAAACTCCGGACTCAATATCCGGAGTATCCGGACATCCGGAGTATCCGGACATCTTGTTACTAACCGTGTTCAAAGTGTTTTAAGCTGCAGATTAGCCTATTCACCCCCCCTCTAGGCATCTTGAGGTCCTTTCAAATTGTCGTCCAGGTTTAAAGGCTAAGTAGTAGACGCGACCCTAGGTGCAGCGACCCTGGAAGGAGCCATAGCTCCAAGTAGGAACTCGTCTAATAAGTTAGCTATAACCCAATCGGGCAGGCCTAACCTGTTAGGAAAGAACGCGAGCATCGTCGCGGGATCGCCATGCTTAAGGCAGAGAAAAAGTGAAGCTATCCAGAGTGCATCGACTCTGGATGTAGTCGAGGTCGCTCCTCATGCGAGCGCGCTCCATAAGTTAGGTAGGAACCGGACGAAAGGATCGAACTTGTTGGGAGCGAATGCGGGCATCACCACGGGTCTACCGTGCTTTTGGCAAAAAAACGAAACTACCCTGAGTACAACGACTTAGGATGTAGTCGAAGTAGTTCGTCATGCGAGTCCATCCAACAAACTGGGTATAAACCAGTCGAACGGATCGATCTTGTTGAGATAAATGCGACTACTGTCGCGAGCGACCATCCAAGGTCGCAGCGGAAGTCGATGCGTAGAAGATATGAACGGAGCCGAGGCTTCCGTCGAAACATGAAGTTGATAAGATATGAACGTGGCCGGAGCCTCCGTGAAATTCATGATAGGAAGTCGATTTATATAAATGATACACGTGGTCGTAGCCTCCGTATGTTCACAAAGAAATTTACAACCCGAATCTTATGGCACGCAGCCTCCAAATTGATTCGAGAAAAGGAGACCGCCTAAGCCCCGGAGATTCAGCTATCTCCGGACATCTTCTCATGGGTAAAACTTGCGCAGGTTCTGAATGTTCCAAGAGTTCGGAACATCTTGACCCTCGGGATATTGTAGTCGATATGACCCTGGTCTTGTAACCTGCTTGACGAGGAACGGACCCTCCCACCTTGAGTTGAGCTTGTGTAGGCTGGATTCGTCCTGAATGCGACGTAGGACTAAGTCACTGATGCTGAATGACCGTTCCCTCATGTTGCGATCATGATATCGCCGAATCCCCTACAGGTATCGGGCTGACTGAACAAGAGCAGTGCAGCGAGCCTCTTCAACAGAATCGAGCTCTAATTGCCTCGCCTCGTCCGCCTCGCCTTCGTTGTACATTTCAACCCTTGGGGATTTCCACATGATATCGGCCGGCAAGATAGCTTCAGATCCGTACACGAGAAAGAATGGAGTTTGTCCTGTGGCTTTGGACGACTGAGTCCGAAGCCCCCAGACGATATGTGGCAACTCGCGTATCCATTTGCCTCCCTTCTTGCTATTTTCATCATAGAGTCTCTTCTTGAGGCCGTCGATGATCATGCCATTCGCCCTTTCGACTTGTCCATTGGCCCTTGGGTGTGCAACAGAGACATATTTAACCTCGATGCATGCATTCTCACAGAACTCCCAGAACTGGTTGGCTGTGAAATTTGATCCCAAGTCCGTGATGATGGTATTCGGGAAGCCGAAGCAATGCAAGATATCAGAGATGAAATCAACAACCCGATCTGGTGTGAGCTTGGCTATCGGCTTGTATTCGATCCACTTGGTAAACTTGTCGATAGCCACCAACACATGGATGAGACCGCCTGGCGCCGTTGTGAAGGGCCCAATCATGTCAAGGCTCCAGCAAGCAAAGGGCCAGGATGGCGGTATGGTGATGAGGCTGTGGGCTGGGATATGAGACTGCTTGCCGAAGAATTGACAGTTTTGGCATCTGCGCACAAAATCCTCCGCGTCGTATACTGCGGTGGGCCACCAGAAACCGGCCCTGTATGCTTTCCCCACCAGCGTCCTCGAAGCTGCGTGGTTACCGCAAACACCTTCGTGTATCTCCCGCAGTATGTCATAGCCATCTTCCTTCATGACGCACTTCATGAGAACGCCTGACCGGGCACCGCACCGGTAGAGCTTGCTGTCAACTAGGACGAAACCCTTACTTCTGCGCATGACACGTGCCGCCTCTATGCTCCTTGCATCAATTCCTGTCGGTAGCCTTTGATCCCGGATGAAGTCGATAAACGCCTCTCTCCTGTCCTCACCCAGCGTCATGACCTCCCGATCGGGTTGTTGAGGACCCGCATCGGTGGATATCTGTGGTGAAGGCTTGATGGATGGCTGCTTGAGCTCCTGGGCAAAAACTCCCGGTGGAACCTGAGCACGAGTTGACCCCAGCTTGGATAAAGTATCTGCGCCAACATTGTGCTCTCGTAGCATATGATGAACCTCCAGGCCGGAAAATTTGTTTTCCAACTTGCGCACTTCCTGTACATAGGCGTCCATCGTCTCCTTGTTGCAGTTCCACTCTTTGTTGACTTGCTGAACGACAAGAAGAGAATCGCCGTACACAAGTAGTCGCTTGATCCCTAGTGATATCGCCAAACGAAGCCCGTGAAGCAAGGTTTCATACTCGGCTTCATTATTTGATACCTCCCACAGGATCTGAAGGACGTACTTCAATTGTTCACCCCGTGGAGAAATAAGCAGAACTCCGGCATTGCCGCCACCGAGCTTGAGGGACCCATCAAAGTACATGGTCCAGTGCTCTGGCTTGTCGACTGGCGTTGGAACTTGATTCTCCCTCCATTCAGCCATAAAATCGACTAAGGCTTGAGACTTGATTGCAGTGCGTGGCTTGAAGTCAATCGACACAGCCCCAGTTCCACTGCCCACTTTGATATACGCCCCGTGGCATCTTGATTATGAAGAATATCCGCCAACGGAAAATCTGTAATCACAGTGATCTTGTATTCATCGAAATAATGGCGCAGCTTTCTTGATGCGATTAGAATTGCATATAAAAGCTTCTGGATGGCCGGGTACCGTACCTTGGATTCAGAGAGTACCTCGATGACGAAGTAGACAGGCCTCTGCACTCCAAATGCATGGCCTTCCTCGCCTCGCTCGACTACAAAAGCGCTGCTGACAACGTGAGTTGTTGCCGCAATGTAAAGTAGTAGGTCTTCCCCCGGCAATGGTGCTGTAAGGATTGGAGGAGACTGAAAGTGATGTTTTAGATCTTGCAGAGACCGCTCGGCCTCCTCCGTCCATTGGAACTTATTTGGCATTTCAAGAGCTTGAAGAAGGGTAGTCCTCTCTCCCCGAGTCAAGAGATGAACCTGCTCAGGGCTGCCATGCAACCCGTTAATTTCTGCACATCCTTAATTGTGGCCGGAGCCCCCATATCAGTAATGGCTGAAATCTTTATAGGGTTGGCCTCAATGCCTCGGTTGCTGACGATGAACCCGTGCAATTTCCCTGAAGGTACTCCAAAAACGTACTTGGTTGGGTTGAGCTTCCACCAAAATCTGCGCAAACTGCTGAATGTTTCTTCCAAATCTGTAATCAAATCGTTGGAATCCCTGGTCTTGATGACCACATCATCCATGTAGGCCTCAACGTTCCGATGCAGCTGATCCGCGAAGCACATTTGGATCGCACGCTGGTAGGTTGCTCCTGCGTTTTTCAACCTGAAGGACATAGTTTTGTAAGCGTATGTCCCATACGGGGTGATGAATGCGGTCTTGATCTGGTCCTCCTCCTTGAGCGCAATCTGATGATATCCTGAATAACAATCAAGGAAGCAAAGAAGGACACAACCAGCCGTCGAGTCGACAACTTGGTCAATGCGCGGCAGCCCAAAATGATCTTTTGGGCAATGCTTGTTGAGATCAGTGTAGTCAACACACATTCTCCATTCATTATTCTTTTTTCATACAAGGATAGGATTAGCTACCTACTCTGGATGGATTACTTCTTTAATGAATCCGGCCACGAGGAGTATAGCTATTTCCCGTTTGATGGCCTCACGCTTATCGTGGGCAAACCTTCGCAGGCGTTGCTTTTTGGGCACGACTTGTGGGTGTACATTTAAGCTATGCTCGATCAGCTTCCTGGGCACCCCTGGCATGTCCGCTGGTTTCCACGCGAATATGTCTTGGTTATCCCGAAGGAAGCTGACGAGCGCGAGTTCCTATTTTTCTCTTAAGCCTGCGCCGATGACGGCGGTCTTAGATGAGTCGCCCTCCTGGAGCTGTATCGTCTTGGGGGCCACGTCGTCAGTCGACTGGATGTTCGACTTGCTGGCCTTTCTCGAGGGGATCTCCAGCTCGGACTGAGAGAGCTGCTGCGCGGCCGCGAGTACTTCGCCGGAAGCATCTGGCACACAAGTAGTCGAAGCGTACTGGATCGCCTCCTGATTGCAGTCATACGACTTCTTCAAGTCGCCACGGAAAGTAAGTACTCCACTTAGTCCTGGCATCTTGAGAAGCAGATAAACGTAGTGTGGCACTACCATAAACTTGGCTAGTGTCGGATGACCCAAAATTGCATGATAAGAAGATTCGAAGTTGGCCACTTCGAATTTAATGAACTCAGTGCGATAATTCTCCCTCGTGCTGAAGGTGACTGGGAGAACTACCGTACCAAGTGGGTATGCCGCGTTACCTGGGACGATGCCGTAGAAAGGAGACTTGCTTGGAACCAGCATGTCCTTGAAGTCCAGGCCCATCTTCCTCAGAGTGCTGGCGAAGATGAGGTTGAGACCGCTCCCACCGTCGATGAGCACCTTGGTGAGCCTGACCTCTGCCACCACAGGATCCAGGATCAGGGGGAACTTGCCGGGCTCCAAGATGCTCATCCACTGATCGTCGCGGGAGAACGAGATGGGGACCTCCGACCAACGGAGTGGTCGTGGTGCCGCCGGCTCAACGGACATGATCTCCCGAAGAAGCAGCTTCTGGTCTCGCCTGGAGCCGAAATCCCTATCTCTCCCGAAGATGATGTTGACGGTCTTCCAAGCGTCTTGGAACTTGGGGTTGCGCCCTTGGTCCTCTTGGTCATCATCCTCGGGTTCTTTGTCCGCAGGCTTCTTGTTCTTCTTACCACCACCGGAGTTGCTAAACGTCCTCCGGAGGTGCTAGCAGTCGATGGCCGCGTGATTGGCACTTGGATGCCATGGGCACTTCTTCTGCAGGAGCTTCTCGAACTCCTCCTGCGTTGTCAACTTCTTGCCCCGTGAGGGACGATCCACAGCCGTGATGAGATCATCTGGTTTGCGCTTTTGGGGTGGACCTGAATAGTCCCGCTGGCCTTTGTCGTTGTGGTTGTCATTTGGGCGCCTTAGATTGCTATCTTGGCGCCGCGGGAACTGCTCCCGCATCTTCTCCTCCTGTTCGGACCAATCGTGCATCATATCACGAAGGCCTGCAACAGTTTTTGGCCTGTTCTACCCAAAATCCCTGTAGATGCCTGGGTCGGTGATGCCGTTGTAGAAGCAGTTGATGATGTCGTCCTCCGAGATGTTAGCGATGGTGGCGCGAACGTCGAAGAAGCGACGTGTGTAGGACCGCATGAGCTCGTTACATTCCTGCTTGAGCAATTGCTCCCTGGAAGTTGTCGATGAAGACCTTCTTGAGCCACTCCCAGGAGTCGATGGAGTTGTTGCTGAGGCTCTCCAGCCACGTGACTGGCGCAGGGTCCAAAGCCATCGGGAAGTAGACAACCTTGGTGATGTTCGAGCCCCCGCGACCTCAATGGCCGTGGAGTAGCAACGCAGCCACTGCTGAGGAGCCTTCTTGCCATCGTACTTGGTGATGCTGATCGGCTTGAAGCCCTCAGGGTACTTGTAGCTGCTGAACTGCGCAGAAAAAGCTGGGAAGCGGTCGCTGCAGTCAGTACCTTCGGTCTCGACTTCCTCGCGTACCTTGCACCTGGAGTCGATCACAAACCGCGTATCGCGGCCTTCATTGATGTGCTGGCGCAGGTCTTCTGGAGGAGGCTGGTGATTGGCCTGCCGCGGGTTACCCCCTGGAGGTGGCTGCTGCCTCCCGCTAGGGGCTTGACTCCCGCGGGCGTTGTCGTTGTTGTGGCTAGGTTGAGGTCGAGGACGACCACCAGCCGTTCGGCTATGAGCCTGGCTCTGGCTCTCGCCCACGTGCTCCTCCCGGACGGTAGACGCCGGGTTTTGCTGATCCAGCTGGATCCAGGCTCTCTGTGCGTAAAGAAGTGCCTGACAAACACTCGGATCATTACTGTGCTCGAGTATTGCCGTGACCCTGGCGATGTTGGCCACCGGAGTCCTGAAGCCCCGCTCGCTCACGGCGGTGAACTCAAGGTCAATCTCACGATGCAGATCGCCTGCGCTCGTTGACCCTCCTCCACCGGATTGTGCGGGCTCTATTCGTGGCCCTCCGCGCCTCACGATCGGCGTCGTTCTCGTCGCCGGCGTTGGCTGTGACCTCATCTTCAGATACAGCTTCGAATTCGACGATGGGGAAGTTGCCATCATCCTCGCCTTCTCCCACCATCAGTACCTGGCGAGAGACGAGCTCATCAGAGCTTGCGTTGACTAGTTCAGTCGACTCCTCTGCCACCGTAGCCAACGGCCTGCCCTCCTGGAAAGGCAAAGGTTCGAGGTGGGCCACAAGTCGACCCTTAGACTCGAGTAGATCGGAGAGCTCTATGCCCCTCCAATGTACGAAGCGCCCCTCCGGTATGGAGGTGATTATCAGATCACTAGCGCCAAAACAACCCGAAGCCCCCCGACATGCGGTGGCTTCGAGCCTTCCATACTGGAGCAAAGAGTCCAGGTCCTTCTCTAACGCAGAGAGGGACCCGGAGATGTCGGCCTCCTGAAGATCAGTGGCCGGATCGCGTGAACCGAGTCGGGATCGGCTACACGAATTCTTAGATTGGAATGATTCCAACCCAAGGGAAGTTACTGCAGCGCCGGATGAAGTCGAGCCGAGAGCTGACTCCATCTTGATCTTTGCAGCGGATGCATGGATCGGCAAGTCATCGAGATCATCGACAAACTTGTCGAGGTCACCGCGAAGATCCGCCACAGGAGTCTTTGGCTTCATGTCAACGAGGAATCGCCGGAAATTGCCCACACCATCTGCGACGCTGACCCACGAGCCAAAAACAAATGTCGTGCCCTGAGAGGGAACTGACCTAGAGAATCGGATGTGACAGTTCATGTGCTTGTAAGCTAGGCACATAAATTGTTAGTGTGAAGTATGTGTTTGTTAGTGTAAAACTGGTGTGTGTTTGTGTGAAGTTTTTGAAAATTTAAAGTGCAAGTAAAAAGGGTAACTTTTGTAATTATAGAAAAAGCTAGGGTTGTTTTTGAAAAATGTGTTTGGATGGGAGGTAATTTCGAAATAAGTGAAGGGTGGTTTTGGTAAACATGTTTTTCTTATGTTATCCCTTGTAAAAAATGTATGTTTATTTGAAAGTTGTATTTGAAATGTGTGTGTTGAATTGTGTAAAAATTTTAGGTAAAGTGGTGAAAATAAGGGTATTTATGTAATTTTATAAAAGTACAAGTCCTTTTACGCAAGTATTTGATTTACAAAAGTAACTTTCAAATTTACTCGGGACTAAAGTGTAAAAGTGCAAGTCATCATGACATGTCTATCCAATCATTATGACGAGTCTATTCCGTCATCATGACGTGTCATAAATGCTTGCATTTAGATCCTGAATTTTATAAAGTTTCATTTTTAGGACAAAAGCAATTCAAATCCGACTTTTGTTCAAAGATTCACGTGTAAAAATATAAGTTTTGAGTTTTTGAACTTGGACCCTAAAGCAATGTTGTAGAGTTTGAAAAACTCTCCAACTTTCGTTTTAGGCATTTCTTCATTCGAGTTTTAGATTGATGGGAAATTTTGTTTTACAAATAGGTCCCTGCATTTCTCTGATTTTGTGCATAAGCCCTTGGGGAATTCCATTTGTCTTTCTTCTCTGCTCTCCCTTATCCTGGCGCCCTTCTTTTTCCTTTTCACCCGACTGTCACTCTCTATCTCTTCCTGTTTTTCCCCTTTCTCTCCTCAGCACAGGCAGGCGTGCGGCTCTAGCAGCGGCAGGCGCCAGGCGGCGCGGCCCAGGCGGGGCGAGCGGCGCGCGAGCGCTGGCGCGGTAGGCGGGCCCAGGCGCGCGCGCGCAGCGCTGGCTCGGTGCGCGGGAGCAGGCGGCTCCAGGCGAGCGACGTGCATGAGCGCAAGGGGGCGGCTCGGTGCAGGCGTAGGGGGCCGGCTCGGCCCGAGCGGTGGGCGGCGCGGGCTCGGGTGGCGCGCGAGCGAGCGGCACCAGGTCGGGGCGGCTGGCGGCAGTGGCTGGGCCCCGGTCCGAGGTGAGCGGCGGCCGCAGCGGGCGCAGCGCAGCGGAGGCAGGCCAGGTGTTGGCGCGGCCCGGAAGCAGGCTCTGGTGGCGCAAGTAAGCGCGTGTGCGCGGGCGAGTGGAGGTGCATTGGCACGCAGAAAGGAGAAGCAGCTCGCAGGAGCAGGTGCGGCACGGGCTCAGGTGCGGGTGAGCCCGAGGAAGAGCGGCGCCAGAGCGAGGCAGGCGGGGGGAAACCGGCGATGCAGGGCGGCTCGGTTGGAGCGCGGACACAGGGAGCCGGCGAGGGTGCGGCAGATGTAGGCGGCGTAGGCGTGTGAGCGCAGGAGCGGGGCCCAAGCGGAGGCAAACGGCCTGGAGCGAGCAGGGCGGATTCAGACGCGTGAGCAGCAGCGCGATACGGACCAAGGACGCGCGCGGTTCGAGCGTGCGCGGGAGCGATGCGGCAAGGCCGAAGCAAGCGACGCCGAGCTCCTGCGCAAGAACCGGCGGCACGTAGCGGGGCTTCTGCGTGAGATGCGGGAACACAGTGGCGTCGACCCTGACTACGCCACGGTAATCTTTGGTGGTGCAAGAGTGGCAGTATCGAAGATGCAGTTAAGGTGTTCGACGAAATGCTGGCCGCGGGAGAAGTGATGCCAACTGCAGTGATGTACAACGCATTGATCGGAGGCCGTTGAGGAGAGGGCAACGGAAGGCACGGCCCTAATACAGGCAAACCACGGTCCTCACGAAGGCGGATGTGGGAGTGTAGCATGGCAAGGCGGCGGTTATAGCGCGGCGAATTCGGAAGGAATAACTGCGCGGGTGTGCCGACCGTGTCTCAGCGGCACACGCGCATGGGCAGTGAAGGCTTAACCTGTGAGCAGGAGAACCTTGAGGTTCACGGAGGAGTTGGCCTAGCGAATCAATTCGGCTCCATCATCTCATCCCATGATCCACGACATCCAGCAACTTCTGCTCTTCGTCACCCACGGAGACTACTCCTTCGGCCATCTTCCACCCACGGCAACCATTTCCCGGCAGACTCCTTCGTCACTCATGGAATCTCGTCATCGTCAAGCTCTTCTCGTCACCAATCCTATTCACCGCGGGAATTCACTTTCCGCGTGTTCTCCTTCATAACCAAGGTTACCCCAAGGTTTGCCCTGATTCACTGAATCTTCTTAATGCCGGCGACTCCTTTGCCGGAATATCGTCGTTAACTTCCTGTTCTCTGCTTTCCCCTACCAGGGACTTAATGGCTTTGTTCTAGAGCTTTCTTTATTTCAAATCAGTGAACTTCTACATTTCATAGAATTTCGTAAGAAGTTCATAAAAATGCAAAATCAGTTTTGTTTGAATCCTTAGGTCAAAATCTACAAGTTTTATGTTGTGATCTGGAGTTGAAAGTCTTTGAAGTGTGGTCTAGGTCAAATATTAGGGAATGAGTGCTTTATTTGTACCTTGTGTTATATGCATGTGTTATAGCTGAAAAGTAATCATAGGATGTATGTTTTAAGTAGAGATGTGTAATATCCAGTTAATCTTTTCACACGAGTAATCATATCCCTGCCATCAAGACGTTATCCTTGTCTTGATTGCTGTTTCCTTAAGTTCCTTTTCGTACAAGGATCCTTGTTAGTTCATGTATGTTTGCTGCTTAGCTAATACATCTTCGCAGCTATGCTTCAGCGTCGGCTATCAGCCCCGTCGCTAAGCATCCGTCTTCTTTGAGTCCGTGATGTTTCTGTGTAACAGCTGTCAGCCGATGCTTTTCTTTTAATATGCTTCTACCATCGGCTGACTAGCCAATCCGGTTGTTACCCTTCTAATATCGGCTACTGCCGATACGATTCTGTTGTTCTGTCCTACATCGGCTGCCACATAGCCGATCAATCTGAGGTGCACACACAATCTTAGGACTCTTGCTATCGGCTGATCTAAGCTGATTCTAGTTGTTTTCCATATCGGTCAAACACGGCCGATCGATCCTTAGTTTCCCCATCCTTATCCACACACTTCTATCAGTCGATTTATCGACTGAGCGGTCGGCTTTATACCTATCGATCATATACCCTTAACCACACTCCAATCGGCTATACGTCACTCAATTGTTGTGTTGACGTAATCGAGCCGATACAACCACACCTAGTTACCTAGGATAACACTTAAGCACATCTCAGTCAAGACACAACTGTTTTAGGAATCATCCCTCTACTAAAGTGATCGATGTTTTCATCGATCAATCAGGGAACCGGTGCACCTATCGATCGGCTACTCAGACCAAAGCACACAACCCTAGATCAGTAAACTAGCACAGTAGATACGCCTCTATTAAGCTCGACCTAAGCACATCAATGAGCTAAACTTCCGTTGTTTCCAATCGGCTCTGTTGTAATCTTCAACAAGTAGCCGATTCTCATTAGTTATCCACCTAAAACTCTGTCTAAGTTTAGTTTAGATCTTTTTTTTGTTATGTGAGTAGTATGAAAGTTGAATGGCAACTTTGTTATGAGGTAAAATAGCTTCATATGCACACTTTGAATGTGATGTCGCATTGCATGTAGATACGACTACTTCGGTAATGGTACCTACGAGGTCTCCCCGGAGTCTGCGGAGGATGTTCCTGAAGACCAAATGATCGTCACCAAGGGATTAACTGAAGCCCCGAACCAAAGTTCGGAAGATGTTAACATTTCTGACTTCAGCCCCACCAGTAAAGGCAAGCCCCGATGCATATCCCAGTATTTCAACTTATTACCATTTCACTTATATATTATATATCTTGCATTACGTCTAAGAGTTGAAATGAAACCCTAGTTGCATAAGATCTTAGGAATCCAATGTATTGCTCCCGAGTCCTTATCGCTTAGATGCTCTGCTAAATAGGACCTGTAAAAGTCGGGTGATTTCCTGTCACTCGCGCGATATAGGAGTTGCCTGTTTACAATTCTGCGACCATTATAAGGATGATGGACAGGGTCATGTATTGTATCATGACCTGAAGATTACCCTGTCTGTTTTAATAAAAGCTTTAAGGTTGAAATGTGTGGTAGTGGTGGCTAAGCTTTTGAAAGTACTAGCCACATGCCGCGAAATATGGTAAGCGGTAAGCCTAGTAACCAATCGGCCCGGCAAGTGGGCATACCTTCCACCACTCGATTAATTTGGTCTTTTTCACGCACCGACCTGTGGGAGTATGTTCTGCATGGCAGACAGGAATACGGGTTTTGTAGTCGCGCTACAGACGTATGTCCTGCACGAGTGATGTGCATACGGTCCTGCAAGTCGCTTGTGGTGGCCTGCCCACGATCCGGAATGAAAGGCAAACGGTTGCTTCGGAACATTTTATAGATGTTCCAAGCATGTGTGTTAGGTTTACCTTGCAAGGTTAAATTCGATTCGGATCGTCCGCCTCTCACGAGGATTGAGACTGCTTATTCCTTCTGCCACATCGAGTAAAAAGTGTAATTGTTGCTGGAATAATCTTGATGGATGATAATCTCTATCTTGCTTGTTTAGTATAGGTGCTTATCTAGAATGGCTAATCAAGCTAGAATCTGAAAGCTAAAACTTGAAAGTAAGTTATACTCTTAGTCGCATTTCAGCTGAAAATAAACCCAGAACCTTTACAATGCCTTCATGAGTCTAGTTACGGGCTAAAGTATACCCAATCCCGGGTAAGCCTTGCGGAGTATTAGTATACTCAGTCTTGCTACTGACTTGTTTTTCAGGTAAAGTCTCTGAAGCCCCTACTCTTCCCCTGTCTTGGCCTTGTGCTCTTCTGGAAGGTTGGTCCGCGGAGTGAGATTCGTCCCCGGCCAACAATGAAGATACTGTGTGGTGTCGTGCCCGGGCTTAGCATGACATACGTCTTGACGACGTATTGTAAATCCTCACGTATGTTTTCCGCTGCTAAAAACCAAAACTTCAATAGTTTGTATTGTTTTCTCTAAGTTTAAAATTTCGTATTACTTTTGGAAACTCTTGTAATGTAATTTCCTGTGATGTAAAATATGATGGTGACTGTATCTCTGGACTCATCTTCGTGTGAGGTAACCTTATTTGATCCTGTATATCGGTGGTTTATCGGGACGTTACCCGATAGGCCAAGGGATTATACCGTTTGAAGCACGTTGGAGCCCTCGGGAGTGGACTCGCGTACTTGAGCCGGTATAATTCAGGTTAGTTCTGCCACATCGGAAAGATGCCATTGAGCTCGCCAGTGGATCTTTGACGCGCTCCCCTACCTTTGCGCCAGCTGACGGTGTTTAACCGACTGCCCACCGAGGGATATACCCAAGGTGGTAAGTTTTGGGTGAGGAGACGCCGAGATCAGGAACTCGAAGGTGTAAGGAACACAAAACTTAGACAGGTTCGGGCCACAAGATGCGTAATACCCTACGTTGATTTGTATTACCTTTGGTGTAGAATGATCTGGAGATCTTATTTTGAGAGGATCCCTATCCTCCCTTATATATCTGAGAGGCCAGGGTTACAGGGATACTAAGCAACACCAGCTAAGGAATCGTACCAGAACATATCTCAAGTAGATTCCTTCTGTATCGGTTAGCTTTATCTCCTACTTAAATAGGATAAATAAGAGATAAACGAGATAAATAAAAGATAAGACGGGCTTAGTCTCTTAAATCTCTTTAAACTACGTTATGTACACAGTCCTATGGCTCGGGGTCTGACATAGAGTACAACGCACATTGCAGTCTGAACCTGTCTAAATTTTGTGTTGCTAACACCTTCGAGTTCCTGATCTCGGTGACACCCTGCATACAAGTCTAATACCTTAGGGTGTCCCTAGGTAGGCTTGCCGGTAAAATACTGACAGTTGGCGCGCCAGGTAGGGGAGTTCATCGAAAATCGCCTAGCGAACTCGATGGCATCGTTCAACATCACCGTCATGCTGGAAGAAGGCACGACTTTCATCTTCAGCTCCTGGGTGTGTGTTGCTGATGGCGCAGGAAGTTTCCATCATCACCTCGCAACCACGACGGGTCCGAACGGATCTGCATCAACTCCTCGCCCGATGATTGACGACATCGTCGAAGATCTCGTCAAGATTCAACTCTTTGATTTGATCAAAACCACGACGATCTTGACTACTCGGCTCAACTTCAGCTCACGCTGCCATGTCGGCGTGCCGCTGTTACTTCGACTACTTATCTCGACATGAAATCAGTCGAGGATGGTTGCCGCACGCACGACAACTAGTCGGAATCGACTCCAACTAGATGGTTTCATCAAAATTCGCCCATGAATCAAGCTAAGTAACTTATATATTTCTCCAACATGTTAACAACAAGATTGGTCATGCGTCGACTGCTGTTTTGAATACGCCCATCGATGGGAATTACCCTCCAAGGCTACACCACAACCGATTACTTTACGCACAACACGCGCTCTCATCGCCAAAGGCTACACCACAACCGACTACTTTATGTACTTTATGCCAATGAGTATTCTCTTTGTCACAACAACAACCACTTATTCCAATATTTATTGTCTTCTCTTAACGCTCGCTAATCTACTCGGGTAGCAAGTACCTTAATCCGTGAAACCTTGGATATCTTTAGTCATGCCTAAGCGACTCTATGCATACACGGGACAAAGATCTCATACACACTATGAGCGAAGGCTAGAATGTGTAATAGGCGGATTACCTGGGAGATTTAAATAGCCTAAAAAAGAGCTTGATGCAACAAATTTATTTTTATATTGGATAAATTTTAGTATCTTCGCATTATGCTACATAATTCCAGCATTGTCTTTTTTGAGATCGAGCTTCGCCAGGTTGCTCAGCGTTTCTCCATTGGCTCCGCTAGCTCCCAGACTTGGGGTTGGGTGCTAATTACTGCTCGATGCATCTCCAATGGATACAGTAGCTCCTAGGCTCGGGGGCTGAGCGCCAATAACTACTTGATGTGGCTCCTACGACTCACCTGGCTCATAAGCTCAGGTGGTAGACACTACAGAACTATTCAAATGATGATTTTCCTAAAGACTAAGATCACCAATACCCTTGAGTTGATTATTCAAATCATTTCAAGGCTCGGTGGCTGATAAGCTACACCGAAGAGTCGATTTTTTCAAGATGAAGAAAGAAGACTTAATTGATTCTCAGTCTGATTCTTCGATTCAATCTAAGGCTCGGGGGCTACTCCATATGGAGTACGATTTTTCGCACCCCATACAAAAAGACAATTCAAGACTAATTTAACCCTCAGCCTGATTCTTCGATTCAGCCTAAGGCTCGGGGCTACTCTATATGAATTGCGATTTTCATCGCACCCTATAAAAATGATTATTTCTGAAAACTTAAAGTTATTCAGGGCAAAGAGCACCTCACAGCCTCGAAGTAGCATGGAATGTACTCAGGAAGACATATTCAAGATGATGAAGAACTCGAAGATAACTTCAGAAGTACTCGGAAGCCTGTTCCACTCAACTACGAAGAGCTCAGGGGCTTGTCAGACCCGGAAGCACGAGACTGTTTACGTAGCCTAGATATTTTTAGGATAAGAGATGGGGCATGTCCCAATTCGGACTCAAGTAGGACTAGTCGATATAGAAGGAAGCTACTTGGTATGATCACAGTAGGACTCCTAAGCTTGTATGTAACACCCGCGTTTTTATCTTATTTAAATTGCATTACCAATCACTCGCTTAAAAATCTTTTAAACCTTTTCCGCGGCTTGAGCCCCCGAAGTGTGACATTCACGTAATTAGAAGTATAAGCATTAAATTTTTATGGGAAGTGTGTATGTTTGTTATTGTGTATGTGTGCCAAATTTAAGTGCAAAGGGGAGAAAGGGCATTTATGTAATTTTGAAAAATGTAGGCCCTTTAGTGTTAATTGGGTAAGAATGGGAGGTAGAATCAAAATATAGGAAAAATATAACACTAGGTGTCAAATTTATATCACTATAGGAAAGAAAGTGCAATAGATAGGTTAAACCCTAAGAAAAATGGGTCTTTATGTGAAAATAGGGACATAGATGTGATTAATGTAAAAACATGGGTCCTTTTATGCAAAATTATTGAAGTATAAAAGTAATTCTTAAAATTTACTTAGGGCCAAAATGTAAGAATACAAGTCATCATGACATTGCATGAAAACTTGCAAATGTGTCCAAAATTACATGAAATTTACCTCAGTAAGGACAAAACCTATTCAAATTCTACCTTGATTAAAAATTTAACATGTAAAGCTGTATACTTTGGATTTCTGAACTTGAACCTTAAAGCAATATTGTAGGGTTTAAAAAACTCTACAACTTTTATTTTGGGAATTTCCTCATTTGACTTTTAGATTAGTGGGAAATTTTTATTTACTGAGAGGTCCCTAGAATCTTTTAGTTTTGCACATAGGTCCTTCGGACCCCTCCCTCCTTTCTTCTTCCTCTGGCCCCCCTCTGCACCCCTGCTGCTCCCTGCCGCCGGTGTAGAGCACCTCGCCGCCGCCGTTGTGCTGCCCCCGTCGCTCCATCTCCTGCTTGAACGGCTTCCACGCGTCGCCCCTCCCCTACCCCGGCCTTGTTCCCCTCCCCTGCTGCCCTTCTGCGCGCACCACGATTGCCCAAGCTCACGGCCGGCCGCCACGCCCTTCGTCGCCGTTGCCAGCTCCTGCTTGCACACACAGCACCGCTCTGGGCCTTAAAACATGCCCAACGACTGCTCCGTGATCTTGTTTACTCGTTGCCGCACTTCTTTTCCACCGCATTCTCCTCTCCCGAGCTCAGCCTCTCACCGGAACCCCGCCGCCACTCCTGGCCACCGTCGACAGCCGCCGCTGCCGTCGCTCAGCCCCAATCCAATACTCCCATAGCACCACGACAGCCCACTGGTGCTCTCCAGCCCATTCAATTTCATCCTCCCGCGTCCGAGCCTTGTCTTCCACAGCGCCGGCCAGCACGAGTTCCACCGCCGTCTCCTGCTCGCCGTGGGCAGCCCACTCCAAGCCCTTCCGCACCCCGACAATCCCTCAGCTAGACTCCTCTCGACTCCATGAAGCTCTACGACCCCTCCATTGGTTTCCTAGTGCACAGCATCGACTTCCCGACGCTCGCCGGCATTTACCTCCGCCGCCATTGTCACTGTCCCCGCCGGTCGCCCCTAATCCGAAGCTTATGTTTCCAATTGGCTACACCAGTACCTTCCCCACTACTCACTGGAGCTCATGCGCAGGTCCTTCACCGACGTTGGCCGCCGGAGCATCGCCGTCGTCGTTGACCCCTCCGCCGCCGCTTCGGGCTCCCGTCGAGATCCCCCTTCCCGGCCACCTCTACCCTCGACACGTGGTTCAATCAGACCGCTGTAAGCCCCTGAAGCTTCCCCTCCCCTCGGACCTCGCCGCCGGCGATCGCCGTCGCCGGAACGGGCCGGTCAAACCCCTGCCTCCCTCTCTGACCACGGCCAGGGACCTCGGGCTGGAAGATACAAAAGCCCAAGGGGCTATCTGCAAAGCCTATGACTCAGAGGAATAGTGCCATTAAGGACCTCTTTGTTATTTCAGCTGTCAACTTTGAAATTCCATATCAATTCAAGGAAAAATCATAAAAATGCAAACTAAAATTTGTTGGATTCCTTATTCTAAGGTCTACAACTGTCCTTATAGGTTGATTTTCAGTTTCTGAGTAGTTTGTGCTCTAATTTAAATGCTAAGTTTAAGTAGTTGTAGACTAAGAAATGCATTGTAAATAGTAGAAAAATGATAAAGATGTGAAACCAATTCAGTTAGTTTTGCATTGGCATGTAATATTTATGAAAAATAATTAACCTACTATTTATATAATATTTTTATAATGTATGAGTTTAAGCATGAATAAAGCTTAATTGATCTAATGCATTTAATATATGTAGTTCTAAATGTTCAAAAAATCATGAAGTTATTTTAAGATGTTGGACTTGAGTAGTACAACCCATGCACAAAAATCTAGGATGAAGTCTTGCATATATAGATAGATCTAAGTAATACCTATTAAGTTAGCTCTATTGTTAATTATCCTTGTAGCTTAATTTCTATAGAAATAAAATCTTGATAACTTTGCAATGACTTAGACATAGTTTAATCTATAACTAATAAAAATTTCAACCTAATGCTATAGTAATTTATTTGGACATGTTGCCTAATGGAACTAACTAAGTTAATTTACACCCGATAAATGACTGCCCAGTAGAAAAGAATATGATATGCATGATGAGTAAATTATTTTTCCATTTGGATTGCAACTTTATTGTGAAATAAAATGAAAATGTATGCATCCATTAAATTATATCTTTGCATATCATGTAGACTCAACAACTCTCACCGACGGAGACTACGAACTGATCCCGGATCAAGAAGTGGAAATTTCTGAAGACCCCGGGAACACCGTCGGAAATTTAACTGAAGCTCTGAACCAAAGTTCGGAAAACCTTGACACTCCTGCCCCCAACCCCACTCAAGAAGGCAAGCCCCGGACATAACCCCTACTTTATTTACACTGCAATCTATATTATTTATACCTATATATGCATTACGTTCTTAGGAATTGTATGAGAAACCCTAGTTGCATTTTCCTTGGAACCAATGTATTGAATATTAGCACATGAGTTCGAATAGCCGCTATGCTCATAGGATCGGTAGAAGTTGAGTGATTTCCTATCACTCGCGCGATATAGGAGTTGCAATGTTTACATTCATGTAATCACTATAAGGATGACGAACGGGATTTATGTAAAGTATCATAGTGGAGATGATACCCCGTCTGTGTTGGTGAATGTGATAAGGTCGCAGTATGTGGTAGCGGTGGTTAAGCGTTTGAAAGTACTAGCCACATGCCGCGAAATATGGTAAGAGGTAAGCCTAGTAACCAATCGGCCCGAGGAGTGGACATACCTCCCACCACTCGTATTTGGTTTTTCCTGTTACTCGTTTCGACGTGTAGGAATACGTGTTGCAGGGCAACTAGGAGTACGGTCGTGTAGTCGCTCTACAGACATACGTCCTGCACATTGGATGTACGTATGGTCCTACAGTCGCTTGTGGTGGCTCTGATCCACGAGTCAGAATGAAAGGCAAACGGTTGCTTCGGAACAATCTCTGGATGTTCCAAGCGTGTGAGTTAGGTTTACCCTTGCAAGGCTGAAATTCGATTCAGGAATCGTCCGTTTCTCGCAGAAATTGAGACTGCTTGATCCCTTTGCCACATAGAGTAACAAGAGCAACTTTGTGATTATCAAAGATGATGTTTGGTTAAAGATTCTACCACGCTTGAATAGTTATAGGTGCTTATCTAGAATGATTAATCACGTAGAAGTTGAAAGCTCAAATTTGAAATTAAGGATCCACTCTTTGTTGCTTTTTAAGCTGAAAGTTTTACCCATAACTAGTAAAGGCTTCATAAGTCTAGTTACATGGCTAAATATACCATGAACGGGTAAGCCTTGCTGAGTATTAGCATACTCAGTCTTGCACTGTGACTTTTTGTTCAGGCAATCCCCCTGACGACTCTGCTCTGCCTATGCCATGGCCTTACCCGCTGCCCGATGGTTGGTCCGTGGAGTGGGACCTATCCCCGGCCAACACTGATCCTACCGAGTGATATCATGCTAGGGCTTAGCATGATGTCCGTACTGATGACGTGTACAGTGACCGTGTGTTAAAACTCCGCTGCCGTGGCTTGAAACCTAAATTGTTTTGTAATAATTTCCATCAGTTGGGAACTGATGTTACTTTTAAACAATCATGTAATATACCTGCCTGTGATGTAAAATGTGATGGCAATTGTATCTCTGGACTCGCCTTCGTACGAGGTACCATGTTTGATCCTACATTCGGTCGTTTATCAGGACGTTACCCGACAGGCCAAGGGATTATACCGTTTGAAGTACGATGGAGCCCTCAAGAGTGGACTCGCGTACTTGAGCCGGTGTAATTCAGGTTGGTTCTGCCACAGCTGGTATCAGAGCTAAGAAGTGTACAATAGAGATATGAAATGCCTTGAAAATGCTTTTAGTATAAAATTTGATCAATAGAGTAGTTTGCAAAACTACGTTGGGTTCGTTAAGGATTGTGCTTAGTACGTAAAGCCCTAGGGTGATGATAATAAGGGAATTAGAGGTGGCTATAGTATATGTATATATATAACTCTAACTACCAGCATTACTTTTCTGTCAAAACTTAAATTTATGCACAACCCAACTTTACATTCTGTAACGACACCTTCGATGATGAGGTAAGAAGGTAAGGATCCTCAGCTAACTGGGAAGTTAGCTTTCCCGTCGGTGATGCGAACCGAACGCTGTTTCTCAAGCAGCGGCTTACTTGAGATGCTGCCAATATATCAACTTAGGTTGGTTATATTGGGAGTAGATGGTTCGGCGCAGGGTATGGCGATCGCTGTTCATACCCCCGCATTTTTGCGGTACCCCCATGAATACGTTGTTTCGATGCGTATGTTAACGTTGTCTGTACGTTGGTAATAGTACAGATGCTGTTTTTATAGTGAACAGTAATGATTGGGGATGCTTTCATGACATGCTGGCATGAAAGGTTTATTGGATATATATTGTGGTTTTCTGCTGGTACCCTAACCACGATTACGAAATTAGGACGGATAGGACTTATCGGCTAGTTATTAGTGAGAGACGTATGTCTTACGTCACTGAAACTAACCACGTATGTCCGGAGATATTCGGCAATTGTTTTGATTGTGAGGTCGAATAGTACGTGCATGCATAATTCATTAACAAACAAACTAAGTGCTTAAATCTGTTGTTCCTCTAAGATGGGTAAAATGTTATTTATCTTTCGTAGGGTGTCATTAGAATCTTTTAGTCGAGTATTTTTAATCTGATTTCCAGCTTTGCTGTTACCAAGATCAATCGTCTCATTCCATTTACCTTGTGAGTTCTCAGCAGGGTAAGTGAATCTCATCATCTGAATTCTTGTTTCAGATGGCTCCTCCTTCGAACGTCTCTTGGGATCATGCAGGGCATCTTCACACTAATGCCTTGCATTGGGAAGGTTTTCCTCGTCTTCTATGGGAATCATTAAGTTTGTTCCATTACACTGAGCCTCCCCAATACGACGGAGTGGAGTATTGAGAAGAAGGTGTTCCTCGATGCCGAGTTAGGATGACGATTCCTCAACATCCTTTCCGCTCCCAGTGGCATCCCATAGAAGTTGATGTGGTGGGGTATCGTCTTGTTGATACCATCGAGACTGCTGCTCTGGAGGCTATCAATATCTTCTGCAACCAGCATCCAATGGAGGTTGCCGGGTATCCCATTGGTCTGTTCCCTGCTATAGACTTCAGTGATCCGTAATGGAACTTTCGGATAGACCATATTGGTCACTTGTTGGGAGATCTGGCCGAAGAAACAATCCGTAGTATCACCAGATTCATGAATGTTCAGCACCATTATCAGATTTTGCTGCTTTGTAGCATGGGTCAGTTGACTGGTGTGGCTCAAGGTCACTATCGGAATGTTGACCGTCAAGTCACTCAGATAGTAGAACTTCAAGCCTTGGTGACTCAGAAGGATGAGATCATCACAGCACGAGATGGGACCATCCTTCATCGAGAAGATCAGATCAACGAGAGTGATGCTATCATCACTCAGCGCAATACAATCATTGAGTTCCTCCAGGAACAAATCCATGATCTGATCCTTGAGGCTGACGATGCCCAGGCTCACATTGAAGAATTGCAGCAGCAACCGGTACCTCTCGCTGCACCCGTAGTACCTGAAGGTGAAGAAGAAGATCCGGAAGAAATTGAGGGAGTCTCAGATCTCGACTCCGAGCATGGAGACCCGGAGCCCAATCCTCAGCCAAATTACTCTTCTTCTGGCAGTCAGTCTTCTGTCGGCAACCTCGATGATTTTTAGTTTGTCCAATCGTCGACTCTCTAGATATAACCCGTGTAAAGTGTAGTGATTTAGGTAGTAAGTAGCTTATCTAGACCTTGTGCCATTTGTTGTAATCTAGATGGCCTATGTATGGATCCTTCGGATGTGCGATGTTAAGGACAACCAGAATCTGTGATGTAATATAAGCCTTGTGTTTTATCATTTTGTCCAATATCTTTATTTTCTGAAATGAGTTGGTTGAATGGAATATGTGAACTACATATCTGAGTGGTGTATCTTCTGAAATTGGGAGTAAGGCTATGTGGTTAATAACGGATATCTCCTTTATTTCAGATGGTTGGAGCCACGCGCGGAACCCCGGAAGGCTTCCGGGCAGATCAGGCCAGTGGTTCTTAACAACCGCCACCACCACCTCCAAATCTAGCCGAGGTTATGGCTCGGCAGACCGAACTTCTCAATCTGCTGGTACAGGCACAGCAGAACCAACAGCGCCAGCAATCACGAGGAGGTTGTGATGAACCTCAGGTGGCAAACTACCAAGATTTCTTCAGTACCCAGCCCCCGCTATTTAGCAAAGAGGAGGAGCCCCTTGATGCCGATGCTTGGCTTCGCACCATTGAATCCAAGTTTGCTCTTGTTACGATTCCATGTGCGGACTCTAGAAAGGCTCACTTCGCTGCCCAACAACTACGAGGAGCTACCCGTATCTGGTGGGATAATTATTGTGCCATGCAAGCGGATGGCCATGTTATCTCCTGGGAAGAATTTGGAAATGCTTTCAGGGCACATCATATTCCCGAAGGACTGCTGGAGCGGAAACTGAATGAGTTCTTGGCACTTACTCAAGGCACCCGCACCGTACTACAATATGCACAGGCTTTTAATCACCTGTGTGAGTACGCGGGCTATCACGCGGATAGTGACACCAAGAAGCAGGACCGTTTCCGTCGGGGCTTGAGCACTAAGCTCGAAGAACATCTAAACCTTATAAAGGCAAATACCTTCAGCGAGCTGGTTAACATGGCCCTAACCCAGGAGGATTGCATCACGGCACACCGTGCCGAAAAGAAGCGAAGGATTTCTACTGGACCCGCGGGCGTTCAACCCTCGCGGTATCAATTCATTCAGAATGCACCGCCTAGGGCGCCACAGCGGAATGCTCCGTTTGGCAGACAGGTTTTCAGGCCGCCTCAACAACAAGGAGGGTATAGACCTTCCGTACCTCCGCAACAACCACAACAATCTGGCCCACGGCCAAATGTTCAACAAGTCCAACAGAGAAGCAGCACTTATCGCTGTTTCAATTGCGGGAGTGCGGATCACTTCATCAGAGATTGTCCGCGGCCCAGGAAACCTAATCAAGGGCAGAATTCCAATCAGGGTAACCAGAACAAGAGCAAGAGGCCGATGATGCAAGTCCAGCAAAGTCCGGCAAGGGCGAGTTAACTTCACCACCCTTGCAGAACTTCCGGATGGAGCCCCCATCATGTCGAGTACATTCTCTATTCATCACAAACTAGTTGTTACATTATTTGATTCAGGAGTAACTCATAGTTTTATTAGTAACAACTGTGGTACCCGAATAGGACTTGATCTTTGTCCTACCCTGGGGTCATATATGATTTCTACCCCCGGAGGAAAGATCACTTCCAACCAAATGGTTAGAAGTGTGCCAATTCAGTTAGGTAGCAAAGTAATCAAAACTGATTTGGTTTTGCTAAACTTAGAGGGTATTGATGTTATACTTGGGACAAATTGGATGACTGAACATAGAGTACTGCTAGACATCTCTACCCGAGTTATTGAGATTATTTCACCACATCAAGGAGCCACTACCCTCTATTTGCCTCAACAAGAATATCTTCATTCTTGTGCCTATGCTATCACAGACATTAAAGTAAAAGATATTCCTGTAGTCTGTGAGTATCCCGATGTCTTCCCAGACGACTTGCCTGGAATGCCACCAGACAGAGACATCGAGTTCATTATTGAACTTCAACCTGGCACCACTCCTATATCAAAGAGGCCATATCGTATGCCTCCAAATGAATTGGCCGAACTAAAAATCCAACTCCAAGATCTTCTTGACAAAGGTTTCATATGCCCAAGTGCTTCACCTTGGGGTTGTCCTGCTCTTTTTGTAAACAAGAAGGACAATAGCCTAAGGCTATGTGTCGATTATCGTCCACTCAACGCGGTCACTATCAAAAATAAGTATCCTCTTCCCCGCATTGATGTCTTATTTGATCAACTAGCTGGAGCTAAGGTCTTTTCCAAGATTGACTTACGCTCTGGTTATCATCAGATCAAAATCAAGCCTTCTGACATCCCAAAAACGGCTTTCTCCACCAGATATGGATTATATGAATATCTGGTTATGTCTTTTGGGCTTACTAACGCACCGGTATATTTCATGTATCTCATGAATTCAGTCTTTATGCCGGAACTCGACAAATTCATCGTGGTCTTCATCGATGATATTCTAATATATTCCAAGACTAAAGAAGACCATGCTAATCATATACGTGTCGTTCTTCAACGACTACGTGATCATCGCCTTTACGCCAAATTCTCAAAATGTGAATTCTGGCTGGATAGTGTGAAATTTTTGGGACATACTATCTCCAATGAAGGCATATCGGTTGATCCAACCAAAGTTCAGGAGGTTATGGATTGGAAACCTCCAACTTCAGTCCATCAAATTCGAAGTTTCCTTGGATTGGCGGGATATTTTCGCCGATTCATTCCTGACTTCTCCAAGATAGCCAAACCCATGACTGAGCTACTTAAGAAAAATGTTAAATTCCGTTGGGACGACAAGTGTGATGAAGCGTTCCACACCTTGAGAAAACTTCTAACAACCGCTCCAGTGCTAGCTCAGCCAGATAATACCCAGCCTTTTGATGTCTATTGTAATGCTTCTGGAACCGGACTTGGTTGTGTTCTTATGCAAAACAACCGGGTCATTGCTTATGCATCCCGAGCACTTCGGAATCATGAGCAAAACTATCCAACTCATGATCTTGAATTAGCAGCTGTTATTCATGCTCTCAAGATCTGGAGACATCATCTTATGGGCGCCAAGTGTAACATTTACACTGACCATAAGAGCCTCAAATATATCTTCACTCAAGCTGACGTAAATATGAGGCAAAGGCATTGGTTAGAACTCATCAAAGACTACGATCTTTAGGTATACTACCATCCTGGCAAGGCCAATGTGGTTGCAGATGCACTTAGCCGCAAGGCACATTGTCATTGCTTATCCATAGACACTTTCAATGACACTCTCTGCAATCAGATGAGAAAACTCAATCTAGAGATCATCCCTCAAGGTAGTCTAAATCTATTGTCTATAGAGTCTACTCTTCAAGATAGAATCATCATATCGTAATTACATGATGAAGGTATCAAAATTATCAAATTAAAACCATGTGGCAGAACCAACCTGAATTATACCGGCTCAAGTACGTGAGTCCATTCCTGAGGGCTCCAATGTGCTTCAAACGGTATAATCCCTTGGCCTGTCGGGTAACGTCCCGATAAACCACCGAACACAGGATCAATAAGGTTACCTCACACGAAGGTGAGTCCAGAGATACAATCACCATCACATTTTTACATCACTAGGAATTATATTCCAAGAGTTTCCAAATGAAGTATGAAGTTTCAAATCTAGATAAAAGATTACAAACCGTTAAAGCTATGGTTTTTAGCAGCGGAAAACATACGTGACGTTTACAACACGTCGTCAAGATAGATGTCATGCTAAGCCCGGGCACGACATCACTCGATATCACCAGGGTTGGCCGAGGACGGATCCCATTCCACGGACCAATCTTCTGGAAGAGCACAGGGCCATGACAGGGAAAGAGTAGGGTCTTCAAAGGCTTCACCTGAAAAACATAAAACTAGTAAGGCTGAGTATACTAATACTCAGTAAGGCTTATCCGGAATTGGGTATACTTTAGCCCATAACTAGACTTATGAAGGCTTATAATAGTTCTGGGTTTAGTTTCAGCTGAAAAGCAACAAAAGAGTATAACCTACTTTCAAGTTTTAGCTTTCAGATTCTAGTTTGACTAGCCATTCTAGGTAAGCACCTATACTAAACAAGCAAGATAGATATTATCATCCATCATGATTATTCCATCAACAATTACACTTTTTACTCGATGTGGCAAAAGGGATAAGCAGTCTCAATCTTCGTGAGAGGCGGACGATTCGAATCGAATTTAACCTTGCAAGGTAGACCTAACTCACACGCTTGGAACATCCAACTATAGTTCCGAAGCAACCGTTTCCCTCATATTCCAGGTTATGGATCAGGGCCACCACAAGCGACTGCAGGACCGTACGCACACCAATTGTGCAGGACATACGTCTGTAGCGCGACTACAAAACCCGTATTCCTGTCTGCCTTGCAGAACGTACTCCCACACGTCGGTGCGTGTGAACATAAAATAAAGGTCGAGTGGTGGAGACATGTCCATTTGCCGGGCCATTCGGGTACTAGGCTTACCGCTTACCATATTTCGCGGCATGTGGCTAGTACTTTCAAACGCTTAGCCACCACTACCACACAGTTCGACCTTAAAACTTTTATCAAAACAGACAGGGTAATCTTTAGGTCATGATACAGCACATGACCCTGTCCATCATCCTTATAATGGTTGCGGAATTGTAAACAAGCAATTCCTATAACGCGCGAGTGACAGGAAATCACCCGACTTTTACCGGTCCTATTTAGCAGAGCATCTAAGCGATAAGGACTCGGGTACAATACATTGGATTCCTAAGATCTCATGCAACTAGGGTTTCATTTCAACTCCTAGACGTAATGCAAGATACAATATAAATAGATATAGATTGCAGAGTAATTAAAGTAGTGGGATATGTCCGGGGCTTGCCTTTACTGGTGGGGCTAAAGTCAGAAATGTCAATATCTTCCGAACTTTGGTTCGGGGCTTCAGTTAATCCTTTGGTGACATTCACTCGGTCTTCAGGAGCATCCTCTGCAGACTCCTGGGAGATCTTGTGGGTACCGTCTGCGGAAGTAGTCGTATCTACATGTAATGCAACATTACATTCAAGTGTGCACACAAAACTATTTTACTTCACAACAAAGTTGTAATTCAACACTCATTTAACATATTACTTACATAACAACCAAAAAGATCTGAAACTAAACTTAGATAGAGTTTTAAGAGGACAACTAATTAGGATCGGCTACTTGTTGAAGATTACAACAGAGCCGATGGGAACAACAAGGGTTTAGCTGATTGATGAGTGCATTGGGTTCCTAGATGATCGATGAAAGCATCGGTTACCTTGGCAGAAGGATGATTCCTAAAGCAGTTGTGTTTTAATTGAGATGTGCTTAAGTGTTATCCTAGGTAACTAGGTGTGGTTGTATCGACTCGATTACGTCAGCACAACTATTGAGTGACGTACAGCCGATGGGAGTGTAGTTGAGGGTATGTGACCGATAGATATATATAGCCGATCTTTTAGTCGATAAATCAGCTGATAGAAGTGTGTGGATAAAGATGGGAAAACTAAGGATTGATCGGCCATATTAGATGGATATGGAAGATAAATAGAATCGGCTTGGATCGGCCGATAGCAAGAATCTTAAGGTCGTGCGTGCAACTCCGATACATCGACTATGTGCAGCCGATGTAGGACACAACAAAAGAGTGGTATCGGCGATAGCCGATTTTAGAAAGGTAACAACCATATCAGCTAACCAACCGATGGTAGGAACATATCAAAAGAAATGCATCGGTTGACAGTTGTTACACGGAAACATCTTAGACTTAAAAGAAACAGATGCTTAGCGGCTGAACTGATAGCCGATGTTGAAGCATAGCTGCAGAGATGTAATAGCTAAGCAGCAGATACACACGAACTAACAAGGATCTTTATACGAAGAGAATCTTAAGGAAACGGCAATCAAGACAAGGATAATGTCTTGACGGCAAGGATATGAGCACTTCGTGGGAAAGGATTAATTAGATATCGCACCTTTCTGCCTAAGACATATATCCTATGATTACCCCTTTAGCTACAACACATGCATACAACTCAAGGTACAAATAAAGCATTCATTTCTTAGTATTCAACCTAGATCACAATTCAAAGACTTTCACTCAAGATCATAACATAAAACTTGTAGATTTCAACCTAGGGTTTCAAACAAAACTGATTTTGTATTTTTATGAACTCGTTATGAAAATCTATAAAATGTAGAAGTTCATTGATTTGAAATAAAGAAAGCTCTAGAAATCTTACAGAAAACACCCTAGAACTTTCTAAACCAAAGCAATTAAGTCCCTGGTCGGGAAAATAGATAACAGGAAGTTAACGACGATATCCCGGCAAAGGAATCACCGGCATTAAGAAGATTCAGTGAATCAGGGCAAACCTTGGGGTAGCCTTGGTTATGGAGGAGAACACGCGGAAAGTAAATTCCCGCGGTGAATAGGATTGGCGACGATAAGATGAGCTCGACGATGACGAGATTCCGTGGTTGACGAAGAAGCTTGCTGGGGATTGCAGTGGGTAGAGAATGGCCGAAGAAGTAGTCTTCGTGATGATTCGTGATGATAGCGGTTGAGTGCTCCACGAGGGATACGAACTGTTGGAGGTCGTGGACCCTGGGACGAGACGACAGAGCCGGATTGGTTCGCAAGGACAACTTCTCCGCGAACCTCGAGGGTCCAATTGCTCACAAGCTAAGTCTTCTTTTGCTCACGCACGGATGCCACTGATACACGGCCGACACACCCGCATAGCTCCCTGCAGGACTGCCGTGCTTGGTTGCATCGAGGCTCCTCCGAGCTCGTCACGCCTAACTGCCGCCTTCGCTCCACAACTCCTCCTTCCGACTCGCCTCGCCAAACTCATAGCCGCATCACTATCTGTGGCCTCCGCCGCCCCACGCTGAGCACTCGACGTGGTCAAACCCTGGAAGGAAACCCTGGACGCCATGCTGTTTGCGGACCAGCTGCTGTCAAATCCGCGCCGCCATTTCCGCCTCGACCACCTCGTGCTGCTGCTCCTCATCCTCTTCATCTACTGGACCCGCGTCGCCTCGGCCTTGTCGCGCTGCATCTGCACACCGTTGCTCTGCACACCGTCGCAACATCCGCCCGACGGCGTCTTGCACCCTTGACGCCTCGCCCAACAGCAGGGCCCTCGCATTCTCCAGCACCATGCGTATCGGCATTTCGTCGAACACCTGAGCTGCGTCCTTGATACGGCCATCGCGTTCCTGCATCTCGCGCAACAGCTTTCCACCGCAACTCCTCCTGCGCGTGCCGTTGCTCGGCACGTCGCACTCCAGCATCACCTGCTCGTGCCCATGGGCCCGCTCTGCTCCGGCCGCTCAACACCTGCCCACACCGCGAACTCCCACGCGCCACAGCGCGCACGCTCGCGCCACCCGCTCGGCGCCGCCCACGAACCGCTCCAGTCCTGCGCTTGCCCGCTCACGCGTGCCTGTTCGCGCTGCTGTTACTCCACCCGTGCGCCTAGGCCGCTTCGCTCCAGCATCGCCCGCGAGCCACTCCTGTGCCGCCGTCGCGCACGCCTGCTGCCTCACCCGCACCAGCCTCCGCGTCGAGCTGCTCCCCGCCCGCTCCGCTCTGCGCGCCTGCGCGCTTGCTCCCGCGCGCCGAGCCGAGCCGCTGCGCCCTCCGCCCTAGCGCGCCTCCTCCAATGCCAGCGCCTCCCGCAACGCACGCGCCGCCTGCACCTGGCCGAGCCGCACGCGCCCGAGCCGCTCTCCGCCTGCGCGCCGCTCGCCCGCGCGCGTCCCGCCTGGGCCCGCCAGCCCGTGCGTCCGCCTGCCGCTTCAGCTTCCGCTCGCCCCGCGCCTGGGCCCAGCCGAGCCGCCCTCGCGTGCTTGCTGCCGTAGCCGCCAGCGCCGCACCTCCCGCGTGCGCCTGCTCCTGGGCCCGCCTACCGCGCCAGCGCTCGCGCGCCGCTCGGCCCAAGCCGCGCCGCCTGGAGCCAAGCCCCCACGCCGCCCTGCCTGTTGCGTGAGGAAAGAAGGGAAACAGGAAGAGATAGAGATGGAAATGACGCTGGTGGGGGAGAAGGGCAGGGTGCCAGAGAAGATAAGGCAGAAAGAGAGAAAGAACAGAGGAGAAAGGGAAATGGAACTCCCCAAGGACTTATGCGTAAAATCAGAGAACTGCAGGGACCTATTTGTGAAGCAAAATTTCCCGTTGATTTAAAACCCTAATGAAGAAATGCCCAAAAATGAAAGTTGGAGAGTTTTTCAAACTCTACAACATTGCTTTAGGGCTCAAGTTCAAAAACTCAAAATTTATATTTTTACACGCGAATCTTTGAACAAAAGTCGGATTTGAATTGCTTTTGTCCTAAAGAGTAAAATTTTATAAAATTCAGGACCTAAATGCAAGCATTTATGACACGTCATAATGACGGGATAGACTCGTCATAATGATTGGATAGACATATCATGATGACTTGCACTTTTTACACTTTAGTCCTGAGTAAATTTGAAAGTTACTTTTGTAAATCAAATACTTGCGTAAAAGGACTTGTACTTTTATAGAATTACATAAATACCCTTATTTTTACCACTTTACCCAAAATTTTTACACAATTCAACACTTGCATTTCTAATGCAACTTTTGGATAAATATATATTTTTTACAGGGAATAAAGTAAGAAAAACATATTTGCAAAACTACCCTTCACTCATTTTGAAATTATCTCCTATCCAAAAATATTTTACAAAAACAACCCTAGGTTTTTCTGTAATTACAAAATACCCCTTTTTCACTTGCACTTTAAATTTTCAAAAGCTTCACATAAACACACATGAGCTTTATACAAACAAACACATATTTCACACTAACAAAATATATGTCTAGCTTACAAGCACACGAACTGTCACAAACTATCTCGGGGAGAAGCAAAATATAAGTGTTTTCACACCGATCATCAAGGAGTTCTATGGTTCAACAATCGTATTGTTGTACCTAAAGATCATCAACTTCGTAAACAAATCCTTGATGAAGCACATCTATCTAAATTCTGTATTCATCCTGGTAGTACCAAAATGTACCAAGATCTTCGACAAAATTTTTGGTGGACTAGAATGAAAAGAGAAATTGCTAAATATGTATCCGAGTGTGATACGTGCCAGAGAGTCAAAGCCAGTCATCTAAAAGCATCTGGTACACTCCAACCACTACCCATTTCGTCATGGAAGTGGGAAGACATTAGTATGGATTTCATTGTCGGTCTTCCTAACACGTCCCAAAAACATGACTCCATATGGGTAATCATTGATAGACTTACTAAAACCGCTCATTTTCTTTCCGTGCATACCACTTATTCTGCTAAGAAGTATGCAGAAGTCTATCTTGATCAAATTGTTCGGTTGCATGGTGTCCCTAAGACCATCATTTCTGATCAAGGGGCCCAATTCATTGCACGCTTCTGGGAACAATTGCAGTCTGCTCTTGGAACCAAACTCATTCGAAGTTCTATGTATCATCCCCAAACTGATGGACCAACTGAGCGAGTCAACCAAATTCTTGAAGACATGCTCCGAGCTTGTATTATTCACTATGGTGAAAGCTGGGACAAGTGTCTTGCCTTGGCCGAGTTCTCTTACAACAATAGCTATCAGTCTAGTCTTCAGATGGCTCCCTTTGAAGCGTTATACGGTCAAAGATGTCAAACTCCTTTGAATTGGTCTAAGACCGGCGAACGCAAAATCTTTGGACCAGACCTAGTTGTCGAAGCCGAAGATAAGGTCAAGGTTATTCAAGCCAATCTTAAAACAGCCTAGTCTAGACAAAAGAGTTATACAGATCAAAGAAGGAAACCTCTGTAGTTCCAAGTAGGAGATTTTGTCTATCTCCGAGTATCTCCTACCAAAGGTGTTCAGCGTTTCGGCATAAAAGGGAAGTTAGCACCCCGATATGTCGGACCCTTCGAGATTCTTGAAGTCTTTGGCCCAGTGGCTTACAGAATTTGTCTTCCATCTCAATTAGCTGCCATTCATGATGTCTTCCATATCTCTCAACTCAAGAAATATATCAAAGTACCAACTGAGATCGTTGAAGCACGAGCCATTGAGATTGAACCTGATCTATCTTACATCGAACAACCTATTCAAATCCTGGATACCAAAGAGAGAGTCACTAGAAGGAAAAAGATTAAGATGTATAAGATCTTATGGGATCATCACACCGAAGAAGAAGCAACTTGGGAAACAGAATCCTATCTTCAACAAAACTTCCCAAACTTCCTTCAAGCCAATTCCCAAATCTAATCATCCGATTCCATTCTACTTCGGAATCTCGCGATGAGATTCTTTTTAGGGGGAAGGCTGTGACATTCAGGTAATTAGAAGTATAAGCATTAGATTTTTATGGAAAGTGTGTATGTTTGTTATTGTGTATGTGTGCCAAATTTAAGTGCAAAGGGGAGAAAGGGTATTTATGTAATTTTGAAAAATGTAGGCCCTTTAGTGTTAATTGGGTAAGAATGGGAGATAGCATCAAAACCTAGGAAAAATATAACACTAGGTGTCAAATTTATATCACTATAGGAAAGAAAGTGCAATAGATAGGTTAAACCCTAAGAAAAATGGGTCTTTATGTGAAAATAAGGACCTAGATGTGATTAATGTAAAAATATGGGTCCTTTTATGCAAAATTATTGAAGTATAAAAGTAATTCTTAAAGTTTACTTAGGGTCAAAATGTAAGAATACAAGTCATCATGACATTGCATGAAAACTTGCAAATGTGTCCAAAATTACATGAAATCTACCTCAGTAAGGACAAAACCTATTCAAATTCTACCTTTATTAAAAATTTAATATGTAAAGCTATATACTTTGGATTTCTGAACTTGAACCTTAAAGCAATGTTGTAGGGTTTGAAAAACTCTACAACTTTTATTTTGGGCATTTCCTCATTTGACTTTTAGATTAGTGGGAAATTTTGCTTTACTGAGAGGTCCCTAGAATCTTTTAGTTTTGCACATAGGTCCTTCGGACCCCACCCCCCTCCTTTCTTCTTCCTCTGGCCCCCCTCTGCGCCCCTGCTGCTCCCTGCCGCCGGTGTAGAGCACCTCGCCGCCGCCGTTGTGCTGCCCCCGTCGCTCCACCTCCTGCTTGAACGGCTTCCACGCGTCGCCCCTCCCCTACCCCGGCCCTGTTCCCCTCCCCTGCTGCCCTCCTCTGCGCGCGCCATGATTGCCCGAGCTCACGGCCGGCCGCCACGCCCCTCGTCACCGTTGCCAGCTCCTGCTTGCACACACAGCACCGCTCTGGGCCTTAAAACATGCTCGACGACTGCTCCGTGATCTTGTTTACTCGTTGCCGCACTTCTTTTCCACCGCATTCTCCTCTCCCGAGCTCAGCCTCTCACCGGACCCCCACCGCCACTCCTGGCCACCGTCGACAGCCGCCGCTGCCGTCGCTCAGCCCCAATCCAATACTCCCACAGCACCACGACAGCGTACTGGTGCTCTCCAACCCATTCAATTCATCCTCCGGCATCCGAGCCTTGTCTTCCACAGCGCCGGCCAGCACGAGTTCCGCCGCCGTCTCCTGCTCGCCGTGGGCAGCCCACTCCAAGCCCTTCCATATCAACTTTGAAATTCCATATCAATTCAAGGAAAAATCATAAAAATACAAACTAAAATTTGTTGGATTCCTTATTCTAAGGTCTACAACTTTCCTTATAGGTTGATTTTCAGTTTCTGAGTAGTTTGTGCTCTAATTTAAATGCTAAGTTTAAGTACTTGTAGACTAAGAAATGCATTGTAAATAGTATAAAAATGATAAAAATGTGAAACCAATTCAGTTAGTTTTGCTTTGGCATATACTATTTATGAAAAATAATTAACCTACTGTTTATGTAATATTTTTATAATGTATGAGTTTAAGCATGAATAAAGCTTAATTGATCTAATGCATTTAATATATGTAGTTCTAAATGTTCAAAAAATCATGAAGTTATTTTAAGATGTTGGACTTGAGTAGTATAACCCATGCACAAAAATCTAGGATGAAGTCTTGCATATATAGATAGATCTAAGTAATACCTATTAAGTTAGCTCTATTGTTAATTATCCTTGTGGCTTAATTTCTATAGAAATAAAATCTTGATAACTTTGCAGTGACTTAGACATAGTTTAATCTATAACTAATAAAAATTTCAACCCAATGCTATAGTAATTTATTTGGACATGTTGCCTAATGGAACTAAGTTAATTTACACCCGATAAATGACTGCCCAGTAGAAAAGAATATGATATGTATGATGAGTAAATTATTTTTTCATTTGGATTGCAACTTTATTGTGAAATAAAATGGAAATGTATGCATCCATTAAATTATATCTTTGCATATCATGTAGACTCAATGACTCTCGTCGACGGAGACTACGAACTGATCCCGGATCAAGAAGTGGAAATTTCTGAAGACCCCAGGAACACCGTCGGAAATTTAGCTGAAGCTCCGAACCAAAGTTCGGAAAATCTTGACACTCCTGCCCCCAACCCCACTCATGAAGGCAAGCCCCGGGCATAACCCCTACTTTATTTACACTGCAATCTATATTATTTATACCTATCTATGCATTACGTTCTTAGGAATTGTCTGAGAAACCCTAGTTGCATTTTCCTAGGAACCAATGTATTGAATATTAGCACTTGAGTTCGAATAGCTGCTATGCTCATAGGATCAGTAGAAGTCGAGTGATTTCCTGTCACTCGCGCGATATAGGAGTTACAATGTTTACATTCATGTAATCACTATAAGGATGATGGACGGAATTTATGTAAAGTATCATAGTGGAGATGATACCCCGTCTGTGTTGGTGAATGTGATAAGGTCACAGTGTATGGTAGCGGTGGTTAAGCGTTTGAAAGTACTAGCCACATGCCGCGAAATATGGTAAGCAGTAAGCCTACTAACCAATCGGCCCGAGGAGTGGACATACCTCCCACCACTTGTATTTGGTTTTTCCTGTTACTCGTTTCGACGTGTAGGAATACGTGTTGCAGGGCAACCAGGAGTACAGTCGTGTAGTCGCTCTACAGACGTACGTCCTGCGCATTGGATGTGCGTATGGTCCTGCAGTTGCTTGTGGTGGCTCTGATCCACGAGTCGGAATGAAAGGCAAACGGTTGCTTCGGAACAATCTCTGGATGTTCCAAGCGTGTGAGTTAGGTTTACCCTTGCAAGGCTGAAATTCGATTCAGGAATCGTCCGTTTCTCGCGGAAATTGAGACTGCTTGATCCCTTTGCCACATAGAGTAACAAGAGCAACTTTGTGATTATCAAAGATGATATTTGGTTAAAGATTCTACCACGCTTGAATAGTTATAGGTGCTTATCTAGAATGATTAATCACGTAGAAGTTGAAAGCTCAAATTTGAAATTAAGGATCCACTCTTTGTTGCTTTTCAGCTGAAAATTTTACCCATAACCAGTAAAGCCTTCATAAGTCTAGTTACATGGCTAAGTATACCATGAACGGGTAAGCCTTGCTGAGTATTAGCATACTCAGTCTTGCACTGTGACTTTTTGTTCAGGTAATCCCCCTGACGACTCTGCTCTGCCTATGCCATGGCCTTACCCGCTGCCCGATGGTTGGTCCGTGGAGTGGGACCCGTCCCCGGCCAACACTGATCCTACCGAGTGATATCATGCCAGGGCTTAGCATGATGTCCGTACTGATGATGTGTATAGTGACCGTGTGTTAAAACTCCACAGCCATGACTTGAAACCTAAATTGTTTTGTAATAATTTCCATCAGTTGGGAACTGATGTTACTTTTAAACACTCATTTAATATACCTGCCTGTGATGTAAAATGTGATGGCAATTGTATCTCTGGACTCGCCTTCGTGCGAGGTACCTTGTTTGATCCTGCATTCGGTGGTTTATCAGGACGTTACCCAACAGGCCAAGAGATTATACCATTTGAAGTACGATGGAGCCCTCAAGAGTGGACTCACATACTTGAGCCAGTGTAATTCAGGTTGGTTCTGCCACATGAAGCCCACCTCCCGATTTTCCACAGGACTTTGTTATTTATTGTGATGCATCCCGTCAAGGATTAGGATGTGTCCTTATGCAAGATGGGAAAGTAGTGGCATATGCTTCCCGACAACTCAAGCCTCATGAGCAGAATTTCCCAACCCACGATTTGGAGTTTGCAGCCGTAGTACATGCCCTCAAGATTTGGAGACACTATCTGATTGGGAATAAGTGTGAGATCTACACAGACCATAAGAGCTTGAAGCACATCTTCACCCAGCCAGATTTGAACTTAAGGCAAAGAAGGTGGTTAGAACTAGTTAAGGATTATAATGTGGTAATTCATTACCATCCTGGTAAAGCAAAGGTGGTAGCAGATGCCTTAAGCCGGAAATCTTATGGACCTAAGGATGCCCACCTACAAGAAGAAATGGCACGATTAAATGTGCACATCGCCACCCATGGTTCCAGTCGCAAGTTGAGTGTTCAACCCACTTTGGAGGATAAGATCAGAAAGGCCCAAGGTTCAGACAAGGACTTGATGAAAATCTGCATGCATACTGGAGAAAACAAGGCACCAGGTTTTAGAGTGGATGACAAAGGAACCTTATGGTACAAAGATAGAATTTGCGTACCCAAGGAAGGAGACTTTCGGCAGACTATTATGGATGAGGCTCACAACTCGGCATATTCCATCCAACCAGGATCCACCAAGATGTATGTGGATATAAGACAAAAGTATTGGTGGAGTGGAATGAAGGCGAACATTGCACGGTTCATCGCCCATTGTGATACTTGTCAAAGAATCAAGGCCGAACATCAGAAGCCAGCAGGATTGCTGCAACCCTTACCCATCCCAGTTTGGAAATGGGATGAGATAGGAATGGATTTTGTAGTGGGTTTACCCAGGACACAGAAAGGACATGACTCCATATGGGTGATGTGGACCGGCTCACAAAAGTCGCTCACTTCCTACCCGTGCGGACCAATTATGGTGGAGAAAAGCTAGCCCGGCTCTATGTGGACAACATAGTGAAGCTGCATGGTGTGCCTAGCAGAATTGTTTCAGATAGAGGAACCCAATTCACCTCTAGGTTTTGGAAAAGTTTGCATAAGGCCATGGGCACCAAGTTGGATTTAAGTTTGGCTTATCACCCGCAGACCGATGGGCAAATAGAAAGGGTGAACCAGATTATGGAAGATATGCTAGGAGCATGTGTCCTTACTTATGACAAGGATTGGGAACAAAGTTTACCCTATGCTGAGTTTTCGTACAACAACAGTTATCAAGCAAGCTTGGGCATGTCACCATTTGAAGCTCTCTATGGGAGAAAGTGCAGAACCCCCTGATGTGGTCAGAAGTTGGAGAGCGTGCCCTAGTTGGACCCGTGCTCATAAAGGAAGCGGAAGAAAGAGTGGCCAAAATTAGAGAAAAACTGAAGGCAGCCCAATCTCGACAGAAGAGTTACTCAGACAAGAAGAGACAAGAAGTAAGCTTCAATCTAGGAGACTTCGTCTATCTCAAGGTTTCACCAATTCGAGGGACTCGAAGATTTCAGTTACATGGGAAACTAGCCCCTCGGTACATTGGAAGTACCTGTCAAGATTTTGGACGCTGTCACAAAAAGGACAAGAAACTCCGAAGTACGGATTTGTAGAGTTCAGTGGAACAGACATGGAGTGGAAGAAGCTACATGGGAACGTGAAGATGCCCTTAAGAAAGAGTTTCCTCATCTATTTAAGAGCCAGCCGAATCTCGAGGACGAGATTCATTTTAAGTGGGGTAGGTTTGTAATGCCCGTGCTTTTATCTTATTTAAATTGCATTACCAATCACTCACTTAAAAATCTTTTAAACCTTTTCCGCCGCTTGAGCCCTCGAAGCCTACCTCCCGATTTTCCACCATTCCGACATCGCGCAATCTCTTCCTCTTTTTCCGCGGAGCCGCCCGTCCCTTTTCCTTTTTAACTGGCCCCGCCATCCCGTTACATCACCATCGTGTCGCGGTTGGCCGCGTGCGCTTGCCCTGCCGCGATCGTCGGTGCCACGCGCGTGTCCCCTCTTTTCTTTTCTCATATTTTGTTCAAATCCATTTTATTTCTCTCTTCTAACTTTTCCCTAGACTCTTTTTTTGCACTGGCTTCCTCTTTCTTTTTCTCCCCTGTGCTGCCTACTGCCTGCTCGAGCTGTAGCTTGCTCCTTGCACGCACGCGCGGGCCAGCGCATGACCCGCCGCTGCGCCCGTTGCTAGCTGTGCACGCGCATCACGCCGCCCGCGTCACGCCACGACCGCCTCAGCCGCAGCTACTCGCTGTGCCGCTGCGTGCCTGCTGCCCGTGCCCGCCAAGCCGGCGTGCGGCCCGCTTCTGCGCCGACCCGTCTCCGTCCCGTCCCCTCGCCCTCGCAGCTTGCGCCTTGTCCCCGAGCATCCCGGCCGCCATTAATGGTGAGGCTCCTGTACTACCCGTGACCCTCCCATGCCGGCCATCTCCCCTCTTCCTCTCGGCCTATAAATCAGACCCCAAGCCGCCCCTCGCTCCGCCCACACCGCCCCAGCACCTCCCCTCCTCTACCTCACGCTGCAGCTCGCCGCCACCGCTCAACATTGCCGGCCACCACCCATCTCCGTGGACAGCCCTCCGTAGACCGTCTCCGCACGAGGTGAGGGCCGGAATTGGACCCCCTCGGCCTCCTCTCCATTTTCCCCTCCTCCCTGGGCGTTGCCATGCACCAGGGGGCCAGCGCCCATGGCCTGGCCAACCCCCCCTACCGTTCCCCCCTCCTGTTCTGTCTCAAGGAAGAAGAAAGGCAGACTTGTGCATAACCCCCTCCACTTTTCCTTCTTATAGCCCTCCATTTCATGCGACATTATGTTTCGAATCGATTCCAAACTTCACCACGCATCAAATATTCTTTCCAAGTCTCAGGATCCACATCCGACAAATATAATAGTCTTCTCTATTTTTTTAATCGAAGCTCTCTATTTCCCTCTTTTTTTAGCTTGTCGGCAAACTTTGTTTTTATTGTGTGATTGTTTGTGCGTTGTAGCCGACGGTGTGACCGAGGAGGAGCAGGACCGCGAGCCGGAGCCCGAAGACCCATACCTCGAGGAGGAGCTTCCGGAAGGCTTTGAGGACGGCAAGTCCAATCCCATCCTTTGATGCATATTTATCCCAGTTTTATAAACACAACCAACCAGTTTTATAAAATGCATTGTTGCAAGACATGGTTGGATAGCCACCCCTTGATTGCTATGACGATTCCTTGATGACCTAGATTAATGTCCATATAGGGTTTGCTCTGCTGGACGTTAACTACAGCTAGAGATGCTTAGGACCTTTTATTCCCTTTATTATATTTTAATCATGACCACAACGCGCTTTATCGAAAATAAAGGTGTGAGTGTTATAAAAGATAAATTGGGATTTTGGGAAAATAAAAGAAGGATATAATCTGATGAGATGGACGGTGTTTCCTGTGTGAAATGCCACGGGTGAGCTTGTATCTTTGTGGTTGAGCATGGTTGGGAGATGTCCGTCTTGTCAATGTAAGGATGAACTGAGGTGTCATCTTGCCTAACCCACTTATCGTACAACCACTCGACCGTTGTGTGGGCAACGGCTTAGCATAAACCCCACTAGTTGTTCTGCTAGCCAAAAGGAGAGCTGGTGAGCAACGGAAGATCATGGAAAAGGAATACGATCTGTGTGAGTTATGTTCCGGTTATGACTTTGTTAATAGGTCATTAACCCCATGGTTGCTTCCGTGTTGGCTAGTTAGATTCAGCTAAGGTGGGTAATATCTTTATTAGGATCCACAGCGACACTAAGGTGTTCGTAGTGCGGTATCCTACTTGTGGGTAAAGTGTACAACCTCTGCAGAGTGTAAAATCTATTCGAATAGCCGTGTCCACGGTATTGGACGAGTTACGGCATGGTCACTTCAATAGACATTTTGGGATGGTTGGTTTTGTAGCGTGAGTTGTTTTGAAAGTGTCCGGCAGTTGTGCCGTGAGTTACTGTGGATGTGGAGTCCGGTAGCATTAAAACTTAGATCCTTTGTGTAGGATCAACCCCACTTATTATTCGAATACTACAGAAATGTTTTGAGAAAACTCTTTTATTAAATGAACCTTTGCATGTGTAAAACCTCGCTTTATCGCAAATGAACCCTAGCCTTACCCTTGATATATCCTGTGCATGATCTTTATTATCCCCCCATGGGTGTGGTTGGATTTGCTGAGTACGTATGTACTCACTCTTGCCTAGTTTTTACAGAGGAGGATCCGAACTTCGTTCCTGAAGACGTTGAGTAGGTCGCCGTCCTGCACCCAACCTTGCCTGTGGTTCAGGGTCTCCACAGGAAGCTTACCATGGCGCAAGACTCTGATGTTATCTTAGATTTCATTGGCACTTTAGTTTGGCTTGTAGTCCTTATGTTGTCCCTCTTGATAGTGGCGCTTCAGTACCCGCTACTTCGACGGTTTGTACGGTAATGAACCATCTGATGTAATAAATGTGTTATCAGCCTCCTGGGACTGATATTTGTATCACATTTAGTCACCTCGGATGAGGGGACGCTTCATTGTATCAGACTAGAATACCTGTAATCCTATCCTCCAGATAATGTAAGGGCGGGCAGGGACTCCCTCCAAAGGAATAACCCATCTCAGGCAATATAAACCACCACACAGGATGTAGAGTATTATGCACATCACATCCCGAACCTGTCTAAATTTTATGTCGCTAGCACTTTCGAGTTCCTGATCTTAACGACATCCTGACTACAAGTTTACTATCTTAAGGTATCCCTAGGTAGGGTTGCCGGTAAACACCGACAAGTTGTATATGCAGTCGTCTCCAAGTTCAAAAAGTTCAAGAAATAGGCCATCTGCGAATCTGGATTCGGCGGACTTCTTGATGTACCCCCTATTAACAAGGTAAATCTCAAGCTATCATCCTGGTTGCTGTCCAAGCAAGATACGGACGAGAGTTGCATTGTAATACATGAGAAGAGAAGGATTTTTGTCCACGAGAAGGATGTGGGTAAAGTTTTTGGCATCCCCTGTGGCGACCTCAATGTTTTCAACCATGAAATCACCCCAGCCAGTTGGTTAACAAGGTTGAATTGCGGTTTGAGTCCTAAAGACCCACGCAGATTGAAGGGTATCGAGAATGTGCTTGAGAAGCATTTAGATGATAAGTCAACACGTCTGGAGGTGGAGAATTTCAAGGTTAGACTGCAATTCCTGTTTCGGGTGGGTTATTTTTAAAATAAAATTTTAAAAAAGATTTAAAAACTCGGAGGTGGAGAATTTTAAGGTTGCATTTGTTATATATGCCATCGCCGACCTGTTGGCTCCTTCAGCCAAGCATGACCACGTCAATATTGAATTTTGGGGTGCATTCAAGAATCCTGATCTGATTGAAAGGTTCAATTTATCGAGACCGCTCAAAAGGCAAGAGATGAGCAGATTCGCAAGGACCGTGGCACTTCTGTCATTGGCTGACACTTATTTCTGCAGGTGCAATTATGATCGTTCCCTTATCATATATATATGCAGAATTTTTATCAAATTACTACTTACTTGTTTTTATCAATATTGGTATAGTTGACACTGGTTTTCCTTTTTGTTCATATACATCTTGCAGATCCTGTTCCTCGACAGCATTGATCTCAGGTCGCTCAACAAGAATCACAATATTCTTTCTCGCATCAAGGTCTTCATTCCTGAATGCTTTCGGCGGATGGCCACCATGTGTGTTTCTCATGGGGAACATGATTTTTCATCTTTTATCGGGTTACGCGATCAGCTTCTTCTGCTTTCTCTAGTACGAAGAGGCTCATTCGTCTTTGATATTTATCCCGGCTGGGCTTGGGCCTGGGACTAATGAAAGTATAGTACCGGGACCAACAGCTAGGGGTCTGTCGGGAGGAGCGAGGGATATTTAGTCCCGGTGGGAGCCACCAACCGGGACTAAAAGTCTATCATTTTTCCGGTTGGTAGTTCCAACCAAAACTACAGGCTCACGGGCCAATTAGTTCCGTTGATAGCACCCACCGAGATTAAAATGTGAGTTTTAGCCCTGGTGGAAACAACCACCCGGGTTAAAAAGATGACCGGGCTCTCCCTCCTCGGTATTTCTAAGTCACTGGCCGGCTCCTCCCTATTATCTCTCTACCCCTCTCATTTCTCTACCTCTCATCTCTCTACCTTATTCTCTCTTGCTGAAGAAATAGGACGTGGATAGGAGTGCGTAACCGGAACTGAAGGATTCTGTACTACTAGTATCATTAAGGGCATCGAGAATGCTTGCGACCGATGTTATAATACTAACGTTTGTGTAATTCAATAGGTTCGCCACACAGATTCAATTGCTTACATGAGGCGTTACAATATATCAATCTGATCACGCGGCGCCATTGAAAGCATAATTTAAAGTTATGCATCCTGACTGATCCTTCCGGTTACGCACTCGCACCGCCACATGTTCCTCCTGCCCACCGATTGAGCAAATCAGTCCCGATACATTTGTTTTCTCTGGCCCCAGTGACTTTGGGAGGTACATAAGGACAAAGCATCCTAACCTGGTACTGTACAACCCATCAAAACTGAGATCATTTCTTTTTAAATTACTTGTGCCTATCGACTTTTTATTAGTTACTGTTTATTTCTACATGAAAAACATCCAGCTATGGAATTTTTTCAGGTGATGAATGCCTTGATGATGAAGGAGATTTTCTCCCCACGCTCTTCTATAATGAGGCGTAATGCACAGTTATTTGATTGGTTCATCCAAAATCATTCCTCTCCATCAGTTATTAACATGAACCAAGTTTCTATTCCGGTTAATCAGCACCAAACCCAAGGCCAGGTACTGATTACCCCACTCCAACTTGTATTATGTTTTATTGTCTACCATTTTTTATTCCACCAACCCACAGCTCACCTTTTCAGATGTTGTATTTTTCATTTAGGCCCTGTTTGGATCCCTAAGTTTAGTCCCTGGATAAACTAAGCTGGGACTAAAGGCAATTAAAGCACTCGTAAAAAGACCATGATACCCTTGGTCTGCTGCCTCTGGTCGTGCCAACGCTGGTCTGCTATCCTGCGCCGGGCGCCGGGCATGCTCCGTTCTGTGCCCCTGCTTGTACGCAGGCTTGAGCATTGCCATTCAATCATGACGAGCACAAGTTACAAATTACGTGGTCCACTTGATCGAAACAGCCAAAAATTACATCTAAGACCAATTAAACAAACCATCGGCTATCCAATTCTGAAATTGATTCATGGTTTGATCTTCGTCGAGATGACGGGTATTAATTCCTTTTCCTTGAGAAGATGAAGCTTCAGCCAATAGAACGTAATCATCATCATGATCACACATGTCGAACACTACACCACGGATGACATTTAGCAACTGATACTAACTACTGGTTGTTGGTTGTTAAAACATTAGGACGGAAAGTTGGTTGCTAAAAGTAGTTTTAGTAACAGGTGATCAGTTGCTAAAACTATACAATTATATCAACAGAGGATCGGTTGGTAAATATTGTATATCCAGACCGGCAGTCGGTAGCTATAAAAGATTTAGGCGGGCAGACCCCGCGCGCGCCCAAACTACGCGCGGAAAAGAAGAACTTTACGCGTCTTTCCTTGAAAAAAAATAGAAGTCTATCTGCGCCTTTTGCCCAAACCCTAATCCCTCTGTGCCCCAGATTAACCCGATTCCTCCTCCTTCCCGCTCCTCCCCACGCCCTGGCGCTTCGTCCTTCTCCTCCTGCTCAATCCGTCCTCTTCCCCACGCCGCCGGTGGCTCCACAGTATCCGCTTTAACCCGCTAGACCCGCTAGGGTTTGTGGTCATATTTTTCCTGAAGTCCTGATCTCCTCCATCCCCAAATTCTCCTCCCGGCGCCGCACCCCTGACCCCGAGCGGGCGAGCCTCCTCCCTCCTCTCTCTTCCTGTGCACCGCGCTGCCGCCGCACCCGCCGCCCCCCAGCCCCCCTCTGCTTCTCTTCCTGTGCGCTGCACCCCCAACCCCGAGCGGCCGGCCCGTCCCTCCCCCAACTCCCGAGCGGGCGAGCCTCCTCCCTCCTCTCTCTTCCTGTGCGCTGCGCCGCCGCCGCCATCAGCCCGCCGCCCCACCGCACCCGCTCGACCTCGCTCGGTCGCTCCCCTATGAGCCCCCTCCCCCCAGGCCCCAGCCCCCTCTGCTTCTCTTCCTGTGCACCGCCGCCGTCAGCCCGCCGCACTCCTCCCTCCTTTGGCCCTCCCTCACTGGATCCGCGTCCAGCGGTCTGAGGCTCGACCGCGTGCGCAAGAAGGCCGACCGCTACTGCAAGTGAGGTGAGGCATTGGGAGCTAAGCTAGAGTTTTCGTTTCGTCAGAATCCGATAATCGATCCCTTATTGTGCTTACCATTTAGTCAGAGTCTGATCTCTGATAATCAGATCCCTAAGGGTGCTTTGTCTTAAACCGAGTTGCCTTTTCGATATTGAGTAGATAACTTTATTGTAATATTATTTTTTTGTGGATTGTTATTAATTTTAAATATAAATTTTACAGTTGGGCTCCCTCTATCCCTTATAAGCATAGCTTTTATACTTATGCATCTTGTTAGAGCATTTTTGTCTGACTGTATAGAGTTGCAATATGCTTCCTACCTGGATCAGTTAATATGAATAATGTGCTATCTTTCTTTTTGGAATGGGGAGTTTTAATTATAATTCTTCTAATTGAGTTCAGCACATTGTGTCCCAACAATATGTTGAGCTGAATGTCTTAAAATATTTACAATTATTAAACTATGCTGGATGCTAACCTGCAACATTTATTCTCTTCTACAATTGTTTTTCCACTAATTATTTTTCCGCTCAATGTTTCTTTCTGCTACTTTGGATTTACTAGGCATAGTTGGAGCAACCAGCTGTGGATCATAAATGCGTCTTTCTTAGCTTTTATAGGAGAAGACCTTTGAAATATCTCTTCAAGTGCTGTAAAATTGATTTGTATTGTATTCTGATTTCTATTTATTCTTTGATCTGATTAGTGGAAAGGTATGGGAAACCAAGAGCTCCTCAATTATTTTGGTGAATATGCAGCTACTAAAGCTCGCCATGCCTATGGTCCAGCTGGGCACCGTGGGATGAATGTGTTAATATTTGAAGGCTTGGCTGTTGGCTATATGAAGGCAGAACAATTGCATTGGCACTTTGTAGATTAAGATACAGGTAGGGATGGATGGCAGTTCCGCAAGGTTCGATTCTTACCTGGTGGGAAGAGACAAATATATGGTTTCTTAGGGAACAAAGAGGATATGGAGACATTTAACAAGAATTCCCAAGGTACTATTTCTTAGAGATGCAATGCTTTTGATTCTGTTTATATGCTTATTTTTCTATAAGTTTAGTGAACTTTTCCCTGAATTCTTTATGCCTTGAATAATGATCAGTGTCAAGTGTGAATAGAACTTGTATGCATGTGTGAAATATGTTTTTGTTACAATAGTCAGGACACGTGAAGTTGGTTATTTTTATCTTTCCACTTCATTGGCATATTGTTTATGCTTGGCATCTGTTAATCATTTTGTTCACCCACTGAGTAACATTGTCCATTGAGAATTGGAATCTTTAACCTGTTTATTCAAATGAAGCCTCCAAGTTCAGTATGTAGCGTAGTTATTTTAAAAGTTAAAACACATTCTTGAAGCCATGTCAGTTGTGACGTATCCGGTGAACAGTTACTTTCAGCATTTTACTAACTCAACTGAATTATTGCTAACTATTTTTCAGGAAAAGGCTAGACTGTTTGATGTGGACTCCGGAACTACTCAAGTTCGCAAACTAAGGAGCGTGACTAATTCACGGTTGGATGTTGTCAACCTGCAATGCCCAGCTGAAAGAGAGACACATGACCGGATGACCCCGTTGTTCTTCACACACAAAAGGAACACTGATTATATCCTTTTTTTACAATTTCTCTACTCCATAGGGTCATAATCCTATAAGACACTGAATTCAGTTCTATTAATCATATGTTTAGATTGGAAAAGATGTCATATTATATAGAGGTTTGATTGAATACTCTATATGCTTTGGAGTTTGATGCATAACCAAGAAAGAAACCTTCATCACATCTACTCTCAAACTTACCGAGCCTTTTCTTCTTATAGATGAAGCATTTGCAACCAAAGACTCGAAAGTAGGATATATTTGGTTTCCTCCCGGTGATGAGCTCATATGGAGTTTTCTTGAGGAGTCGGTGAGGATACACTCGGTTGGATGCATGACACGCCGTGTTGATTGCTTCCGCCCAAAACTTCTCGGACGTGCCATAATCATCCAACATCGCTCTTGCTAGGGTGATGAGTGTCTTGTTCTTTCTTTCCACCACTCCATTTTGTTGAGGCGTGTAGGTGGCGGAAAACTCATGCTTGACTCCTTCTTCATTGCACCAATCTTCAATCTTCATGTTCTTGAACTCAGTGCCGTTGTCACTCCGGATCTTCACAATTGGGGAGTTGTACTCCCTTTGAGCTTTTCTTGCAAATGTCTTGAAGATCTCCGGAATTTCACCCTTATCGCCTAGAAACATGACCCAAGTGCAGCGTGAAAAATCATCAATGATTACTACGCAATAGAGGTTACCACCAATGCTCTTGTATGTAGTTGGACCAAAGAGATCCATGTGTAGTAGCTCGAGTGGCTTGGAGGTAGACAACATCATCTTGATGGGATGATGTGTTGCAACTTGCTTCCCAGCTTGACATGCTTTGCATAATTTGTTCTTGTCAAAAGTGACGTCCTTCACGCCGGTGATCATCCCTCTCTTGTGGGCTTTCTTGAGATTGCTCATGCCAATATGAGCAATTCTTCTATGCCAAAGCCACCCAAGAGACGACTTGGTGAAGAGGCATGTCATGGTGCTTGTTTGCTTTGAAGAGAAATCCACTAAATAGATGTTGCTATGCCTAAACCCCGTGAATACCAATGACTTGTCTTTTTCATGAGTTACTACAACACCATTCTTATCAAAGGCACACGTTAGTCCAAGATCACATAATTGAGCAATAGAAATAAGATTAAAACTAAGTGCTTCTACAAACAAGACATTTGAAATAGATAAATCTTTTGAAATTGCTATTCTACCCAAACCTAAGACTTTCCCCCTTGAGTTATCACCATAGGTGACATGTTCATGATCGCCGGGGTCTTCAAGAGAGGTGAACATGCTATCATTGCCGGTCATGTATTGAGAGCAACCGCTATCAAGTACCCAATGTTTTCCACCAGCTTTGTAGTTCACCTACACACATGAGAATTCATTTTTGAGTTTTAGGAACCCGAACAAGCTTTGGGCCTTGCACATGTGTGACAAGAGCTTTTGGGACCCAAAGTTGCTTGGGGAGCTTCTTCTTTGACTCCTTAGCAATTTTGCCAATAAACTTGGCCTTCACCTTGCCCTTCACTTTACTCAAGAGAAAATGGTTATTTTGAAACATTGATGAGTAATTCTTGGGTAAATTAGGAAGAGGACGTGATGGTAAAGTGCACTCCCTAGTGTGGACGTGATGGTAAAGTGCACTCCCTAATGTGGTGCCCGGTGACTTGGCAATGTTGGCAATATGAACCAACTTCCTTGATGAAGCTAATCTTGATCTCCGGAGAAGGAGTAGTAGCTATGTTTGGCTCCGGAAATGAACCAAAACCTCTCTTCCCATAGTCACGGGCATTGTTGAAGAGAATCTCCTTGTGGATGTATTCTCCTTTTGAGAGTTTCTCCACACTACTCTTGAGGCTTGCCACTTGATCCATCAATTCCTTTTCCCTAGAAGGAGCATGCTTGGGCACAATATTAGTGACATTAGCATCAATGAGTAGGTCATCACATGAAGTAGAAGCATTGACCTTTTCAAAAGTTTCATGAGCAAATTTCTCAAGGCTTGGGTCAATTGCTTCATAGGCAAATTCAAGTTCTTGATACTTGTGAGCCAACTCCCTATGCTCTTGTTTGAGCTTTTTGTGGCTCTCTTCAACTTGCTTAGCAAGTATAAGTGACTCATTGTGCTTTTTGAGCAAGTCATTGTACTTACCAAGTAAGTCGGAATGGGCAAGCTCTAACTTGGCATGAGTGCTCTCAAGAATTTTGACTTTGCCCTTTTCCCTCTTGATGACGGATGTATACTCATTAATGAGGTTAGTGAATTTATTAGGATCAAACTCTTCATCACTATCATCCTCACTATTTACCTCACATACCTTGGTGTTACCTTTTGCCATGAGGCACATAGGAGGCGGAGGTAGTGGTGGTTCTTCATTGGTGAGGGCGATGGTGACGATGTCTTCTTCATCACTTCAATCTTCGCTTGATGAGAAATCGGTCACCCACTCTTGTTTTTCCACCAAGAAACTTTTCTTGGTGTGCCCTTTCTTCTTTGGGAAGAGCTTGGTCTTCTTGTCATGGGTCTTCTTCTTCCCAAATCTCTTGCTTTTGTTCTTCCTTTCTTCTTCTTCATCATCGCTTGAATCATGACGATGCTTGCTCTTGTTATCCTTGTTTCTTTTGTCCGGCTTGGAGCAATTTGGACGGATGTGACCTTTTTCTCCACAATTGTAGCAAATTTTGTTCTTGACATCCATTGGCCGGAACATTCCCTTTTTGGAGTCAAAGTTGAAACCCTTCTTATTGATCTTTTCATTTAAGCGTGTGAACTTTCTCATCATGAGAGCAAGTTCTCCATCATCTTCAACATCGGATGAGCTTTCATGATGATCATCTTCTTCATTGCTTGAGCTTGAATCTTGCTTGATCATCTTGAGCTTGCGGGATTTGTTTGCCTTGGTCTTTAGAGCAATTGATTTGCTTGAAGTTGGCTCTTCGGACATACCAAGAATACTCATTTCATGAGTGCGAATTTCCCCCACAAGTTCTCCTACTTCCATTGCGTCAAGATTCTCCTTTTGAAGCATAGCATTGATGATGTTATACTTGGGCTTCGGGAGGAGCATGAGAATCTTGCGATTGATGGAGGCACTATCAATTTTGGATATTTCAAGTGCATTAATATCCTTGACAATGACATTCAAGTGAGAATACATATCATTGCAATTTTCATGAGCTAGCATTTTAAAGGAATCATAGTTAGCTCTAAACAAGTGATATTTTTGCTCACGAACTTTAGTGGAACCTTCATGAATTTCAATGAGCTCCTTCCAAATATCACTTGCTAAGTCCATGCCATTAACTCTAGCAAAGACTTCCTCACTAATGGCTTCGAAAATTGCATTTCTAGCCTTGGCATTCCATTTTAATTGTTCGATGGTGGGAGTTCCGGTGAACCCGATCTTAGTTGCCGACCACACTTCGGGGGCAATCGCATCAAGGTATGCGGCCATGCGAACTTTCCAATAAGCAAATTTCTTGCCCTCGAAGTGAGGCGGCGAACCACCTATCTTGGCCATAGCTCTAGGCGGTGAAGCCTAAAGATTCAAATGAGCAATGAGGCTCTGATACCAATTGTAAGGATCGATGGACAAAGAGAGGGGGTGAATTGGGCCTTTTTCAATTTCTAAAACAAAGTAAGGCAACCTTAACCTATGCAAAGCTAGTAAGGCACCAATTCACCAACCGGATAACTAAACTACCCACACAAGCTAGGAGAGATAAAAAGAGAAGTAAAGCCTAGCAAGGTAGAGCAAAGTAATAATCTCTAAGTCAAGCACATGAATAAATTGCATGAAAGAAAATGCTTGAATAAATAAAGTGGACAAGAGACGATCGGATTTTTTTCCGTGGTATCGATGTGTTGGCACACACCCCTAATTCACGTTGTGACACTCACAAAGAGTCTTGTCACCTCCCAAGTCATCGAGACGAGGGCGCTCACTAAGAGTCTCTGTTCACCATCCCGGTGTGGTGGAGATCAAGCCACGTACAATCTTCTTCTCCGGGCTCCCACAATCTTTGGCAAGCTCCGCGAGAGACACCTCGATCACCAAGATCGCCTAGGTGATGCCATCACCAAGAGTAACAAGCTAAGGCCTTCACTTGAGCAAGAACCGATCACTAAGAACGGATGCACACAAGCTTCTCTCTACTCAAGTCCTTAATCTTGCTTCTTGATTGATTGAATGAGCAAGTATGTGAAATGATGAGGCTCAAGGTGGCTCTTGACTATAGAATGAGTGTTTGGATGTTGCCTGGTGTCAAAAGTTGCAAAAATGACCCATTGGAGGGGTATATATAGGCAGCTCACACGAATAGAGCCGTTGGAGAAAAAGCTGCCAGAAAACTGCGTAGCGACGGTTAATCTGACGTACCTCCAATAGTCATCGTCGGTTTAACCGATGAATGTAAACTGCCCCTTCTGAAAACTAGCCGTTACAACTTGGGCAGATTAACCGACGCATCATCGATTTAACCGGTGAGTGTAGTTGTCCACTGATCAACTGAAAAAACAAGTCTCTGGACAACTGCACCGATGTTAACTTAAACCTGTCGTCGGTTTAACCGGTGTATAGAGCTTGAAATACCCTGGAAAAAACCAACTCTGGACTAATGCACCGACGTTAAATTCAAACGCGTCGGTTTAACCGGTGTATTGACTTGTCCAGACTCTGCTGACTTCGTTTAACCGACGTATAGAAAATTGAGATCATCGGTTAAACCGGTGTTAAAGATTTTTCTCATTTTGCCTTTTCTGATTTGAGTCTTGAATGAAATCCAAATATTCTTGAGATATGAGTTGAGAGCCACTAATTTGAACTTCTAGAAACCTGAGTGACCATTGTGTGCATCCATTTTCAAATGACCATGTCCATGCTCAAGTTACTTAGCCTTAACCCCTCTTAATAGTGCGATCACTACAAAACTATAAAACCTATACTAACCTAAGTGTCCTTCTCAACCTTATGACACTTAGGACTAGAAAGATCCTTAGTCTTGACATATGATTGAATTGAAAGCTGAGATCGCCTTTTTGAATAACGAAAATTAGGGGCCTCTTTTGACATATGACCAAATGAGCGATAATGATCTATTAAGCTGCACAAACTCATTAGTCACAATAATGGTTGTCATTAATCACCGAAACATACCTTGAGGGCCTAGATGCTTACAGCGGGCCAGTAGGCCGACGTGGCTAACACATGTACCTATAGGTTTCGATTGACCGGTCGAAGATATCTACCTGGCAGGCATGTGTGCTGACTAGACCCAAGGGTCCACATGTCACATTCTGTGTCAAATATGTCAAAGCGGGGTCTACTGGTGAGGTGGAACTTGGCCGTCCGTGTGTACGAGTGTGGGCCAACATGCTATCATAACTAATAGGATCCACATCGTGGCCCAGGTGTGAGTGAGCCACCATGATCCACACTGTGGCCACGTGTCATGGTTGATGCCCACAAATAGTAAGGCTTAGGCCTGTTTCAAAGCTAGTCCTGAAATGAAATTGCTGTGGAGCCGGCCGAGGTTTGAGTGAGCCACCATGTTCCACTCGATCTGGCTCAGGAAGAGACAAAGGCCTGTTGTGAAAATAGGAGTGGCGAACGAGCCCTAAATAGAGAGGAAAAATTTTGCTACTGCACGGGTCCAAGCACGAGCCAAGGCTAGTTCGGCTGTTGCTATCCACCACTGCATTACTTAAGTGTTTTCGCCTAGCTCCACACTCGCACTCTCCATATACAATATATATATATATGTGTGTGTGTGTGTGTGTGTGTGTGATTATTGATGAAGATCTTATGTTACCCATAAAATTACAAACTTCAACGTATTTATTTTGGATGTGCCTTTGTTTAATTTCCTGGTGTTGTTGTTAGGTCTCAAGTTCCTATCTTCACACATTGGAAAGAATACAAAGCACAGTCCGATGGCTTCGTGGAAAGGCTATCTATGAGTGCCTATCTACTTGTCCCTATTTTACATTCAACTCTTACATGGCCCTTGTATAACCCGGATTTCAATTCTAATCAGTAGGGGAGGTTAGCAATTGACACAAGGCACCAGCCAACAGAAGATGCTTGTGTCATCCATACGGCAGAGGTGGTATAAGTTGAAGCAGCAATACTTTGTTGGCGACCCTGCTAATGAGGTCCCCACAACCTCTCCTGTCTCCTACATGATTTATGCACAATGGTGTAAACTTGTTGACAAGTGGTCAGCTGCACACAACAGGGTAATTTCTCTTGGTGTGCTTTCGAATATGTACTTATGATGGAGACTAACACATACATCTCTCGCAGGCAGTTTCTAACCAGAATAAGCGAAACCAGGCCAGAGTCCTGCTTCCTCAAGCAACAGGATCTCGCTGCTTGCACAGTTGCATTCATATGTAAGTGTCAACACTCTTCTAATGTAACCTTTCCATTCTTCTGCTTCCTTAGATGAGTACATGCATACACACTTGCACTTCACTCTATCTCTTGTGGCAAGTCCCATTATTCTTTAAGTTTGATTCATGCATTTGGTCAGTAAATCAAAGTATTAGGGTATAGTGTTTATCATTTCTTCTATGTTTTGTTGTCTCTGTGACCATCATTTTGGTACATCAGAATAAGAATAAGAATAAGGATGTAGAACCCACTTAAATCAACGAGGATGAACCCCAACACCAAGTTGATGAAGCTTATGAAGAAATGGATACCGTTAAAGCCTTCAAGGTCTATCATACCAGCCACAAGAAGGGTATGAGTGACGCGGCTAGAGACGCAGTTGTAAGTCCCTGTACATTCCTTTTTGCAAGACTTTTATCCTTCTTTTTCCAACACTCTCTATACATGCTGCATCATATATTGTTAACGTTCATGGCTGACCCCGTATTTCGGAGGTGTGTTATATTAACACCATTTAGTAGTTGTTATCTAATCTACCTTTGTTCCCAGTTTGTTTAATATACTCTTTTTTTAGTATAGTCAGTAAACTAATATTTCATCTTTACATTTTTTAGAAATGAAACTATGCGGGCAGAAGCTGTTGCTGATGGGCAGCCACCATTGCCTAGTGCTGAGGTTGTTTTCAAGATCCTCTCCCAAAACAGCTCCAACACCACTTTCTTGAAGAATGCTGGCATAGCCACTCCCTCCTCAAAGTCTCCGTTAGCTGGTGAAGAAGCGCTTCATGAAGGGCTTGCTACCGAAAGACAAGATTCAGCTGTTCTGCATCAAGAATTGGAAGAACTAAAGAAGAAGTGTGAAGAAAATGATGAAGCGCTGGCGAGAACTCAAAGATAGTATGAGGAGCTGAAGAAGCAACAAAAAGATAGCAATCGCATCCTTTCGCAGCTCCTAACCTAGAACAACCCTGGTATCTCTTCTCAGCCCTGGTCCTATGTGTGTGGAACTATTGTCGTGACCTCCGGTGATTGTGTTATGTCATAATGTGGTTCTGAATAGTCAGTTAACTAATTATGGTGGTGTCATGAACTTATTTGATGGTAACTTATTTGTGGAATAATTCTGCTATCTCATTTGTTGTTCTGTGACGAAATGGTTCTGTATGGCATGGACATGTAAGGCACGTGTAACATCCAGAAAAGATCGCGTGGACCCATAGAGAAATGCCACTTGGCCCAGCATGCGCATAACACATGGGCAAACAGGAAAATGACACGTGGGCGAGCTAGGAAATGACACGTGGACAAACAGGAAACCAGCACATGGCAGAACCAGGAAAGGACACGTGGGCAAATAGGAAACCGACACATGAGCGAACCAGGAAAGGATATGTGGACAAACAGGAAACCGCCACATGGCATAACCGGGAAAGGACACGTGGGCGAACCAGGAAAGGACACATGGACAAACTAGAAACCGACACATGGCAGATCTAGGAAGGACACATGGGCGAACCAAGAAAGGACACGTGGGTAAATAGGAAACCAACATGTGGGTGAACCAGAAAAGGGCACGTGGACGAACAGGAAAACGCCACATGGACACACAAGAAAGAGGCGCGTGGGCAAATTAGGTGAGAACACATGGGCAAACAGGGTAATGACACACCACGTCGCTAAATGACACGTGGTCTGATTACAAGATGACACATGTCCAAATGTGGCTAGGACACGTGGGTTGACAAAATAATGACACGTGGCATAATGCTGGCGCGCCACGTGGCCTTATGCTAGCGCGCCATGTGTAAGTCCCCTTTGCGACACGTGCCACCTGATACGTCACTTGCCAGCGTAGACAACACCACGTGGCATGCCAGCGTGTCCTGACCACATCACTTGTGAGCGTGGACGGTGCCATGTCAGGTGTCAGCATGGACCGGGACACGTGGATCCTGTAATTGTGTAACGTTTTTCCGACGCGTCACATAACCAAAATATGCTTCCGTGATGAAAGTTTTTTCATCATAGATAAAATCCGTTCTGTGACATTTTTAGGAATTTCATCATGGTAGAACTAACTTGATGCGAGTTCTTTAACGAAGGCATATTCACCACAAATTTGTCATAGAACTTCCTTTATGATGTACATAGTGACGAACTGAAGCATTGATTTCTAGTAGTGTAAGACGACAACTACTTCAGGCGATTCAGGTGAATATTTTTTCAGATTTGACCAGCACAAATCATTTTCACTATAGTAAGGCGTGCTTAATTCTTATCTTTACATATTTCTAAAGCACGTAATGTTTCCATCTTAATTTTTTTTTATTTGGTCCAACTTCGATCATTGACATATGGATCTTGGTCCATCCTGTATGAGAATCGGACCAGCCTTCCGTACACGACTCGATCATGTAGATCCCTACAAATTAACGCACGGGCAACTGTACATATCCAATACTTATATAGTCTTTATCCATAGCAACGCACGGGCATGTATTTGCCTAGTAAAATACAATGCTCATAGTAGTGAGGTATGCTCAATTCTCAAAGTACAGTGTGATGTGGTCGTATTCCAAATGGAACTAAGCGGACACATATCTTGCCTACATGCAGATAATAGTAATGTTTATGTAAGTTAAAGGAAAGTATATTGAAGTCATCTAATAGACGATCTCATGCAATGGCACGTAATCTTGAGACAACTGAATACACAACTTCTACAATAGGTTGTCGTTTTTTTTATCCGTAGTAGTACCATATCCTTTAATTTATAGAATGAAAAAAATATTTTGAGTAGCATGACAACTTTAACTCGTACAATTGTGAGTAAGCGGTCTCATAGTACTTAATTTTAACCTATGAGGCTCCTCCCCCTCTCTCCTCCATATCATTCTCATTCTCTCTCCTCCATATCATAAAATTTTTTACGTGAGTCTGCATGAGACAACGTATAAGACCGCTGATGTGTTGCAATGTATTTGCCCTAATTATAGAGGGCCTCTTTGGCAGGTCTTCAAAAATGGCTCAAAACCGGCTTACCTGAAGCCCTACCAAATAGGTGATTTTAGAACGGCTTCATGTATGAAGCGGCCCATGAAGCCGGAAATGGCTTTCACTATGAAGATGAAGCCACAAATCGTAGCTTCACCGGCTTCATGAACGGTTTCCACCTTGGTGGAGCCAAAGCCGGAATTGAAGACGCCATTCTGCCAAACGTTTTTCAAAACAGCTTCAGATCCACCAAAGAAGCCGCTCCACCCGAGGAGCCGGAGCTGGAGCTGTTTTCGGAGGAGCCACAGCCCTGCCAAATGGGTTTAGAGTATTGAGCAGGTTCACGTGCTTGTATTATATATGCTTTTTTGTTAGCTTTGCTATTGCCATCTGCCAGGAGAGGAAGGTGCCTATATTATTGGTACTTATATATGCGGGCATTATGTATCCGTTTATAGAATACAATAATCCAAGTTGGCTTCAACGCGACTCGTGAAGGGATGGTGCGGCTCTCTGCCGGGGTTACCCGAGTACCCGACATCAATCATTCACATGCATGCATGTGGACGCATGCACATATATATGGATATCAAATTGCCCTCTCGTCTACTGTTGCACGAGTGCTGTCGCAGCCACAAGCCGGAGCCACTAGCCAATCGTGCTGCAGCCACCGATGCGATTGCTAGAGCGGACAATCGTGCTGAGCGCCAGCAGCGCACGCTTTGTTCTCACATGAGGCACACGTTCGCAGCAAATTAAAGCAAGAGGCCGTTCTGCATTGGATAACTGTTGTTCATCAGATACTCAGATCCGATCCGGCATGGGCATGCAGAGAGGACATGCAGCTAATGCTGCAGCCTGCAGGTGCTATAATTATGCATGGGCGGTGATACGTTGGTCTACCAGGCATAAGCCAACGCAAACGCGTGGGGGTCATACACGACGATTGATGATGGATTCTGATTGGTGACATCCAACAATTTGGAAATAGTGTTTGCTACATCCACATAACACTGCCAACAATTGACCGTCTTGAGGTGTCTCGACACAAGCATACACTACTAAAGAAATCGTTTGTAGGAGCCTTCTATTTTTGTTAGGGATGATTGTGAAATTTACTTGCACCCAATATTGATGATGTGCACTGTAACACCTGGTCAACTCCTGAAAATTGCTTTCTACGGCCGGGTGACGGGGTGAACCACCCTGCAAATCACCATGATTTTAGGGACGGACAAAAATATGGACTGTCCCTAGTATAAGGTTCTAAGGGCAGCTCGGACCACTAGTACAGAAACCTTCATCGATCCCGGTTGGAAAGTCACTTTAGTCCCGGTTTCCCAACTAGGATAACGAATCCGGGACTAAAGGTCCCCGGCCTTTAGTTCCGGTTGTAGAGACCGGGACTAAAAGGTCTGCAATGTCCAAAAAATTAATTGGCGAGCACAACCAACTCCTGCAGCTTGTAAAAATCGAACCCAAGACCTCCTACCTCGCATATAGTGTTGTTACCACCCCATCTACACAGCACATGTGACTTTAAATGTAATACTTTCCTTTTAAACTGACTTGCGAAGAACCTTTTAGTTCCGGTTAGTAACCCTAAACAGGACTAAAGGATCCTTTAGTCCCGGTTGGAGCCTCCAACCGGGACTAAAAGATGACTCTTTAGTCCCGATTGGAGTTATCAACCGGAACTAACTTTTAGTCCCGGTTGGTGTCACCAACCGGGAGTAAAGAGGGACTTTTAGCCCTAGTTGGTGGCTCCAACCGGTACTAAAGATCCCCTGGCTCCTAGCCGTTGGACCCGGGGCTAATGCTTTCATTAGTCCCGGGCCCAAAAATAGCCGAGACAAATGATAAAGATGAAAGATCGTTTCTGTACTAGTGGACTATGGATTATGGACCGTTCCTGAAAATCTGCTCGCACATGGAAAATAGTTAATCTTAACTGTAAGAACTACATATTTTTGCTCGTATATCCCAAACATACTTTACATGTAGTATACAACATAAAAATTGTCGTGTACAAGTTTCAATGATTTTTGAACTGATTTTCTATTTTCATTTACTTAGATGAATTTCTGTATCTTTAGTGAAAGTAATTCCAATCTGAACTGTAGGAATTGCAAATTATATTAAAAAATACATTAAAGAAATATATTTAAGGACATATGTCTCAGTTTAGCTCATATTCTGAAAATATATGAAAGCTTCCATTGTTTGTTAGTATCATTCCAACTCAAAATAACATATTATTGCAAATAATACTAATAACATCTAAACCTCATCTAAAAATTATGTAAACTGGCTTGGACTCCTATTATAGGTGCAAAAGCTTGTAATAAAAAAATGAAAACATTTACAAAGATTAGACTATATATTGTTCCCAAATACATACATCTCTCACATTATTTCAGATAACTTAAGGGAAACATTGAAGTTTATATCTTTTTGTATGCAGCAAATATAATCTTTACACGTCATGTCGTACATAAAATTTATTGTGCATGACTTTCAATAATTTTTGAATTGATTTGCTTTTTTATGGTTCAAATGAATTTTGTACAGTTCAAATACAAAATGAGAAATATATTTGTAGGCGTGGTTGGAAACGTTACGTGCCCCTAGAAATCCTTCTACATAAACACAACCCTCTCCCCGGGGCAGGCAATGAATCCGTCTCCGCGCACGCCTAAGGAAAGCAATGCCAACATTTTTGTCCGGTGCACTCGACCCTACAACCCACACCATTTTTCCCGCCCTTTCCCCGCTCCTGCTCCGATACAACTTCCCCGTGCTTCTGCTCCTTCCCCACGAAGCTATAATCCCCGTGATGTTGCCCTCTCCGTGCCGCCCCTATTCCATGCCGTTGCCCTCTACCCTACTTCAGCCCTTCTTCGTGCCTCCATCATCTACCCCGTGCCGCACACTCCTCTCTTATGCTGCCCGACCGTTTACCGCTTCTTCCCTCCCCCGCTAACTCACCCCCCTCCACCGCTACCTTCTCGGCGCCTTACCTCCCATGCCACCCTCTCCTCCTACCACCGCCCTCTCCTCCATCACCATCATCCTCTCGGCAGCTCTCCTCCCCCATCGCGGTCTTCTCACCTACATCGGCACCTTCTACTCTGACGCTTCTAACGCGCCGGCACTGCACCACGCCCCACCTCGCCACTCCCTCCCCACGCTTTCAAGGTGACTTAGTGTTCCTAGAGATTAGTGGTGAGTAGTGGTGATTAGTGCATTAGACTAGAATGTTGTGATTAGTAGCATTAGTGTTCATTAAAATGATTTTCAGGGCGGGTGGGGCATCACACGCCCCTACAAATGCCCCTCCTATATAACCGAGAGGAGGTCCGGGACTTAGCAAAATTTTAGCAGTGCGCGCAAGATGCTCAGGCTACCGAAATTTTGAAGTTCCGGCCTCCTCCTCGCGCCGCCTTCTCTTCGCGCCACCGTCTCCTCCCGCCGCGCCCCTCCCCTCATTCTCGCGCCACCTCCTCGGGCCGGATCTGCGTCGCCGCACCTTCTCGCCCGAATCTGCGGCGCTGCCCCTCCTCGCACCGCTGGCTCATCCTCGCACCGGCCTCCTCCCCACCGCAAGCCCTCCTCACGCCGCGGGCCCTCCTTGCACCATGGACCCTCCCTCGTGCTGCATGCCCTCCACAAGTCGGTCCTCCCCGCGCCCTCCTCCCCTAGACCGAGAGAGGTAGGTGAGATGTATATGAATGTATATGAGGAACAGTGAAATGTGAATATTCATGTATATTAGGAATAGTGAAATGTGAATGTGAATACATGTGTAATTAGTGAATATTCATGTATATAAGGAATAATGATTGCAATTCTAATTAGTAAAATATAATTGAATATATGATTAATTTGAGTGTAATTAATTGAATATATGATGAATATGAGTGTAATTAGTGAAAATATAATTAGTAAAATTCAGTGTGAATGTGTTATGTTTTGTACTATCAATTTGAATGTCAATGTAATTTGAATGTGAAAATGATTGTATTTTTTTTCAAAGGTCTAGGTCTTGATTTATATGAGGAATATTAGTGTATTTAGTGAATAATAAGTGAAGAAGTTAGGAATAGTTAATGTATACTGGTACTCTGAAAGTGTTATAGTACTCTTTGATTCGATTATAGGAAGGACTTTGCGATGTCCCCATTCTCTCTCTCTCTCTCTTTCGAAAGAGATAAATACGTAGACACATACATAGAGAGACACATAGAGAGAGTGATAATGTGAACATTACGGAGTCCTTCTTATGAGAAAGAATGAGGTCTGAAATGTGAATGTATATGAGGAACAGTGAAATGTAAATATTCATGTATATGAGGAATAGTGAAATGTGAATGTGAATACATGTGTAGTTAGTGAATATTCATGTATATAAGGAATAATGATTGAAATTCTAATTGAACATATGATGAATTGGAATGTAATTAATTGAATATATGATGAATATGAGTGCAATTAGTGAAAATATAATTAGAAAATTCAATTTGAATGTGTTATTTTGTGTACTCTCAATTTGAATGTGAATGTAATTTGAATGTGAAAATGATTGTATTTTTTTCAAAGGTCTAGTTCTTGATTTATATGAGGAATATTAGTGTAATTAGTGAGTACTTAGTGAAGAAGTTTGGAATAGTTAGTGTATACTTGTACTCCTCGATTCGATCAATCATAGGAAGGACTTTGCGATGTCCCCATTCTTTCTCTCTCTCTCTCTCTCTCCCTTTCACAAGACACAAATACATAGAGAGACGCATAGAGAGTGATAATGTGGACATTATGGAGTCCTTCTTATTTTGAGATAGTGTATATTTCAAGCATTTTTTCGATCATGAATGAATTATTATGACACTCTAATGATTCTTTTCAAAATTTGTATTCAAATATGACTTTATTGAGATTTTGTATTCAAACATGTTTCTATTGAAATATGTAGAACTCGTAAATGAATCAACCGTCGTCATCATCCCTGCACAGGGAGGATGTAGTACCGGAAATCAACAAGTTGAGTGAATTGCATCCCAGATGTCGTGGGATGACTTGGCCGACGTCCGTGTGCAATTCGGGAACGATGATGCTTATGATGGTGTGCAATCTAGGGACGATGATGCCGACAATCAGGAAATGAACGACCTAGGATTTCACATGGGAGTTGGGTGGACGGTCAATGGCACGATCCGATAGATCCACATCCTATCGCTCCAAGAAAATGCTGTTCAAGGTCAGAGTTCGATCCGGATTACATTCTGAATCTAGTTCTAGTAATGGCTACACACGATTAGTTACCATCTAGCTTTTAGTATATGTTTTTCATAGACTATGCGTACTAACTAGCCAAAATCCTATGATCCGAGTAGGCGGCTCCAATAGGAAGGAGTAAACGCTAACGCCGACTCCCAAGCACCACAGAGGAAGAACTTAAGGGCAATGATAACTCCGGTCCGGAACCTCAAACTACGACCTCTAGCAGCCAAAGCAAAATAAAATGGGGTCAACAAGGAAGAAACCAATAACCCAAAGGCCAATGGACGGTCAATCCAGTTAACGCAGCAGGCGAGCCCATAGAGCCCCCTGAGGTGTGTGCAAAGTTTTGGAATGCAATCGGTTCTATAATTAGAACAAAGATGGTTTTGGATCCAACGATACCCAATTTGCTAACGGTTCCTGAGGGGAAGAAAGAAGCGATGTGGGCACTGTTGAGCAAAATATTTATTTTGCCATGATTAACTCAGGAAAGAGTTAAGCATTATGCTAAGAAAATGCTGGGTGAAACTTTTCGTCGGTGGAAGAGTAATCAGAATACCAAGTATGTCCAGAAGGGCCGAGAGCCATTTGCAGATTAAGGGGTAATCACATGGGCACAATGGGAGGAATTTGTTCGGCATCTGAGGAAGCAATAGCCCTAAGCCAGAGGAATAGAGAACTTGTACGAAGGAACATACATAAAGTTCATTTTGGGCCAGATGGATACCAAAGGCAGCTCAAGAAGTGGCGGCGTGAAAGAGACGCAACAATAGCCGCTGGGCAACCCAACCCTTTTGAAGGCCTTACGAACGTGCCTAGATGTGGCTTCAAGCAAGTAAGCCTAAGATAGTGGATGGCAAGCCACAGTTTGACCAACCCGAGATCGAAGAAGTAGAAAAAAATGTACGAACTTAACGAGCTCCAAAAGCAAGGAAAGTTCAAAGCCAAGAGGGACAAGGATGTGCTCAGTACAACCATTGGGTCCAAAGAGCATGGAGGCTGCATCAGAGGATTATCCTCTAAGTTTACCATCAAGGATGGGTTCCAGCAGGACCGGGATAGCTATAGGAAGCATGACCGCTACAAGGAACAATTGCAAGAAGTGGCAGAGGAAGCCCTAAAAAGTAAGTTTAGACAATATTTTCGGGCAGCAGTTGCAGAGGAGTAGCAGTCCGGGCCATTATTGATCCCGTCATAAGAGGTGGGGCAACAACAGATGGTGATGATGCCCCCTCCGGTATTGGCCCAAGCGAATATGGCTTGTGCTCAAAGCAGTATCGTCTCTAACACAGCACAGCCATATGTGGTAGATTGCATATCTGTTACTACTCCCTGCTTGTTGCTTTATTCGATTGACAGAGCCGGGAAGACAAATGAAGTTGCCAAGGCCTAGGTGTATCTGAGTGGGGATTTGTTTGAGGGAAAATCCCGCCCCTATATGCATGCGTACAAGTGCAGCAACTCCTGAAATCAAGCTATGAGGATAACGACATAGACATCCCCACTGCAGATGTGAAGACTTGCATTGGAGAATGCATCAGCAGTACCATTCTATGGCATAAATGAGATATCATACTGTTTGGTGCACAACCTATTTTCTAACACCACCACCACAACAACAAGAGGCGGCAGCACCTGAGTATACCCCACCAACTCTACAATCTCTATCGACCCTGCCGTCACCACCACCACCACAAGAGTCATCACCACCGCCCCCGATCACGAGAGCCATCACCACCGACTCCGCTATCACCACCATCTTAGGTTGTCCGATCACGAGAGCATACTCCACCGGCCCGCCAGCGGCTCCGGCAAAGGCTCCAGCAAAGGCTCTGCAGTTGGTGCACCGAGTGATACGGACATTAGGGGACGATCCGGAAGGGAAAGAGATTGCAGATCTATGGCACGCCGCAAACAAAAAGGACAAGTCAAAAGGTAAGTCAAAGGATGATTCCAATTCTGGTTCTAGCAGACGGCACTGGCATGGACTGCAGACAGATGTTGGGGTTGATACACTTCTAGACTTACCGGATTGTCCTAAAAGCTTTGAGTACGGTAAACCATTTCTACCCGACTGGCTATCATAGCGGTTCCAAGTGAAATTAAGACGATGCATAATTAGTACCTGAGGGCATGTAGACTTGGGCTCCGTACCCTATGCGCTCCGTACTATCCACAAGTATTCAGACTTCAAGGTCAGGGCATCATGGATGTCATGGTCTTTATTCAAGACATCCACAACATCTTCCGCCTTGGTGAACTAGACATCGAAATGGTTAGACTTTGGTGCATGTAAGTGCCTCATTGATAGTAATACCTTGTATGCTATGGCCTTAGTTACTATATATGCATATCTAATTAATTGTCATACATTCAATTCTTCAGGATGCAAACAAATGATGCCATTGTTTTAGGTAAAAGGTGTAGATATCTTGATCCTACAACTATTTGTGAGATCAAGCATGCCGGGCCAAGTAAGTAGGCAGATAATGATGACATGCTAGCTGGGTGTAAAACGCCCGAGGAGAAGAACGAGAAATGAATGTCATATCACAAAGATGCCATGAAGAGAGTTGCGGTCTACATAGGGGTTATGATGGTAAACTGGCAAGACGTGGCCGATACCATATATGCACCAGACAACATCGGGTAAGTCTAATTTCAATCTTTTGTTACAATATATACCTCGTCCGATCCATGGCTAAAAATTGTATATAATATTTTTGCACGGGTCACTAGATTGCTTTTCTGATGCAGCCAAAGCTTGGAAGAGTCCTCGTATTGGACTCCTTGGATTGGCCAAACACTAGATACAATGAGTTCTTATTCATCCTCAAAATGTCAGCGAATTTCTTATCTTCCATACATACATCGTGCTAATTTTTCCATAAAAGTAAATATTTATAATCTAACTTCTCATTTCTTTCTTTTTTAAACAGGACTTACGGGCACTTCATTAAAAAAGGAGGTGCTCATCCCGCCGATAAAGGTTTAGCAATGACTCTATGCACAAACTTCCCATGCCACAAGCAACCTTGAAATTCCGTGTACTGTGGGTATTACATGTGCGAGCATATGAGAATGCAAGGGAGATAAACAATAGATCCTGAACTTGTAAGGGACTACACTTTATTAGGGATAGATGTATATGTGTATATTATTTTTGCGTTTATCAAACATTTGCTTAATCTTTCCGTGGATTTATCAATTGCAGATTCATCCAACAAGGAACATGGGGGCACTTTATGAGAAACAACTCCTAGAAGTAATAGCTGATTTATGTCGTTTCATTATGCATAAAGTGATCCACCCAGAAGGCATATTTTTTTAAAAGGACCATGAATTAGCGACGGACCCTAAATACATTAGTCTTCATGACTGGGCGAACCAGCAGCACCGTGCCGCCTCAAGTAGCATTGGAAAATAGAAGAAAAACATGTATTGAAGCAGCATTTTTAATGATGTACTACAATGATGCACTGTAATTATATATATGCTTTATTACTTTAACTTTTAAATTTGAATGTGCAATTATTTATATTCATGAATGTAATAGTTCGTGTACTTGCAATACTAGATATATTTTGTTAGTGTGAAATATGTGTTTGTTTGTATAAAGCTTATGTGTGTTTGTGTGAAGTTTTTGAAAATTTAAAGTGCAAGTAAAAAGGGGTATTTTTATAATTACAGAAAAACCTAGGGTTGTTTTTGTAAAATGTATTTGGATAAGGGTAATTTCAAAATAAGTGAAAGGTGGTTTTCTAAACATATTTTTTTATTTTGTGTCTTGTAAAAATATATATTTATTTATCCGAAAGCTGTATTTGAAATGTGTGCGTTGAAGTGTGTAAAAATTTTGGGTAAAATGGTAAAAATAAGGGTATTTATGTGATTTTATAAAAGTACAAGTCCTTTTATGCAAAGGTTTGATTTACAAAAGTAACTTTTAAATTTACTCAGGACTAAAGTGTAAAAAGTGCAAGTCATCATGACATGTCTATCCAGTCATTATGATGAGTCTATCCCATCATTATGACGTGTCATAAATGCTTGCATTTAGGTCCTGAATTTTATAAAGTTACGTTCTTTAGGACAAAAGTAATACAAATCCGACTTTTGTTCAAAGATTCATGTGTAAAGATATAAATTTTGAGTTTTTGAATTTGAGCCCTAAAGTAATATTGTAGAGTTTGAAAAACTCTCCAACTTTCGTTTTGGGCATTTCTTTATTTAGGTTTTAAATCAACGGGAAATTTTGTTTTACAGATAGGCCCTTGCAGTTTTCTGTATTTACGCATAGGTCCTTGGAGAAGTCTGCTCATTCTTCTCTGTTTCCTTATCCCTGACGCCTCCTGCTGTTTCCATAAAATTTCTCTGCTGGCGCTGTTCCCTTGGTCTCCATCCCTATCCCCTTCTCTCTCTCTCTGTTCCTCTTGTATTTGACCTCTCCCTCCTTTTACTGGTAGCACATCTATCCCTCTCTCTCCATCCAAATCAGGCGCCGAGCGGGTACAGGGCGTCCGGGCGGCTGGGCGGCTGCAGGACCGTCGCTGGGTGCTGGCGGTGGCCTAGGCGAGCGAGCGCGCAGGAGAGCGGAGGCCGGCGATGGCTCGGGCCGAGCGGAGTGCGGCGGCCAGGTGCGCTCGCGGGCACGCGGCAGCAGGCCGCCGGCGCGCGGATGCGCGGCCCAGGAGCGCGGGGGCTGGCGCGTGGAGGAGCAGCGGCAGGCGCAGGGGGCAGCGGGCCCAGCAGCGGCAGGCGGCCGCGCGGGCTGGCGGCGGCAGCAGGAGTGCCCAGGCGAGCGCGCGCCGAGGGCCGAGCGGCGAGCGCGCGCGGGTGAGTGAAGACGCGTGAGGCCGGAGCGAGGCGCGTGGCTCGGCTGGCGGCAGCGGCACTGGGGCGCGCGAGCTGGGCGCGTGGGCGCGGAGGTGCAGGAGCCAGAGCGGCCCAGGCGAGCTGACGGGCGAGCCGGAGTGGCGGAGCGCGAGCGCCGGGCTCGGGAGGCTGAGCGGGAGTGACGGCCGCGGAAGGAGCTAAGCGAGCGGCGCCTAGGCAGAGCACGGATGTGGAGTGGCACAGGTGCAGGCAGGCGCGGGCGCGTGGGAGCAAGCGCGCAGCGCACAGAAGCGAGTCGCGCGAGCGTGCGCGCGGTGACACGCAGAAGTTGGCGGTGTGTGCAGGTGTTGGGCGGCCGGAGCAGAGCGGACCCATGGACATGAGCAGGCGATGCTGGAGTATGACGTGCCGAGCAACGGCACGCGCAGGAGGAGTTATGGTGGAGGGTTTCTGCGCGAGATACGGGTACACGGTGACATCGGCCCTAACTACGCCATGGAGATCTCTAAGGGCGCAAGAGTGGCCGTGTCGAGGACGCGAGCTCGCTCGCGCATGAGATGCACGAGGGACAGCAAGCTGGAAGGAGAGGAGGCAAATCGAAAGTGACAGTTACAGCGCGGCAAGTTCGGAAGGAGGAACTGCGTAGCGGCAAGGCAGTCAGGACAGGAGTAACGTGGCACGGATTTGATACGCAGCGCAACACCGACGACGAAGCGGAGGCGGCAACCGGATGCAAGGAGCTTGAAGGAGCCACGCACGGCGAGCTCCCTTCATCCTTACGGAGGCGGAGGGGCGGTTATGGCGCGGCGAGTCAGAAGAAAGGTGGCGAAGCGAAGGCGAAGGTCCGAACGGATTTGGACTAGCACGTCCGCGGAAGCGAGCGAAGTGCTGCCAGTGATCGACTCGGCTCGTTTCTGCAGGCGTATGCTTATGCAAGCAACAAACCACGCGCAAGCAAATTGGAGGCCGATGGTGTGGAAGCAGACCGGGAGCGGCAGCCTTGCGAATGGTTGTGCAAGTATGCCGGCAGTGCACGCACCGGAGCAGTCAGGCCAACGAAGGTTTCTTCTTGGGCGAGCAGAGGTGTTCGGTCGACCAGGCTTTGGCATCGCATGTGCGTGGGAAAAGGAAGTTTAACCCGTGAGCGGGAAAACCCTAGGGTTCGCGGAGAAGTCGATGTAACGAACCCATTCGGCTCCATCGTCTTGTCCCATGATCCACGACATCCAGCAACTTTTACTCTTCATCACCGTCGAGCTCTTATCGTCGCCAATCCTATTCACCGCGGGAATTTACTTTCCGCGTGTTCTCCTTCATAACCAAGGCCACCCCAAGGTTTGCCCTGATTCACTGAATCTTCTTAATGCCGGCGACTCCTTTGCCGGAATATCGTTGTTATCTTCCTGTTATCTGTTTTCCCGGATCAGGGACTTAAGTGCTATGTTTTAAAAAGTTCTAGGGTGTTCTCTATAAATGTTTCCAGAACTTTCTTTATTTCAACCCAGTGAACTTCTACATTTCATAGATTTTCGTAGAAAGTTCATAAAAATGTAAAATCAGTTTCGTTTGAAACCCTAAGTCAAAACCTACAAGTTTTATGTTGTGATCTTGAGTGAAAGTATTTGATGTGTGGTTTAGGTCAAATGTTAGAAAATGAATGTTTTATTATGCTTTATATTGTATGCTTGTGTTATAACTGAAAAGTAAGCCATAGAATATAGATCTTAAATAGAAATATGTGATGTTTCGTTAAACCTTTCATATGAGTGCTCATATCCCTGCCATCAAGACATTGTTCTCATCTTGATTGCAATCTCCTTAAGGCCCTTTTCGTATAAGGATTCCTGTTAGTCCATGTGTATCTGCTGCTTAGCCACTACATCTCGGCAGCTGTGCTTCAGTGTCAGGCCATCAGCTCAGCCGCTAAGCATCCGTTTCCCTTGAGTCTAGGATGTTCCTGTGTGACAGCTGTCAGTCGATACTTCTACCATCCACTGGTTAGCTGATACGATTGTTACCTTTCTAGCATCGGCTACTGCCGGTGACATTTCTGTTATCCTGTCCTACATCAGCTGCCACGTAATCGATCAATCTGAGGTGCACACACGATCTTAGAGTTCTTGTTATCGGCCGACCCAAGCCGATTTTGTTTGCTTTTCCATATCGGTCAAACACAGCCGATCGATCCTTAGTTTCTCCATCTTTATCCACACACTTCTATCAGTCGATTTATCGACTGAGAGGTCGGCTTCATACTTATCAGTCACATACTCTTAACCACATTCTAATCGGTTGTACGTCACTCAATAGTTGTGCTGACGTAATCGAGTCGATACAACCACACTTAGTTACCTAGAATAACACTTAAGCACATCTCAGTTAAGACAACTGCTTTAGGAATCACCCCTCTGCTGAAGTACGCGATGCTTTCATCGATCGTCCAGAAACCTAATGCACTCATCAATCAGCTAAACCTCTGTTGTTTCCAATCGGCTTTGTTGTAATCTTCAACAAGTAGCCGATCCTAATTAGTTGTCCTCTTAAAACTCTATCTAAGTTTAGTTTCAGATCTTTTTGGTTGTTATGTGAATAGTGTGTTATATGAGTGCTGGATTGCAACCTTGTTATGAATTAAGATAGTTTTATGTGCGCACTTTGAATGAAATGTTGCATTGCATGTAGATACGACTACGTTCGGCAACGGTACCTGCGAAATCTCCCCGGAGTCTACGGAGGATATTCCTGAAGATCAAATAAATGTCACCAAAGGATTATCTGAAGCCCCGAACCAAAGTTCAGAAGATATTAACATTTCTGATTTCAGCCCCACCAGTAAAGGCAAGCCCCGGACATAACCCACTATTTTAATTACACTGCAATCTATATCTATTTATGTATTCTATGCATTAAGTTCTTAGGAATTGCTTAAAACCCTAGTTGCATTCTCCTAGGAACCAATGTATTGAATACTAGCACTGGAGTCCGGCTAGCTGCTATGCTAATAGGGCCGGTAGAAGTCGGGTGACTTCCTGTCACTCGAGCGACATAGGAGTTGTAATGTTTACATTTCTGTTATAGCTATAAGGATGACGGACGGGAGTTTTGTACGGTATCATGGTTGAGGTGATACCCCGTCTGTGTTGTTGAATTTGATAAGGTCGCGGTGTGTGCCGATCGGGGTTAAGCATTTGAAAGTACTAACCACATGCCGCGAAATATGGTAAGCGGTAAGTCTAGTAACCAATCGGCCCGAGGAGTGGACATACCTCCCACCACATGTATTTGGTTCTTCTGGTTACTTGATTCGATTGGGGAAATACGTGTTGCAAGTGCAACCAGGAATACGGGTTTTGTAGTCGCGCTACAGACGTATGTCCTGCACTTTGGAAGTGCGTATGTTCCTGCAGTCGCTTGTGGTGGATCTGATCCACGAGTCGGAATGAAAGGCAAACGGTTGCTTCGGAACGACCCTGTGGTGTTCCAAGCGTGTGAGTTAGGTTTACCTTGCAAGGTTAAATTCGATTCAGAATCGTCCGCCTCTCACGATGATTGAGACTACTTAATCCCTTTATCACACAGAGTAACAAGAGCAACTATATGATGAGTAATGCTGATGGTTGATATAAAGAGTTCTACCTTGCTTGAGTAGATATAGGTGCTTATTTAGAATGGATAATCAACTAGAATCTGAAAGTTAAAAGTTGAAAATAAGGATCTACTCTTAGTTGCTTTTCAGCTGAAACTAAACCCAAAACTATTATAAGCCTTCATAAGTCTAGTTATGAGCTAAAATATACCCAATTCCGGGTAAGCCTTGCTGAGTATTAGTATACTCAGCCTTGCTAGCTATATGTTTTGTAGGTAATGTCTGGAAAACCCTACTCTTACCTGCCTTGGCCCTGTGCTCTCTCAGAAGGTTGGTCCGTGGAATGGGATCCATCCCCGACCAACATTGGTGATACCGAGTGATGTCGTGCCCGGGCTTAGCATGACATCCATCTTGACGACGTGCTGTAATCATCGCGTATGTTTTCCGCTGCTAAAAACCATAACTTTAACAGTTTGTAATATTTTCTCTAAATTTAGAACTTCGTTCTGCTTAAGAAACTCTTGTATTGTAATTTCCTGTAATGTAAAATATGATGGTGACTGTATCTCTGGACTCACCTTCGTGTGAGGTAACCTTATTTGATCCTGTGTATCGGTGGTTTATCGGAACGTTACCCGACAGGCCAAGGGATTATACCGTTTGAAGCACGTTGGAGCCCTCGGGAGTGGACTCACGTACTTGAGCCGGTATAATTCAGGTTGGTTCTGCCACAATGAAATACATTCCATATCGATCACTATGATATTCGATCGTGCACTAGCTTGATAGGTCAAAATTGGTGGGAAACAAAATTTCAAAAGGTAGCGAGAAACAGATTTGAAAAATTTAAATTCAAATCAGTGAAATTTCAGGCGGGAAACCAATTTCCATGGGCGGGTTAGGGCATGACCTGTCCCTAAAAATTAGTTTTCAGGGGCGGGTACCCGCCCCTGCAAATAGCTATTTTTACCTACAAGAAATAGGGGCGGGTACCGCACTCGCCCCTACCAATGCTGTTTTACCGCTCCTAAAAACTTTTTTTAGTAGTGTAGGTTCCGCCACCAGGCAGACGGCGTCGACACCATCGGCTGCGTGCTGCGTGGGTGTGGCGATTGGTGCTGCTCGTCGCCGGGCTCGGCACGGAGCACGAGTACATCCTTAAGGATGCGGCGGTGGAGGGGCATGACATCGTGGGCTACAATGACTGATGGTCTGTGACGCTGACGCGCCGGGCTCTGCACGGAGCACGAGTATATCCTCAAGGTCTGGCTAATGCTCCGCTACTACAACATCGAGGACGTGTTAGAATATTAGCCCTCCTAATGATGAGCCACCTGTTAATCTCCACTAGCACAAAGGATGATTAGATCTATCGAGACAAACTTGTAATATCACAAACTACACCGAAGACACGATCCTTAACTATCTACATCCCTAGAGCATAACTACGAGTGCTCCTCCCCAATACCGCAACACTAGTCGGTTCAGGGTCCCGACATCGTACCGCTTCACCCTACAAGCCTGTCGCTATGCTGTCATGGTACAATATCAACCCTGCTTTTATATTTATGAGAAGGTCCATGTTATAGTTTGACAAAAACTCTACCTATTATGCTAAACACAATTCAAGTGACATAGTAGCCAAACTCGTATAAATATTCGACACGTATATAACAACTCCACCTTTACGAATATTCCGTCACCTTGACGTTGTAGTACACGAACCTTCATGTACATCGGACTTGAGTTGTCATCTTTGCCGTTCTATTAAGAACTGTCCAAAAAATCACTACTATCCTCGCAATTTCCAACCACGTGACTCCATTCGCAGCAATGCACTCTTTTCTTCTATCATCACAATCTCTGTCGCCTGCACACTAATAATGAGAACCTCACTATCACTGTCGGAGCCACATGTTAACAGTACTGTTCTTCTATTTCAGCTGCCATACTACACCTGACGTCTTACACCATAATCTCCTGCAGCCCTCACCAACCAGATTACTCTAGATGCAAGTATAGCCGTCCGTAGTCTATACTTCCTTCGAGTTCAGACTTTGAAGCTTCTGCACGCCATTTGATCTACACTTCAGAATATTCAGTAGATACAACTTGAATCCATTCATGCCTTTGCTGATCTGGAAGCATGTGAGCTCCTCCCATGGACAACAGCAACCTGAGCTCGCACCATGCGTCACGCCACAGAGAATAACCCCATCAGCCGTTCATGCTCCTATGTCGTCGTCGCGCTGATCCTATCATCACCTCTGACCCATGGTCTCATTAGCTTATTGCCGCCATCACTCCGTCATGTACCATGGTATGTTCACGCTTCAAGCGAACTATCCGCCAGCCATCCTAGAATCCCCGCCTTGTGGCCCGCGGACTGCCTAGCCCAGTCTATCCATTATAGGTAGACCACCACTAGTGAACTGCTTCACACCTCGACCATGCCATCCTGCCACCAGACTCCGCCGCTCCTAAGCACCCACTCAACCACTATCGAATTCCTATCAGTTGCCTTGCGTGCCACAACTGAATACCGTCGATAGCCTCTGCTCCTGAGGTCCGGTCCCCTGAACGCTTCCCTCTCATCCTTCGCCTGTTGCAACCTTTTCAGCTTCTGCGACGTCCTATATTATGCCCTGTCGCTTCGTTGTCCTATACGTACACTAATTTGACCAGCTTGGCTTTGCTAGTCGCCAGACTATCCACCCTTATCGCAGAATGTCTGTTCAGGTTCATCGTTTAAGCCATCTCGCTCGTCGAGACATCGATTTGCATAAAAGCTGAGCAACTGTAATTGCCTCATACCTGCTGCCGTTGTGAGCCAAGCTCCAGCGAGAAATTCCAAGAACAAATCCTCTGGAAAACATGAGTTGCCTTGCTGAGAATGCACACGGAGGTCACCCAGGTCACCAAACAACACAAAAGAATAACAACCTTTTCCTATCCGTGCATTCACGTGAGCCTCCCTCATCCTCCATGCACAGGAGTACATGACCAGCCACTCTAATTCCACGTGAGACGTGACCAACTCACCAAAGTCGACCGCATGTACATGTCGTCCTCCGCTGGGCCCATTCTAACGCGGCACACATCCGACCAAGGCTCCGCTGAGTTCCGGGCACCCACAGGCTGCCAGTGCACCGCTCCTCCCTAATGTATACATATCAAGCACGCAGGATCATGCCCGCCCATACCGCAGCGACGAGCCATGCAAATTGTCGTGTACCACGTAGAGCCGCAACGCAGCCACGACAACCTCTCTCCATCGGTGTAATCCCTCTGCTCCAATATCTGATTCCTGCTCATCTTCGTGCCACCTCCCCTGGAGCATCTCGCTATGTCATGATGGTTATGATAGCACGCTCTACTTATATTTATAAGGAGCTCCGGGTTAAAAAATTGACACGAACTCTACTGTATACTGCAAAACACAATTCAAGTTCCATGTAACCAGGCTCATAGAAATATTCGACACATTCAACAGGGCCTGCGCCACCACATCCGGATGGCTTTGGCGGTTCGAGGAGATGGTGAGGATGGACGAGAGCTTCGAGGTGCTGGTAGCGAGGCAGCAGTTTCCCATGGTGGTCTTCCGGCTTGGTCCGCCGCCGGAGAAGCTCGGCGGCGACCGGCAAGATTGAGGCCAACAAATTCAACAGTAGGCTCCTGGATCGAGGAGGCGAACGCGACCAGCTCGCGCCCGTACATGAGCTCCGCCAAGGTGGGCGGCATCTACATGCTCAGACGCGCCGTCGGGAGCATGCTGACGGAGCGCCACACATCACCGAAGCATGGAGAGTTGTGCAGGATCGAGTTGCTGAGCTGCTTGGTAAAATGAAGATTACCAACAGCGTGGTCGCATAGTCAAAGAATGAGAGTGCAGGAAAGCCGCAAAAATAGTAAGGACATTGGAATGAAGAGAAATATCACTTCAACTTTTGGTACTCAATCCCAAAGTGAAACACATTTGTCTTACTGTATGAATTATTGAGGCAATGCAAATGGTATCCTATGTATATGATTTTCTTTCCCTGAACAAACGGCTGTAGTATATTATTAGAAGAGAAAATAAAGCTAGGTGGGCACAATTTATGAGGAAAATGAGTCTGAAAAACCGTACAACTAATTAAGGGGTACTCCAGACATCTTCACAAAATGCAAGATAAAAATTAAACATCGCTTAAGAGCAATGATCCAATTAACGCTTCAACATTACAACTCGCTCTATATCGCATCAATGGGCAAGACTAAGAAAAATAAACATTACTATAATTGAGTAGCTGTCCACAATTACATAAGGGTACCAATGAAGTCTGATATAGGTCATCATTGTCCACTATATACGACGCAGCTTCGACTCCGATCCCCACACGAAGGCCCACATCTGGTATCCTGAACTATTCGCATCACAACCAAGCAATCATGACAACGACATGACGAAGCACCTCAGATCTCCAAGGCCAAACTCATCTCAAGGGACAGATCTCGTCTCTCTCTCTCTCTCTCTCTATATATATATATATATATATGTGATTTATGTTATTCAGATGGACCACCGCGAACTGGACAGCTCATCTCTCTCTGCGTCTATATATACGCAGACACTTGGCACAATGGAGCAAGAAAGTAACTTAGTGCTAGAGCCATGGCGAACATTGTCCCTTCCCCTGCTAGCACTCTCGCTTCCAATGGCTCTCATGAAGAAGAGGACGAGCTTTGCATGCAGGCGCAACAACTCATGTTCGCATACAACATCTCCCTAGTCCTCAGGGCGGCGATCCAGCTCGGCCTCATCGACGCGCTGTGCGCGGCCACCACCACGATGACCGCGGACGAGCTCGCCGAGCAAATCAAGGTCGCGGACAGGGCCGAGGTGGCCGCCTCGGTGGACAGAATCCTTGGCTACCTCGCGTGCTTCAACGTGGTGAGGTGCTCGGCCGAGACGACGGCCCCCCACGGTGAGGTCCTGCGGCGGTACACGCCGGCACCATTGTGCCGGTGGATCACCAAGAACGACGGCATCGGGTCACTGGGCCCCTTCGCCTTGTTCCTCACCGACCGGGACCACATGTTACCCTGGTATAGTAGTCCCCTTATTTACATGCAACATTTTGGGTGAGAACAAAAAATTTACCTCCACATCGTACGTAAAGGCATCACCTAGCCGACGCGGTGGTCTCCGGCGGGCCATGTGCATTCGAGAGGATCCAAGGGGCGCCGTTCTACGACTACCTCGGGGAGAAGAACCAGCGGCTGGGCAATGTGTTCGACCACGCCATGGCCGAGCACTCGTTGATTCTGGTCAACAAGATGCTCGAGAGTTACAGAGGGTTCAACAGCATTCGGCGGCTCGTTGATGTTGGCGGGGGCACGGGCAACACCCTGCAGATGATCACCTCCAGGTACAAGCATATCACGGGAGTCAACTACGACCTGCCTCATGTTTTAGCTCAAGCACCATCTATTCCAGGTGCGTACCTGATGCTCGTGTTAACTTTTTTTACATATAATACATGGAATTTCAGCATGAATAAAACTTCAGAAATTATATAGCTGAATAGTTACACTAGAATTTTTTGTATTATTACAGGTGTGGAGCATGTAGCTGGAAACATGTATGAGAGCGTACCCTCTGGAGATGCGGTTCTTTTGCAGTGGATTCCGCTTATGCAGACAGACGAGCAGTGCATCACGGTACTGAAGAACTGCTACAAAGCTCTCCCTGATGGTGGGAAGGTGATCATCATAGATGGTATCCGGCCGGAGACCCCAGACCCGACTTCTCTAACTGCACGGGACATCTTCTCCTTGGATATCAATATGCTTATCATTTTCAAGGGGAAAGAGAGGACGGAGAGGGAGTTCACCAAGCTTGCCCGGGAATCTGGCTTCACTGGTCCTATGCAGACGACCTACATAGTCTTGAATTTTTACGCGATTGAGATTACCAAGTAGCGGCCATACCAACATACCACCAGCATGGTCTTGAATAAGAGCTGATAGCTCGGGTGAGCGTGCGTACGACGTCTGATTTATTTGTATTCCCATTTGTGTCTTTACAGTGTTTTATGAACAATAAATCAAAAGTTCATCATTTGTCACTACCAAAGAACTTGCTCTTATATATTTTATGTTATTTACCAAAAAAATTATAAAAAAATTATAGACACTGATGCTCACATTCACCCATCTCTGTAAATACATGCAAGCAAACCCTACACTTATTACGAACCCGCATATCCTAGAACTAGCTTTTATATACTATTTTTTTACAAAATACATTACAGACACAGATGCACATACACCTCATTGTAAATATATGTATGCAATCTACCCTACAAGCTGGCAGATCACGGAGTCATGGTAACCATACCTCGCTATCAATAGGCACATCGTGTACCACTCAGAAAACTGGTTTTTTATTACGAACACATCACCATAAATAATGATGTATTTACCGGTGTAGGTCCTATCGAAAATGAGCACCACTACCATTGTTTAAAAATAACGGGTAATAATCGTAGTCCTCTAACTTATTAGCTCCAGCGCCTCCCGCTGTAGCCGATGTCTGGCCACGCAGCTGCGGCTGACCTGAGTGGACCTGGTCGTAAACTGCTCCTGCGCTGATAGGCCCCGATATAGCATGGACCAAAGGGCTAGGACCTACTCTGACCAGTGAGACCTACAGGCTGATGATGGGTATGGTAAGTTAGATGGATTCATGAAGGCTGCCGTGATGGCTTTTTAACGAAGTGGATTTGAGTTGAAGCCAAACTCATGGGGAAACTCCTTTCTTGACTGGTGAAGATCAAACTCAAATCGGGTGTGCAAGGTGGTTCAAGCATGCATCACAACTAACAGTAGGGCGGAGCTAATTTGCCATGCAGATGTTTTGAAATATTTCTTGTATTTAATTATGTTCAAGTCTGATTACGTCGTAGCTTCCGTTTTAGTTAGGTTCTTCTGACCTGACCAGCTACTCAGAAACATAATTACAGTAATAACTTGCATGAAGATGGCATTGCAATGGATGCCTAGGGGACGCCCTGCCAGTTTTTATTGAAAGACAACTTTGGGACGGACATGTCATCCGGAATAGGAACGATCTATATCCTCTTGGACTTGCATAAATATGTAACACCAACACCATATACGTCAGAATCAATCAATGAAATCTGGCAAGATTTTCGCTCATTCGCCACTGAGTTCAGCCAACCACACCAAAAGGAGCACCAGGGCCAAACTTCACACAGCACGATCATAGGCTCACGCGGCAGGGGTCGGAATTTTAAATGCACGAGCAGAAGTTACTGCATAAGTTGAATCAACTTTTGTATAGTGAAATAGTGAGTTAATTTAGTAGAAAATTAGAACAAATTGCTATTATTTTCAATAAGATTTAGATTACCAACCCAATGGTGATATGCTTTTAGTTTTTGTGAGAATTCTTATTAGGGTGTCTATTGAGGGCAGATTTAATCACGTAATATCAGATGAATTGAACCAAAGGACTCGGGTTAAAACATATTCATCACGATGAAGGCTATCTCAACCACCCTGACTTATGGAAATACAATCAGGGGATATGCCGATGGGATCAGGTACGAAAGGTGCAAGTCAGACAAGGAGCCATGGCACACTAAGGGCCAGTTTGGTAGAGCTCCAACTGATTCTGATTCTCTGTGGGAGCTGATTCTCTGAGAGAAGTGATTCTGTGGCTGAAGGTAATTCTCTTTGATTCTCTAGCATAAACTCTTAAAATCAGGATGGAGAATCACTTCACAGAATCAGCAGCTCCCAGCCTCTTAGTTCATTTCAGAGAATCACTCCACAGAATCAGCAGAGAATCACTTCTCTCTGAAAAACTGTTTGGCAGAGCTCTCAGAGCTGATTCTCTGCTGAATCCAGCAAGAGCTCCAATGGCAATGAGAGAGAGAGAGAGAGAGAGCGCGCAAATATTGCTAACACCCCAGTCAGAATGTAGGCAGCGTAGATATTCAGACCGGATCGGAAACTCTGTATAGACCTTTCGTGAAGATGGCAGATGAAGCACATGAACATCTCCAATGGCAACCTGCTCACACAAAAATTGGAGATCGATCTCAACAAGATTTCTTGGTTGATGCCAAACTAGGTTGGTGGACAAGTAGACGGTGCAGACATTGTGGCAATGGACAAGGGTGAGCGCTGCAACGGACTGTGGTGCTCATGTAGAAGTTGACGAAGCCAATTCGCCTCAGCAACACTGTTGGCCATAGCACCTTACCGTATTCAGCCTCTACACTCGAGCAGGACACGGTGGATTGCCACTTGGAAGACCGGAAGACCAAATTAGAGCCACCGAACACAGCATATAGCCAGAGGTGAACTTGCGGGTATCTAGGCAGCCAGCCCAATCCGAATCCGTGTAGACAACCAGATCCAACGGTGATGATAGATGGAGAAGAAGACCATGGTCAATATTCGCACGCAGGTACTACAGAATGTGCTTCACGGCTAATAGATGAGGTCTTGTAAGTCGTGCATGTGAAGACACACCTACTGAAGAACATATGAGATGTTTGGCCATGTGAAGGTGAGATACAGTAAGGTACCAACAAGACTCCGGTAGTGAGTGGAATCGCTGACAGGATCTCCATTGTGGCCGAGAAATATGTAATTATCGTTTATTTTTCTGTCTTGTGAAATTTGCAGAAAACCCCCTGGATCTATTACATCTTTTCAACCCAGCCCCACCTATGGTATTTTTCAGATCTAACCCTAAACTTTTCCTAATTTATGAGCACTATTTTTTGTGTCTTGCAGATCTTCCCTGCTAGCCCCTGAAATCTATAGTTAATTACGTATAGGTGCTTGCAACCTTGTTTCATGCATAGTTTCCGCGTTTAGATCCATTTCGATCCGTTCTTTTTATTTTTAGTCTTCTAAAACCCTAAGCTATCATTTTATATCATTGTTGTATCGTAGTTCCTATTTTTAAAATTAAATATCGATTTAATTTGATTAATATCCTCTCATCTAGCTTTTTCCAATTAAAATCCAATTAAGTCTTTACTCCGGTTTTCTTAATTAATGTTAATTTGATTAATATTAACTTAAATATATTTATAGTTTAATTTATTTAGTTCAACTTGAATCATAAAGTTTGACGTTTAGATATTCTCACAAGTCTTCTTTGCTAATTATTTATTTAATTAGTGTAATTTATACACAGACAATTATAAATAAAATTGGACAAAGTTCTACTTCATTTTTATAAATGCAAATATAATATGAGCTAATAATAATAATCTAGATATTTCTTTCAAAATATCCTTTACACCAATTTTCTAAATTAAAATAATTGAAGCTTATAGTACTTTTGTCTCTTTATAACATAAATGTTCCGATAGCTGTTTCTTTTCTATCGTAGCTCCGTTTTCCGTGTTTCTTTCGTGCTCGTGACCGTAGCAGAGAGCCCTATCCTTTTGTACGCTCTTTTAAAGCTTTCCTTTTGTTTGGTGTATTTGTTCTTAGTTGTTCTTGTTTGTTTGCTTACTTATATGCTTGGGCCCGATGCTTGTGTGACTTTAGAAGGAGCGTGATCCAAGAGATTTGAAGATTTAGAGTTTCAAGAACAAGAGTTGAAGACTCTGAGCAGCTATTCTCTAGCAGAAAGGCAAGTGTTTCCTTGATCATGCTTTTATCCTACTAATCGCAATAAATACAACTTTTCTTTATGCATGCATGGGTCCTAATTTTGATGGATCCTAATTAAGGATATGCCTAGTCTTAATGATCATTCCTTGTCAACCTGGGTTTTATCTTTGTGTTGGGTAGCTATGCTAGTTGCTTATACTCTTAGGATACAGTTGGTTACCTAAACAATGATATACCTATTTTACTTCATGTTCTTGGATAATTTGTGTTGTTAATCACAAGATCATATGGTTAATCGGAACATGGAGAACCACCCAGGAAAATAGTGCAACCACAATACTATATGGTTCTGGTCTTGACTGATTAATTAGAAACACTAGCTTATGACGATCTTACCGAAAGGGCAAGAGGGGTTGCATCGTCGGAGTATAGCTCGGTCCTCTTGAGGCGTTGATATGTGGTCCTTAGCTAAGGCACTACCTCACTAGGGAGAGTTATGACCGCTTCGACTTGAAACCTTAGCGGATTATCATAAGTTAGGGAATCTTTATCAAGGCCTCGTAGTGAATCCCTACCACTCACCTCGGAAGTGTTTAAGAGGCTAGCTACCTCGGGCAAATTGGGAGACACGAATTGTGGGTAAAGTGTACAACCTCTGCATAGTGAAAACTGATATATCAGCCGAGCTCACGGTTACGAGTGGCTTGGACCCTCACATGATAATTGAACTTGAAGATGAATTAAATCATGGAGCATGTTTATGGTTATGGTTATGCTTATGCTGTATCTCTTTTATCTCTTTATTTGTGGGTTTTGGTATGAACTTATACCTTAGTAATCAGGTGCTAATAAAATTTGACTAACTAAAATTGTTTATCTCAGTAAGCCGGTCAACCTTTCCTTGATTTTGGCCTTCATGTCATATAATTCCCAACACTTGCTGAGTACCAACAATAAGTGTACTCACGCCTGCTCAGAGGAGAAAGTGATGTGAAGTCTTTTGAGGATGATGCTGAGTTCTAGGCGTATGCAACCCCCGGTCGATTGCCTGTGAAGTTTGGAGTCTTCATTTCCAGGATAAGCTGTATAACTCTGATGATCTTTATAGTCTTTTAATTCTCTTTTCATGATACTGTTGCTGATTATTCACTGATGAAGTCACTATATATATGGAACTTGATCCTGACATACATATAGTTATGCATTCGGTTTTTGTCCTTAAAACCGGGTGTGACATGAACACTTTATTCATCAAAATCAATGAAATAAGCTGGAGCATTAGTCTACCAAAATGACATTACTTTATATTCATAAAGCTCGTATCTGGTAGTGAAAGCTGTCTTGGCAATATATGAGGGTCGTATCCTTAGCTGATGATACCCTGACCTCAAATCAATCTTAGAGAATACTCTTGCTCCCTTCAACTGATCAAACAGGTCTTATATACGAGGCAACGGATACTTATTTTTGATAGTAACCTCATTCAAAGCTTTATAATCAACACATCCTCTTGGTAGTATCTTTCTTTTCAACGAATATCACGGGTGCTCCCCAGGGTGAAGAACTAGGATGAATGAACCACTTGTCTAGCAGTTCTTTTAGCTGTTTCTTAAGTTCTTCTAATTCACCAACTGACATTCTATACGGTCCCTTAGCAATAGGTGCAGTACCAGGCAAAAGATCTATGAAGAATTCAATGTCGCATTTCTGGCAATTCATCACGAAAGACATCCGGGTACTCACACACAACTCTGATGTCCTCAATCAAATCTGCCTTTAGCTGATTCACTGCACATCCTACTGCCGACGGAAGTGTTGCAACAAACTAAAACCGTTCACCTTCTGAACTAGTGAGAATCACTAACTGCTTGGAACAGTGAATAACTGCGTCGTACTTTGTCAACCATCCCATTTCGAGAATAATGTCAATACCACTGGACTGCAAGACTATTGGATTTGTACAGAATTCTCTTCCCATAATCTGTATTTTCACCCCAAGACACTCATACACAGCTCTCATATTTCCCCCAGGTGAATTCACTAGCATAGAACTAGGCATGGTGCATAGGGGAATGGAGTACTTAGCAACATACTCGGCGGAAATAAAAGTATGCGATGCTTCGGAATCAAATAAAACTAATGCAGGGGCTGAGTTGACTAGGAACATACCGAACACAACGTCCTGATTCACACGCCCACAGACGTAGTTCTGCTGACCCATGTTGTTCTATGGCGTCTGGTTGTTGTTTCTGGGCTGTTGCTACTGTGGAGTCTACCTCTATCCACTATTGTTGAACTAACCTGGAGTGTTCTAGGCATTTCCCTTGGGGCAACGATTGGCATAGTGACCAATCTCGCCACATCTAAAGCACGTGTTAGCACCAGTGGAAACAGGGGTATTGTTCCTCACAGGTGTTCTAGAAGGGGTGTTCTGGCGATTCTGCGGAAAGCTGGGATGCTGCACTGATGGACCAGCATGCTGAGCTTGCTGCCGGTTCTGTTGGTTGGGGCACTGGTATTGATTCTGCCCCTAGTTGACACCCTATCCTCTAGTGCGAAAAGTTGTTCCTTGCGGGGGCGTGAAATGAGGGCGTGAGTTGTTGCTGAATTGCCCTGACAACTCAAACTTTCTCTTCTGCTCACCCATCTCCTTGTGAGCATGCTCCACCATGATGGCATTGTCCACCATCTTGTGAAAGTTTTCAAAAGTGTGCACCAGCAGCTGATACTTGATAGGACCAATCAGACCATCCCTGAAGTGATCCTGTTTCTCTCCATCGTCTGCTACCTCTGCGGGAGTGTAGCGAGACATCTGGATGAACTTGTCCTGATACTCACTCATAGACATTGCTCCCTATTTCAGTGCAAGGAATTCTTGCTTCTTGAGCTTCATTAGACCTTTGGGTATGTGCTGCTCCCTGAATTTGCTCCTGAACTCCTGCTAGGTGATGGTGTTGGGGGTGTCATGAGCTGTGATGTAAGCATCCCACACCAATCTGCAGTGGTTCCTTCCAGTCTGCCCGAAGCATAAAGGACCTTCTCCTTGTCAGTACACTGGAAGATGTTTAGCATCTTCTCCACTATCTTGATCCAGTCATTAGCTTGCAGAGGATCAGGTGAGTAAGAAAATGAAGGAGGCTTGTAGCTCATGAACTCCCTGTGCTTGTCTCTAGTTGGCGGTGGTGGCGGTGGTGGAGCTTGGTTCATCTGAGCTTGCATGTTGGTGATAGTGTTCGCCATGTTGGTAAGCAGCTGAGTCTGGGCAGCAAGAAACTGCTCCATCCCTGCTGGTGGCGCCTGGTGCTGTTGACTCTGCTGAGGATCGGGGTTGGTATTGTTGCTGGTTTCCTGATGTGGTACTGCAGGCTGATCAACTCCTGATCCGGACCTAGTGTTCACCATCTGATCGTTTAGGAAAATGAGACTCATGAAATCAATCATGAAAAAAGGATAGGAGCAAGGATAAGATAAGGACAGCAATTTAAATAGATAACCCCAAGCTTTACTAAACTATCTAGCTTTATTAAAATTTGATATAATTGTGGTCATCACTCAACAATTTTATCGCAATCATTATAAAGATCGTAATCAAATTGTTCTCACAAAACCAAGCACACAAGCACATTAGCTAAGATTAAACAAACTAGAAAGACCATTCGAGCTAGGGATTACAAAAAGACTCTTAAGGACACTCCTAACTTAGACTTCTAGGTCTAGCATCTCTAACTGTAGCAGTGTTGTCGGTCAAAACCCACCGGCGAGCAGTGACAGGCAACACGAGGAGCCGGGAGGCTTCCGGGACTGCTGGTGGGCCCCGGTCCCTCGGTCAACGGCCCAGTATTCCGGCACAGGCCCTGGCTTGGAATCGCTAGGCGTGCCACCTGACCCTGTACCTGATCAGGAAGGTATGATATATTAGATTCCTGCATGCACAGACATTAGTCCGAGCTGTGATCGGCTCATCGGATCCTTCCCGGTATCGGCTGTAAAGAGCCGATTGCATCAACACCGGATCGGATCTATAAGTAAGCAATATATATACCCGATAACGACATAAATCGTACTCCATAAATATTAATCTAATCCAATCTACGATGATTAAAACCCTCACTGCATGATCGGAACATCTTACGCATGATTGAGCCTAACAAATACCAAAAGGTAACGAAATAACAACCTAAACAGAGGCCTAAAAACCAACCGAAAAGCCGATTCCCGGAACAATCTCTTTTCAAGCTGCTACCTGATACTAATCATACTGCCGGAACTTTCAACTCGTTTGCAAGGCCTAATTATGCAGATATTAAGCTAAATCTCTGATGATTAGAAACTAATCATAACAGATTGGATCTACTAATAAGAATAAAGCAAGATGCAACCATTGCACCCGGGATCAGACGCGATGACTACCAAACACTCATGAGTAACAAGCGAAGCACGATTAGAACATGAAGAAATTAACGTTACTCTATGCGTGTTAAGATAACTAGTGCTACTCGTCATCAACAATGCTTCAGAATGAGAAACACATAAAGTAAATGAGCAAGGGCGATGCTACCCCGATCACGCAGAGTGTGATCAGGGCCACACGGCACTTACCCGAGAATACCCTAGAACAGGGGAGGCGATGCGCCGAGAGTTGTTGATGAATGATTCTATCTTTATTGTTTACTCATGATACATATTTATAGTCCGTAGACTTTTCTTTCTTAACCAACCCTAACCAAACACGACATGAATCTTAACTATCTATATCTAAACTATTTAAGCATATCTATCTAGATACACGGCCTCCCTGGGCCCAGAACATCTGCACAGGGTCCGATTCGCAAGTCCATTATAGTTATCCTCCAAACCCATCTTGCTCCATGGCCCACTTCCGGCCTGTCCAAATTATGGCGATAACACATGCCCCCCTGGTTTCGGCAATGATAATTCCGAAATCATCTCCTTTTTAATCGCCTCGACTCTTCGACTTCCGAAACCCGTACAGTCGTGCCTCTTCAACTTGCAGGGGACGTGACCGCTCTACATCAGACTCCTTGGGAACCGTTATGGTGTCGATTCACTTCACCTCCCCCTTTGCCTTTATAAACTTATCCCCAGCATCTTTCTTAATCGCTTTCTTTCTACAGCCACTGGCAACCACATTTAAACCATCCTCTCTTCCTCTTGCGATGGCTGCTTCTTCCTCCTCTGCCTCTTCTATTATTTCTTTTGAATCTCAATCCTCCCGAGAGCCCACTCTAGAATATGATCCGATAGCTGCTTATGAGATCCTTGCCCCCCTGCATTGGGATGCAAAGGAGTGGGACTTCCAATCTCAGTCAGAGGATGACGAATCCCTAACTGATGATGAAGATCTCACACTTCTTCTTGGAGCCGAGCTGGAGGAGGACGACGAAGACGATGCATCCTAGGAAGAGGAGCTCTCCTCCTCGGAAGAAAAAGCCGATTCTTCCTCAACCGAAGAAGACTCAGTAGCAGGTAACTTCCTCTTCGGCGGGTCGTCAGACGAAGCTACCGACGACATCGAAGAAATAGAAGATGATGGCGGCTTCACCAGCAACAGCAGTGGGGGTGACGACAGCAGCAACAGCAGCGGCGACGATAGTGACATCAGTACAGCTCCGCCGACCAAGCGCCGCAAGACCTCCGGCGTGTACTGGTGGTAGGCTGTAGCACTATGCCAATAGATCGGCTCTAGGAACAATCAACTCCCCTTTTGTGCTTACTTTCTCGTTGTGAATAAAAAGCCTCTTTTGCATCTGTAAGTTCTTGGAACACAACGATTTGCTCAAGAGCCGATGGCAACGCATTGGCCTTAGAATATACTGATCCGGATTCGAACTGGTTTTCCAATTCATTTCATTCTCCGCCCAAACTCAAATCCTTCTCCAAGCTAGATCTCTGGAGATTCCCAAAATCCGGGTTAACTTCCAAAAACCCCTTTGCTCAAAAACCCTAGCCACGGAATTCTCCTCCGAGCCTCAGAGCACTCGTTCAATCTTGCGCCGCCAACCCTAGATCTATTCCCCAAGTTCTCGACTTCATCAGGGTTCCCGATGGCGGAGTCTTCGAATACTGCCGCGAATGCCTTCGGTCTGAAGGTAAGACTCCAACCCCTGTTAATTTAATGCAGTAATCACAAGATCCATTGCGCTGTTAGATGACTCTTTCTTCGACTGCTTTATCTTTCTTGGGGTTTTTTCAGGCTTCCGATATCCTCTTACCGCATCCTTCTTCCCCCAACTCTTTCTGTCTTGGGCCTCGTTCTTACGAAAAGCCCATAGATCTAATTTCTTACGAGGCTAATCGAATCCCCTTCGTGAGCCAAGACATAGATCTAGAATCTTGGTCCGATAGCCTTTGCGCTTGGCCAAATCCTCCAGAGGGCTAGGTAGTTTGGTATAACAGAGTGGCGGACACCTACCAGCCTTTATAGGAATCCATCGGAATAGCCGATGCTCTGTCTCTATCTCTTTCTCCTCTTGAAAAGGATGAGAACCTTCTGAAGACCATCAACTACTACTGGTCCGATGCCTTGAACTGTTTCCTCTTTGGACATGGTCTGATGACTCCAACTCTTCTGGATGTTATGATGATTACCGGCTTAGACATCTCATCATCTTGTCCCTCTGCTTATAGGCTTTCTGTAGTCCTCTTCAAACTATCTTCCAAAGCAGAGTGCACTAACTGGAGCACATATTTAAGCCAGCATCTGAAAACAAAAGGACGTGTAACAGAGAAAGAACACACGGCCTTCCTGAATCTATGGCTAGAGCATTTTTTCTTCTGTGGTCCTTCACTGGCTCCGACCAAAAATTATCTTCCTCTGACGTATGAGCTGGCCAAAGGTCACACTATTGGCCTTGGTAAATTATTCCTTGGGGAAATCTACAGATACCTTCATCTGATGTCCTTGAGTCTTCTTTCACAGAAAAAACTCAGGACTGGTGGTCCCTGGTGGTTCATCCAGTTATGGGCTCACCTTTACTTCCAAGATTTCATCCCAAATTTCCCCTCTCTGGTCAACAACTCTTTTCCAGACTAGAGTGGGAGACAAATCAGATGTACCAGCTTTGGATAGGCTTTATACAGTCTCCCTGGCGGGAAGCTAAGTCCTCCAGATGCCTCTCGATGGTTTAGAATTTTTTACAAAGGCCTGGACAACCCAATCTTTCTCCCGTATGCTGATTCTGAACTCTTTGAGAATGCAGTCACGTTCCAACTAGCTGGTTTCGCCCATGATATCAATATCAGGCACCTGTACTCCATCATGGTTCATCCCTGCCTCCTCCCAGTTGGCATGAGTACTTCTAATCGGATCATTAAGCCAGGATATGAGTTTTACCAGCCGGTCGTAGCAGCCCGGTAGTTTGGTCTTGGGCAAGCGCCTCCACATTTCCTCAAGCCTCCACATTTCCTCCTTCATTGCCTAACATCAAATAGAGTGGATCTTCCTGACGCCGTCACCACCCAAAGATGCTACAGTCTGTTTTCAGACCTTTCCATCCCGATTCTTGTCGATCTTGCCTTTACTTCTTCGACTGTTGACTTCGAGGGCTGGTGGTTGATGTGGAAGACTCATGTTTTCCGGAGAGCTTTGGGGCCAATGCTGCAACAAATTCACGCTGAGTATGAAATCCCTGACGGAGAGGTATTGCTGTTCGCCCATTGTTTCTCCTTTTGACCTTATTGAATCTTTCTAATTTTATTTTCTATTTCTGCAACAGGAGGATGGCCCAGAGCCAAAGAATGATGATGGATCTCTCTTCCGGTTCTCGCCAATTGCCCCTGTAGTTCTTTTTGGCAAAAACGCACCTCCTCCTTCGAAAAGCATCATGCAGATCCAACCCAGCACCGCAAAGCTGACCCCCAAGCGGAGACGATCTTTTGAGGCTGTTGTCCCCCGGGCTTGTGCTAAGACGAGGAAGGTCCTTGTCAGGAAGATCCGGAAAGAAGTTGGGCCGTCTTCCTCCAGCCAAGAAGCTCCAGTTATTAGCCAGGTTTGGATCACCTTCTTTCATAATCGATCCTCTATTCCTGTTCATTCTTCTTAATTACACTTTCTTTCCTTGCAGCCCATCGTCGTGGACGTCTCCAGTGGGGAAGAACCCCCACGCCAGAAGGACTCAGCTTCAGAGGTTCTGGAGGATGTGGAAGTGCCTATTAGAGCTCTGATTACCCTCCATGATCCTGACCCAACAGCTCTGGAAGGTCCCTCGACGCTGATTGATGCTTCGGTTAGCCCACAAGATCTACAGGAGCCGGTTGTGGCCGCGTCGATCATTGGTTCCTCTCTCGAAAGGCTAGCTGTCGCCTCGGCAACTGCTAATCCTCCTTCGAAAGAGACACGCGTACCAGAGCCGACTACCGTTTCGTCGGCTGCTGTTCCTCTTTCCGACAGGGTGAACCCTCAAGAGCCGACCCTCGCTCCTCATGTTGTCAATGTTCCTCTTCCAGAAAGGATGCGCCTTCAGGAGCCGATCACTTCTTTATCGGCTGTTGCTACTTTCTTCTCAGGACAGGTACGTTTTATTTTTCAGGTTGTTTTCACTTTTTTCCTGCACTGCTCTATTCACTTGCCTTCTTTCAGAGCCTGAACCTTTCAGAATTGCTTGCATTTGATCCTGCATCCATCGGGTCAGCCATACTAGAAGCCGATAATCCTCAACCGGACTCGACTGTTGCGAGTCAGCTTCTTTGTATGAAGGATCTTCTGTCATGTTCGATCGACGCCCTGATCCAAGACTCCAGCACGGTAAAGAGGATCCTTGATGAGGTCAACTCCCAGCTTCCCGTGGGTCTTCAAGTCAAGCTCTTGCCGGCCGGGCACCTCCCTTCCTTTCGGGTAAAAGTAATAGAGGCTCGCCATAGGATCGAGACCCGTCGCTCTCAGTCTCCCTTGAGAACCAACATTGCCAAGCGGTGCCAGTCGGTCAACAAGAAGAAAGCTGCTCTGGACGCCAAGACTGACACATCTGTTTCCTCCCAATGGCTTCTTCTTCTGGAGAAGGATCTAGAGGATCTCGAGGCAAAAGTCCGGGCCACCAAACAGCGCATCCAAGAGGAAAAAGACCTTATGGCAAGCTCCAAATGGGAGGCAGAAGCCCTGACCGCTGAACTGAAGGTGGATCTGGCCGAGCTGAGTGCTCTGAGCAAACAGGTGATGCCAGGAGCGAACGAGGAGGACGAAGCAGTGATTGCTGAAGTTGATCATATCCGTCTCAACACCATTGCTACCATCGATGAGTTCCTTCAGAAAACCCGTTTCAGATAAACTTTGTGTGTGTATGCATTTTAACTCTAAAGTTGATGGTCATACATTGGCTACTCGGTGATCCCATTATGTTGATTACTTCAAAAAATCCTAGAGTCGATGGTCTCACATCGGCTACTTTGACAACTTAGGGAATGCTTTTCTTTATCGTGCGGGCCGATCGTACATGTCGGCCTTCTTTCTTCGTTCCTATCTTGCCACACATTACCGGTTTGTGGGCCCGGGCCATCGAGCTCTGTTAGCTTGCATCCTTCTGGCGCTACCTTATTCAAGCCCATCGGTCACATCAGCTTATAGTCTGATGCATGGCATCGGCTTTACTGCTCATCGGCCCACATGCTTGGGAAGTATCTCTTGAGTTGTTGGCCGTTGACTGCTACCGGGAACTTGACACCATCCAACTCTTCAAGCATATACGCATTCCCAGATAGGACTTGGTCAACTCTATATGGCCCATGCCAATTTGGGGACCACTTGCCATACGATGCATCCTTAGTTCCCAATGGTAGTACTTCTTCCCAAACCAGATCTCCTACTTGGAATTCCTTCGGCTTGACCTTCTTATTATACACACGGGCTACTTTGGCCTTATTTTCCTTGATCTTTTCAAGTGACCAAAGCCTGAGCTCTGTGAGGTCCTCAACATTGTCATTCATTAGAGTAGCATATTCCTCAGCTGTCAAATCATTCTGGAACTCTACGAGCCTTGATCCGGCCATAATTTCCCATGGTAACACAGCCTCCTGCCCATAGACTAAGTGATAAGGGGAACTTTTCATTGCCCCATGACAAGATATACGGTATGCCCACAATGCCTCTGATAAGACCTCATGCCAACATCTAGGGTACTCATCAATCTTCCTCTTAATCAACTTGATGAGGCTCTGATTGGACGCTTCAGCTTGTCCATTTTCTTGGGCATAATATGGAGACGACCTGATCAGCTTGATGCCCATGTCGGCGGCGAACTTCTTGAATTCCTCTGAAATAAAGACCGAGCCTCCATCTGTTGTAATGGTCTGAGGGATCCCAAATCTATGAATGATATGTTCCTTGACGAACTGAATAACGTCTTTGGATGCCACCGATTTCATAGGAATTGCTTCTACCCACTTGGTGAAGTAATCCATGATGGCCAAAATGAACTAGTGGCCTTTGCTGGATGGAGGATTAATTTTGCCGATCATGTCCATGCCCCAGCCTCTGAACTGCCATGGTTTAATAATGGGGTTCATCACTAACGCTGGTACCATCTAAATCTTCCCGAACCTCTGACATGCTTGACATCCTTTATAATATTTAAAACAATCCTCAAGCATGGTGGGCCAATAGTACCCTGACCGCCTAATCAGCCACTTCATTTTGTGAGCCGATTGATGAGTCCCGCAGGTTCCTTCATGGACTTCATGTAAGAGCCGATTGGATTTAACCGGCCCCAGGCACTTAAGAAACAGCCCTTCCAGAGTCCTATAGAACATGTCGTCCCCTATCAGGACATATCTCATGGCTTTATAACGTATCCTCTTGGGTGCCCCCCGAGCCAAATCCTTCAAGTAATTGAAGATATCGGCTCTCCAATCCCCTTGATCCAGTAAGTGCGCATGATGATTGGATCCGTCAACTTTGTATCCTGAAGCCAGTTGTGCCAAATCATTGGCCTTCAAATTCTGAGCCCTAGGTATCAAATAGAAATTTATGTACCTGAATTGGGCTATCAGTTCTTGGCATTGCACCCACAATGGAAAGAGTAGTTCACTTTCACACCTAGATTCCTCTGTGAGTTGAGAGATGACCAATTTCGAATCCCCGAAGACTTCCACCGCTTCAACACCGGCCTCAAGCAGTAATTCCATACCTTTATGCACCGCCTCATACTCTGCAAGATTATTGGTGTAAGTAGTGGGCAATCTGATTGAGAAAGAATACGTTGCCCCCCGAGGCGATACCAGCAGAATACGTATGCCACATCCATCTCTGCAAACTGACCCATCAAAGTACATAGCCCAGGCTCGTACGGTAAGTGCTGCTATATTGGTATTGACCCGCTCGGACATAAGATCCGCTAACGCTTGCCCTTGGACCGCCTTCGCTGGTTGATATCGGATATCGAACTCTAATAATGCAAACATCCATTTTCCCAATCGGCCTTTCAACACAGGAGCCGATAGCATATGTTTTATAACATCCGATTTGCAGATAATAATTACCTCGGCTAATAATAGGATGTGATGAAGCTTGGTGCATGTAAAGAATAGACACAGACACAACTTTTTGATATCTGGATACCTTGTTTCTATGTCCAGCATCCTTTTGCTGAGGTAGAATACAACCCTCTCTTTGTTGTCATGCACTTGTATTACCACTGACGTGATGGAGGTGTCACCAAGTGATAAGTATACATAAAATGGCCTATCTTGTTGTGGTGGAACCAGCACAGGCGGTTTTGATAAATACTCCTTAATTTCTTCAAATGCCTGTTGCTGTTCTGCCCCCCAACGAAATTCTTCATTGGTTTTGATTTTCACTAACTCCATGAAAGGCTCGATCCGCCGAGAAAGAATAGAAATAAACCTCCTGACAAAGTTGATCTTGCCGATAAGTTGGTGGAGCTCCTTCTTCGTAGTAGGTGGCACCATGGTGCGTACGGCTTGCTGACTTTTTAGGCCAATCTCGATCCCTCTTTCATGAACCAGAAAACCCAAAAATTGCCTAGCCGACACGCCAAAAGCGCACTTCTTCAGTTTGTCCAGATGCCCTTACACCGACGCGGACTTCACCACAACATCATCAATGTAAATTTCCACCAATTTACCGATCAAGTCATGGAAAATGTAATTCATGGCACGCTAGTACGTAGCGCCAGCATTCTTCAAACCAAAGCTCATAACCACATACTTGAATAAGCCCACTGCTCCAGGCACTCTGAATGCAGTTTTGTGTATATCTTCAGGGGCCATAAAAATCTGATTATAACCAGTGTTACCATCGATGAAACTCAAGATTTTGTGACCAGCAGCTGCATTGATCAACGTCTCTGCAACAGGCATTGGGTACTCATCCTTCAGAGTAGCCCTGTTGAGGTCTCTGAAGTCCACGCAAACTCGCCATCGGCTATCCTTCTTCTGTACAGGTACAACGCTTGAAATCCATTCGGCGTACTTGCAAGGCCTGATGAATCCGGCTTCTAACATTTTCTCCACCTCCTTTTTCACTTCGACCAGGACATCGGCTTTCATCTGGCGTGCTCGCTGTTGGAACGGTCGAAATCCACTTTTGAGAGGGAGCCGATGCTTAACTATGCGCCTGTCCAACCTAGGCATCTCTGTATAATCCTAGGCGAAGCAATCGGCATATTCTTTTAATACGGCTATCATTGGCTCTCGCAAGGATGAGTGCAACTTCTTACTGATGAACGTTGGCCATGGCTTATCCCCAGGACCAATATCTATTTCTTCGAGTTCGTCAACCGATGTGAAACCATATCCTAGTTTCCCATCCTTTGTTAAATCGACGCTGGAGATGGAAAAAGAAAATGGTAGAAAGAATTTTGGCCGATCGTCGAGATCGGCCGCTCCATGTATCTCATTATCTCTCAAGTTTATACAAAAAGAATAAGGCCGGCTGTCAAAGCAGGCCCTTCCGTAATGACTATAACTATGTAAAGTACTTGACATCAAAAGTCTATACTTCATTTTTTGGGGCTGATTGCAGGAATCGGCCTCCATAAGTACGCTACGATAGCCTCCCTTGCGACTCTTCTATTCTGTAAGGCCAGTGGATAAGACCAGCCTCACCCCGTTTTTTGTAGCTTCAATGTGATCGCACCCTTCTAGACTCATCCCTGAGATTGGCTCCTGATCTTCCTAATCCCAGATGCTCATGGCAGCATGTGAAATTTCAATTGAATCATCTGCATGAACTACCTCTACCTCCTCTCCATCCCACTGGATCAAACACTGATACATTGTGGAAGGGATGCAACAGTTAGTATGAATCCAATCCCTACCAAGTAGGACATTGTAGGTACTGTTGCTATTAACAACGAAGAAGGAGGTCGAGACGGTCTTATTTCCGATGGTGAGATCCACACTGAGGACGCCTTGAGCTTCAGAAGCCTGCCCATTAAAGTCACTTAACGTGACATTAGTCTTGATCAAGTCTCCGGTGGACCGCCCCAGGCGACACAGAATCGAGTATGGCATGATATTAATTACTGCTCCTGTGTCCACCAACATCTTGTTAATGGGCTGGCCATTTATATATCCTTTAAGATATAAAGCCTTCAGATGCTTGTAATTCTTGGCTTGCGGCTTCTCAAATATCACCGGCCGGGGTCCCAAATCAAGTTGGGCTACTGATGACTCCGCATGGGCTCGAGCATGGAATTCTGCAGGGAGCACAAACACCATATGTGTATCGGCCGATACCTTCACATCGGTTCTTGCTGACTTGGGTCGCCACTCTTTCCTAGGAGGGCGTGAGTCCTTTTTCTGCACATGATGGACCTGTTCTGCCAAATCCGGGCGTGCTTTCCTTAATGACTCGATATACTTAGCCTCGGCTTCCTCCAACCTGCGCAACCGCTGAACCCTGCGCTTCTGAGAACGATTGAGTCCATCAGGGCACCATCGCAGGCGATGATACTTGTCCTCTTCTTCATCCAGATCCACTCTCCTTCATGGCGATCGAACCTGTTCGTGCTGAATCGGAACAGGCCCTAAGCGCTAGAAAACCGAGACCCCCTTTGCATCTGGCTTCACAGGTCCGTACTCTGGGCAATCTCTAGTAGTAGGCAGTCGACTCATACCAGAATCCCAACAGTACCTGAAAAACGGGCAGTGCCAATGATCACACGCGTCTCATGCCTCTTCAAGCGCTTCCCAGTACGACGCTCGTACTCTTCCTCCTCAGATTCCCGCTGGAGACGCTGCCGGTACTGGTACTCGTACTTCCTGAGAAGATCAGAAGAAGTCGGCCGCTGATTCCTTACATACCTCACTTGTTCTTCTGTGACATATCCTTTTTCTTCTTTTTGGGGCCGATCGCCGGGATCAGCCTCCTTATTCTTGGTTTGGCGGCGTGACGCTAACCCCGCCATGTTGATGCCGAGCGCAAAATCCAGCTGCCATCTTGTAGACCGGTCATAACCTTCCACCATGTTTACACCTGGAAAAGGCTGAGTATCGACCTTCATGGCGGTTTGGCCCAAGATCAATCGGCCTTGCTCAATAGCTGATTGAATTTTCTGACGGAGCTCCTTGCAGTCGCTTGTGCTGTGGGTGAAGGAGTCGTGCCACTTGCAATATGATCTTCCCTTCAGCTCCTGCACCGTGGGAGGTTTATATCCTTCTGGAAACTTCAACTGTTTTTGTTTTAGATCAAAAATGTGTTCAACTTTACCCACATTGAAGTCAAACCCTTTTGCAGGACTAGTTTGCTTCACCCATTTACAGGGCACAGGATTTGCCCCCCGAGTCCATTCTGCGACTGCCACCTCTTGCTCTTCCATGGAGTCTTCAGCTTCCTCTGCATCAACCACCGCCACTTGACGCTTAAACTTATCTTGATATAGCTCAAGATGATGCTGCTCATGCGTTGTCAGCTTCTGGACCAGATGCGCCAAAGAAGTAAACTCCAACTGAAAAGCTAGATCTCTGATCGGCTTCAATAACCCCAAAGATGCTAACTCAACTGCCTCCTTCTCTAAAATCCGTGTCGAGTAGCATCTGTTCTTTACTTCCCTGAAGCGTCGGATAAATTCCACCACAGTTTCTCCACGCTTCTGCCGCACCTGCGCCAAATCAGCAATTCCTGCTTCTGCAGCTTCTGAATGATACTGAATGTGTACCACCCAAAGGCTGGTCCTGTGAGCGATTGCGAGAAAAACCTTACTCGTAAAGGATCCAATACGGAGATCATCCCTAGTTGCGCCAAGTATCGGCTCACGTGCTTAATAGAGCTAGAACCTTCTGCTCCACTGAATTTGGTAAACTCAGGAACCCGATACTTAGGCGGCAATGGGATTAGATCGTAATCACTTGGATACGGCTTGGTATAGCCGATCGCTCTCCTCTTTGGTAAGATGCCAAACTGATCTCTCAGAATGGTACTGATCTGCTCCGCTGTCTGTGATCCTAGGGCTGAGTGCGCACTATCGTGACTCGGCCCGGTGGCATAAGCTGCTAACCACGCTTGCTTGTTTGCATCCGCTCCGGAAACCCCTCCAGCTGCCTTCTGTGCTGGATGTACCGGATTATTGCTATCCGGTATGTAAGCACACATATAGCCATGTGGGATCTCCCTGGGTGGCTCGCTGAAGAACTGGTGATCCATGGGATCACCTCCCACTTTATAAACCACATAAGCCAAAGAACCATGTGACTCCGCAGCCGCGAGCGCATAAGGCAGTGGTGGCCTAGTTTGGAATGACAATTCCCCTTTATGACTCCCCAAGGTAGGTCCCGTTGGAGAGTGCTGATGCTTGATAACTTCTTGGACCACACGCAAGGCAACACGCTCGAAAGCGTTAACCAAGCTCTCAGAATGTCGGTGCAACGAGTGAGCCACCGCATAGTTCACTTTTTGTCGTAGAGCTCTGGTACGGTCCTCAGATGGGTAGACAGATCTACTCCATCAAGGGCACCTTTGGGTGAAAACCCTTTCCACCTGACGCCATGGTGGTGAGTCCTTTCAAAAGAGCTGATGAGGTCGGCTTCGAATTGAGTCTTGATTTCATCATATCTCTGCTTATGCTCAGCAGAGAGCTCCTCGTAGGTGATCGGTTCATCCCTTGCCATCTTGTCGACAGCAACTGACGGAGTCGAAGAAGATGACGAAGTCAATGAAGATGATGAAGATGACGATGATGCCCCACCGGGCGTGCCAGAATGTGTTGTCGGTCAAAACCCGCTGGCGAGTAGTGACAGGCAACACGAGGAGTCGGGAGGCTTCCGGGACTGCTGATGGGCCCCGGTCCCTCGATCAACGGCCCAGTAATCCAGCACATGCCCTGGCGGCTTCACAATGTGGCATTAGTGGGAAGCCGATTCTCTGTATGGCCCTCCAAAGAAGTGTTGGGAATGGACCTTCAGCAAAGTCCAAGCGATGTATTTGCTTCTCATAATGGGGCTCTGGTGGCGGTTTGTCTGCTATGCCGGCTAGCTCTAGATCATCATCTGGGTTCTCGTCACCATCTTGTGCATTGTCTCCCCCTGCGGCACCTGGATCGGCACCGTCTCCTCCTGCAACGTCCTTATTGATGTCGCCTGCAGTGTCTGGGTTGTCCTCAGGCATCTCCATGGGCTCCTCCTCTGTGTCAGTATCCACCCAGCCTCCTCCGTAGTAGCCGTAGTAGTCATCATCGACCTCCACGAACTCGCGTAAGTCCTCCGACTGTTCGGGTTCCTCCTGCTCGGGCACCTCCTGCTTGGGCACCTCCTAAGGATGCTAGATCGGATGAGGTGGTCCATGAGTGCTCTTGCGGCCAGTTTGCCTGGTTCTGGCCATCTGTAGCAAAAGCGAGGACAACGCAAGATAGAGGATATTTAAAAAGTGCTATGGGTGACCTTAAAGCAAGCAGAAGTTTGGAAAACATCAACACACTTGAGAGGCAAGCATGAAGTCAAGGATGAGACAATAGTGATATAATTAAGAAATAAGCAATTTTCAAAAGTAAGCAAGCAGAAGCTAGGTTGATAAGCAAGATGAGCCTTAAAATTCGACCATAACTAACTAGGCTAACGTCCTATAGTCAACACTGCTATGATACCACTTCTGTCACATCCGGTTTTGGAAAGGAACCGAATGCATCTCATATGTGCGACTGGATCAAGTTCCACACATATGATAGATGATACAAATGTGTAACGCCCTGAGAATTTACTCAAGAAAAACCGCGCGCTAGAGTGTTCAATTAAAAATCACTCGTTGTCGAAATCCTAGCTCTAACCTCTAAAACCCTATCGCCGTCTCATTCTGCACCACTCACGCGCTAGAATAAATCGTAAAAACGGTTCGAGATCAAAACCCTAACCCTAACCGGATCGTCATTCCGCATCATTCGAGGGCTTGTCGCTCGCGCGCGACCGCCCGCCGCGATCAACGCCGGCACTCCTCGTGCCGCGCGCCCCTCGTGCCGCGCGCCAATCCCGCGCGCGTGGCCGACCGGCCGCGGTCGCCGCCGCGACCGGCGCCGACGCGTTTCCCCCCTCTCTCTCCTTTCTCTTTTCCCCTTCCATTTCTTCTCTCCCTTTTCTCTTTCTCTTTCCCCCTTTTTCTTTTCTCTTTCTTTTTCTCTCTTTCTTCCCTTCTCTCTTTTCCCTCTCCCTCTTCCCTTCCCGGTCTCCTCTGCCGCTCGCCCGCACACCGCCCAGGCCGAGCGCCGCGCCTGTGCCCGGCCGTGCTGCCGCGCGCCCACCCCGCGTGCTCCGCGTGCCCGCGTACCGCGCTGACCGCCTCGCCGCGCCACCCGTCGCCGCACGCCCGCCCTGGCCCGCGCCTCGCCGCGCCGCCCGTGCGCGCAAGGGCGCGTGCCGCGCCGCCCGTCGCTGGCGCCCTGCCCGACCGCGCGCACGCCGTCCCCTCCTGGCCACTGTGGCTGCACAGCGCCCCGCCCTCGGCGCCCACGCCGCTCGACGACGCCCACAAGCCGCCGGGGCACCATTAATGGCGCCCCGTGCAGCCGCCGGTCGCCACCCCCCGAGGGCCTCCTTCCCGCCGCCCTCTCCCTATAAGACCCCCCCCCCACCGCGCAGCCGCCTCCCCACGGCCTCCACCGCCACCTGCAGCTCCTCCCCGAGCCCACAGAGCCGCCGCCACCCACAGCTTCCCCTGCCGCCCGCCGCCCACCGTGGGGGCGTCCCCTCGCTCCACCTCGGCCCGAGGTAAGGCCGGGGATGGGTTCCCCGCGCCCCCCTCCCTCTTTTCCCCCACTCCCGGGCCGCCGCCGTGCCTTGGCCGGCCGGATTGGGCCACCGCCGGCGCCCTGTTCTCCTCCCTCCCCTGTTTCCACGGCTAGAGGAAGAAGAAAGGGCTATTTTGCTCTTAGCCCCCTCCCTCTCCCCTAACTGATTGAAATAGCCCCCACTCTATTAGCCTTTTTGCAAAAATGACCCCACCCTTTCCGTTAATTCAAATCAAACCCTTCGGAACATAAACCTAAACGTATTCGACACCTTTTAGCATGCTTAGGGTATTTCTAGGATTTACAAATAGGCCCACACTCTTTCCGGATACTTACAAACAAGCCCTCGAACCCCCGAAACCATCTTTGGCTCGTCATTTTATGTGCGAAACAACCTCCGATTGACCCGAAACTTTACCACACCATTTCTAGTATAGTTTTAGCCGTGCCATTAAGAAACCACCTAGAGATACCACCCCTAACTCCGTAACTAAATTGTTTCCGATTCAAGCTCGACGATAAAAGCTTTTACTTCTTGTGCTTGATTGTGTGCCTGTTTGATTGCGTCGTAGGACACGGAGTGAACGAGGAAGCACCCGAGCGTGACCAAGCAAACGAGGATCAGTACTGCGACCCCGAACCCGAGGGACAGTGCTTCGACCAGGACTTCTCGCAAGAGTTTGACGATGGCAAGTTCAATTCCGCCCTTTGATGCATGTTTCTGTCCTAGTTTTTATAAACACAACCCAGTGGCCTGTTTTATAAAATTGCATAGATTTGCGTGCTGGAAACCTGGTAGGATAGCCATCCTTGTTTGAAATACCCATACTTTGACCGCCTAATTTATAAAGAAAATGCGTGCGTGTGGGAAGGGATAAAATGAGGTTTTGAAAAGCGAGTCAGACGGGATGGATGGCATTCCTGTGTGGATTGCCGCTGGTGTGCTCGTACCTGTGTGGTAGGGCAAGGGAGGGAGATGTCCGTCCTGTCACCCCTAAGGACCGAGTTGTTGTGACATCTCACCTAGCTTCCTGTCGTGCAAACCACTTGCCGTTGTATGGGCAACGGCTTGGCCTAACCCCACTAGTTAGTCTGATAGCCATCAGGAGAGCTGGGAGCGACGGGTGGTCAAGGAGACGGGATAAGCTCTGTGTGACTTATGCCCCGGTTAAACCTCGGTGACAGGTCGAATGACCCCTTGATAGATCCCGTGGTGGCTAGTCAGGTCTAGCTACGGTGGGTAAGGGCTTCGATGGGATCTGCACCGGCACTAAGGTGTTCGTGCTGTGGTACCCCACCTGTGGGTAAAGTTGCACACCTCTGCAGAGTTGAAAATCTATTCGAATAGCCGTGCCCACGGTATTGGGCAAGTTACGGTGTGGTCACATAACTAGTGTTTCTCTCTGGAAGATGGTTGAACTGGTGTGAGTTGTTTGGAAAGTGTCCGGCAGTTGTGCCGTGTGCTACGGCGGATGGGGAGTCCGGTAGCAGTTTAAAACTTGGATCCTGTGTGGATCAACACTACGTGCCCCTTGGTACTGGAAAACTTGATTTGAAAAGTGCTTTTAAAACAAACCCCTGCATATAATTGTGTTTCCGCAAGGAACCGTAACTTTTATCCTTGGATTATCCAGTGCATTTACTTCTGATATAACCCCCCTCCGTGGGTGTAATTGGACTTGCTGAGTACGTTTGTACTCACCCCTCTCCTACTTTTACAGTGGAAGACCCAGACTACATCCCGAAGACAACGAGTAGGGTTTCGTCCTGCACCCAGTCTTGCCTGTGGGTGAGGTCACCGTTGGAGCTCCGCATGGCGCAAGACTCTGATGATCCCCTGTTCGTAGTTAGTGTAGTAGTATGGGTTTTTGTTGTAATCCTCGCGATAGTGGCGCTTCATTGCCCATTACCGCGAAGAGTTGTACGGTGATGAACCATCTGATGTAATAAAAGTGTTATCAGCCTCCTGGGACTGATAAAGTAACACTTTTAAGTCTTCCCCGGTGGGGGGGGGACGCTTCAAAATGTATACCCGAAACAATGTTATAATGAAAGAGAGTACCATAGTACTTTATTACATCACCGAAAGTCTTAATCTTAAGCGGGAAGAAATAAACATTTATAAGTAGCAGCGGACTTCAACTTCACAGGCAGATGACTGGGAGACATACTCCTAGAACTCCTCAAAATCTTCAGGGAACTCCGGACAATTATCTTGTTCTGAGCAGCATTGGTTTTAATAAAGCAAGTGTGAGTACACTTATGGTTGGTACTCAGCAAGTAGAGTAAATTACATGACATGCAAGGCCAAAATCAAGGAAAAGCTGATATGGTTTGACTGCGATAAGCATTTTAGTTGACCAAGTTTTATTTAGCAAGCATTAACTAAATGTAAGTATATACCAACCCTTAAATAAATAAAAGAGATAAGTAACAACATTCTGAATAAAGAACATCAATTTAGATCTTCTTTAAGTTTAATTATCATGTGAGGATCCAAGCCGCTCTTAACCGTGAGCACGGTTGATATATCACTTTTACTGTGCAGAGGTTGTACACTTTATCCACAACTCGTGTTTCCCTTGATGCCCAAGTTTGCAAAGCCCTTAAACACTTCCGAGGTGAGTGGCAGGGATTCACTACGAGGCCTTTATAAAGATTCCTTAACTTGCAACAGTCTGCTAAGGTTTCAGTGGTCATAACCCTCTCTAATGAGAAAGACGCCTTAACCAGGATCATATCTACGCCTCTAGAGGACCGAGATATACCCAATCAATGCACTCCCCTCTTGCTGTTTTGGTAAGACCATTACAAGCTAAAGTTTCTAATTAATTAGCCAGACTAGAGCCATGTAGTATTGTGGTTGCACTGTTTTCCTAAATGGTTCTCCATGTTCCAATTAATGCAACGATCTTAATTATCACCATAAAGGTATTCTAGAACATGAAGTTAAACAAGTATAACGTGATTTTTAGATTATCCAACCAAAGTCTAAGTAAAAGCAACTAGCATAGCTACAATATAAATATAATAATCCAGGTTTAATCAAGGAAGTTCTAAAGAACTAGGCACATCCTTAGTTTGGGATCCATCATATTATAGACCCATGCACACATATAAAGTAAATATGTTTATTTATAAAGTTATTAGGACTGGAATATGATCAAGGACCACTTGCCTTCATCAAAGTACTGCTGCTGCTCAGGAACGTCTTCAAAGCCTTACGCTTGCGGACCCTCGAGCTGTGCACCATCTATCATAACACACAAGTACATACAAACAAACAAGTACAATAAGAAAGAGTACACCAAACAATATAAACAAAGCAAAACAATGTTATAAAGCCACTGTATACATCGCAAGGGTCGCGTGAGCGCGAGAATCGATGAAAACAGAGTTAAAACGGAGAAGTTACAGCTAAAATGTGGTTCCAGGGGCTTATTTGCAAAATATTTGAAACTAGAAGGGCTCTGAACAAAGAAACCGAGGGCTAAAACATAATTAAACCTTAAATCAAGGGTTTAGATTGAAAAATAGAGGGGCTAGGGACGGCGGGTTCTATTTTAGAAAAGGACAGGGGCTTAAATAGAAGAAAAAGGATCTATTCGTGAATACTTTTGAACTTCCGTGGACTGCGGGTTGATTTCGCTAGAACTCAGGGGCTAATGTGCTAAAGATCCTAGGGTTGACCGGTATCGGGTTATTTGACCCAGATTTAGATCTAATCTAGACCGTCGGATCTGACTCGAACTCCCGGGAGCGGCTGACGGCTCGGGGTGGTGGCGCTGGACCCCGGTGGCGAGGGCAAGCAGCGGCAGGCAGGAGTGGGCTTGCCAGAGAATCGCGTAAAGGCGATTCCAACCACGGTTTCGGCTCGGAGCTGTGGCAGAACTAACCTGAATTACATCGGCTCAAGTGCGTTGATCTTTACTCGGAAGGCAGTAAGAACTCAACCGCACTTCAAATGGTGTAACCCCGTGGTCTGTCGGGTAAAGTCCCGATAAAACCACCTTAACTCAGGATCAAGAAAAGGTACCTCGCACGAAAGGCGAGTCCAGAGATACAAGCGCCGAAAATTTTTACATCACAGGCAATATATTACATTGGTATTCAAGCATTTATTGTAGCCAAACCTAACTAGTACAAATTTATACAAACTGTTTGAAGTTAGAGTATCTGCAGCGGAAAGACAAAACGCGACACTACCAGACGTCGCGGAACGTATGTTGAACTAAGCCCAAGCTCAACATCACTCGGAGGGACCTGTGTTGGCCGGGGACGGATCCCACTCCACGGACCAACCCTCAGGAAGTGCATAAGGCCATGGTACGGGTAGAGCCGAGTCCTCTGGGGGATTACTTGAATAAAAGTCATACTACAAGACTGAGCATTCTAATACTCAGCAAGGCTTACCCGTTTCATGGTATACTTAGCCATGTAACTAAACTTATGAAGGCTTTTAATGGTTCTGGGTATAGTTTCAGCTGAAAAGCAACAAAGAGTAGGTCCTTAATTTTAACTTTTAGCTTTCAGGTTCGAGTTGGTTATCCATTCTAAGTAAGCAACTATAGCTACTCAAGCATGGTGGAAATTTTCGAACCAACATCCTCTTTGATCATCATTAGGTTGCTCTTATTACTCTATGTGGCAAAGGGATCAAGCAGTCTCAATCTCCGTGAGAAACGGATGATTCTGAATCGAATTTCAAAACCTTGCAAGGGTAAAACTAACTCACACGCTTGGAACATCCAATGATCGTTCCGAAGCAACCGTTTGCCTTTCATTCCGACTCGTGGATCAGTGCCACCACAAGCGACTGTAGGATCATACGCACATCCAATGTGCAGGACGTATGTCTGTAGCGCGACTACATGATCGTACTCCTGTCCGCTATGCGGAACATATTCCTGCATGTCGGTGCATGTACGAAAAACCAAATTACGAGTGGTGGGAGATATGTCCACTCCTCGGGCCGATTGGTTACTAGACTTACCGCTTACCATATTTCACGGCATGTGGCTAGTACTTTCAAACATTTAACCATCGCTACCACACACTGCGACCTTATCAAATTTTCATCAACACAGACAGGGTTTCTATCAAGGTCATGAATCATAATCACAACCCCGTCCGTCATCCTTATAGTGGTTGCGGGAATGTAAATATTTCAACTCCTATGAAGCTCGCGAGTGATAGGAAATCACTCGACTTCTACCGGTCCTATTAGTTTAGCCACTAGTTGGACTCAGGTTCTAGTATTCAATATATAGGTTCCTAGAAAAATGCAACTAAGGTTTCAATACAATTTCTGGAAACTTAAATGCACAAGTAGATATATTCAAATATGTAAATTGCAGTGTAGTAAAAATAGAGGTTTATGTCCGGGGTTTGCCTTCGCTGGTGGGGCTAGGGTCAGAGATGTCAATATTAAAATCTTTCGAACTGGGGTTCGGAGCTTCAGTTATATCTCCGATGATATTCCCGGGGTCTTCAAAATTATCCCCTTCTGGTTCCGGGATCAACTGATAATCTCCGTCAGCGAGAGTTGTCAAATCTATATGATATGCAAATATTATAGTTATGAAAATGCATACGTTTTTATTTCATTTCATGATAAAATTGCAATCCAATAATTCAATAGTCAAAGCATCACAAAGTAAGGATTTGAATTCTAAGGTTTCTAATCTACTAATTGTAAATTAAACTTAAGGTAACAAGTTTGATTTTTATTTTGAAATCCACAAAGGCTATGGCCTAGAATTTTTGTGGGTAAGCTTACTTCTAGCCAATGAGTTTACTATGAATTTTTCATAAATTTTTGAAAACAGAAACTAAAGCATTTGAATTAAGTGCGAATTTCAAGTTTAAATTCAAACCTTGGATAAAACAGTGCCATAAATTCTTGAAAGATTTACTATGGATTACTCAATTACAGAATATCCTATGGTAAAAGATCTAAGCATGAAAACTTTAGTGATATGCTTGAATAAATTTAAATCATTTCAAGCTTGATTTGCATAAGTTCAAATTAGTTTAAGCTACGGTTTAATACTATAGGTTAAATTTGCACACAAGCTCACTCATTTCCTAAACATGCTACACACCAAAAATCTCAAGCAATAGAGCTAGCATGTAAAAGTTATACATAAGATACCCTTTTTTCTAAACTTAAAAATAGTTCAAAAAGCATTTAGTTTCACACCAAACTCTAGTAACAGAAGTTATAGAATTTTGTTCAAGGATTCCAACAGAATTGGTTTGACATTTTTCTAAATTTCCTACAAATTTCTACAAATTTCTAAATATCACTGATTTTGAATTGAGGGAAGGGACTGGAATCTTGCAGCCAGGCCTTCGGGAGGAATTAAATCAAAGCAATTGGGTCCTTGGCTCGGCGGGGAAGAGAAGCCGAGATGCGCTAGCCAAATTCCGGCGGCGGTGGTCGCCGGCGGCGAGGGGGAGCTGGCCGGGAAGGACCAAGGGACTAGGGGGAACCTTGCTGGGGTGATGTGATGGTCGGTGTTGACCGGAGAGGGTGGAATGGTGGCGACCCGAGACGGCGGCGGTGGAGCTCGATGATGGCGGTGGTGTTCTGGTGTGCTGGAGATGGGAGAGGGGTGGGGACGTTGCCTAGGAGCTGCGCTAGGGTGATGTGGTTCGGATGGTATGCTTGTCGAGGAAGGAGAACGGTGAGAGCGGCGGGTCGACGGTGAGCCGAACAGCGGCGGAGAAGAACTGCGATGGCGAGCATCGGTAGAGCAATCTAGTGGAGAATTGGCATCGGTATAAGTTCGGTGAGCACCGGTGGGCGATGAGGAAGCTTGCTCAGGGGTTAATTTGAGTAGAGGCAGGCTGACGGCGGCTGCCCACGGAGAGCAGAGCTCGCCGGGGACGAAGGACGGGCGGCAATTGCGGGTCTGTGGCAGAACCAACCTGAATTATACCGGCTGAAGTACGCGAGTCCACTCCCAAGGCTCCAACGTGCTTCAAACGGTATAATCCCTTGGCCTGTCGGGTAACGTCCCGATAAACCACCGATACACAGGATCAAATAAGGTTACCTCACACGAAGGTGAGTCCAGAGATACAATCACCAGCACATTTTTACATCACAGGGATTTACATTACAAGAGTTTTCAAAAGCAGTACATTACAAACTGCCAAAGCTATGGTTTTTGGTAGCAGAAACATACGCGATGATCTACAGCACGTCGTCAAGATGAGTGTCATGCTAAGCCCTGGCACGACATCACTCGAGATCATCAGTATTGGCCGGGGACGGATCCCATTCCTCGGACCAATCTTCTAGAAGAGCACAAGGCCATGACAGGGAAAGAGTAGGGTCTTCAAAGGCTTTACCTGAAAAACATAAAACTAGCAAGGCTGAGTATACTAATACTCAGCAAGGCTTACCCGGGGTTGGGTATACTTTAGCCCATAACTAGACTCATGAAGGCTTTGCAAGGGTCCTGGATTATTTTTAGCTGAAAAGCAACTAGGAGTATAATCTACTTTCAAAGTTTAGCTTATAGATTCTAGCTTGATTAGCCATCTAGGTAAGCACCTATACTAAACAAGCAAGATAGAGATTATCATTCATCATGATTATTCCATCAACCATTACACTTTTTACTCTATGTGGCAGAAGGAGTAAGCAGTCTCAATCCTCGTGAGAGGCGGACGATCCGAATCGAATTTAACCTTGCAAGGTATACCTAACACACACGCTTGGAACATCAATAGATCGTTCCAAAGCAACCGTTTACCTTTCATTTCGGGTTGTGGACTGGGCCACCACAAGCGACTGCAGGACCATACGCACACCCAATGTGTGCAGGACGTACGTCTGTAGCGCGACTACAAAACCCGTACTCCTGGCTGCCCTTGCAACATGTATTCCCACACGTCGAATCACGTAACAAGAAGACCCAAATACATGTGGTGGTCAGTATGTCCACTTGCCGGGCCGATTGGTTACTAGGCTTACCACTTACCATATTTCGCGGTATGTGGCTAGTACTTTCAAACGCTTAACCACCACTACCACATGCTGCGACCTTAATCACTTTTAACAAAACAGACAGGGTAAACTTGCAGGTCATGATACAACACATGACCCTGTCCATCATCCTTATAGTGGTTTCAGAATTGTAAACATGCAACTCCTATATCGCGCGAGTGACAGGAAATCACCCGACTTTTACCGGTCCTAATTAGCAGAGCATTTAAGCGATAAGGACTCGGGTACAATACATTGGGTTCCTAAGATATCATGCAACTAGGGTGTCATTGCAACTCCTAGACGTAATGCAAGATATTTAATGTATAAGATTGCGTAATGTAGTAATTTGAAATACTGGGTTATGCACCGGGGCTTGCCTTTACTGGTGGGACTGAAGTCAGAAATGTCAATATCCTCCGAACTTTGGTTCGGGGCTTCAGTCAATCCCTTGGTGGCGTTCATTTGGTCTTCAGGAACATCCTCCGTAGACTCCGGGGAGATCTAGTAGGTACCGTTGCCGAAGTAGTCGTATCTACATGCAATGCGACATTACATTCAAAGTGTGCATATGAAACTATCTTATTTCACAATACAGTTGCAATTCAGTACTCATATAACACACTATTCACATAACAACCAAAAAGATTTGAAGTTAAACTTAAACAGAGTTGTAGGGGAACAACTAATTAGAATCGGCTACTCGTTGAAGATTAGAACAGAGCTGATTGGAAACAGCGGAGGTATAGCCGATGGAAAGGTGCATCGGGTTCCTAGATGATCGATGAAAGCATCGATTACCTTGGCAGAAGGATGATTCCTAAAGCAGTTGTCTTAACGGAGATGTGCTTAAGTGTTATCTTAGGTAACTAGGTGTGGTTGCATCGGCTCGATTACGTCAGTACAGTAATTGAGTGACGTACAGCCGATTGAAGTGTGGTTGAGGGTATATGACCGATAGATATAGATAGCCGATCTCTCAGTCGATAAATCGGCTGATAAAGGTGTGTGGAAAAGGAAGGGAAGACTGAGGATTGATCGGCCATAACTGATATGGAGAGCAACTAAAATCGGCTTGGATAGGTCGATGGCACGAACCCTAAGATTGTGTATACACCTTTGATATATCGACTATATGCAGTCGATGAAGGATAGAACAAAAGAACTGTGTCGGCAGTAGCCGATACTAGAAAGGTAACAATCGTATCAGCTAACCAGTCGATGGTAGAAGTATTGACTGACAGCTGTTATACAGGAACATCATAGACTCAAGGAAAACGGATGCTAAGTGGCTGGGTTGATAACCTGATACTGAAGCATAGCTGTCGAGATGTTTTGGCTAAGCAGCAGACACACAAGAACTAACGGGGATCCGTATACGACAAGGAACTTAAAGAAACAGCAATCAAGATGAGGACAATGTCTTGATGGTAGGGACATGAGCTCTAGGGTGATAGGATTAACTAACTGTCACACTTCTCCACTTAAAACATACACCCTATAATTTATCTTCCAGCTATAACACATGCATACAATATAAGGTACAAACAAAGCATTCATTCCCTAACATTTAACCTAGACCACAAATCAAGACTTTCAATTTCAAGAGCATAATATAAAACTTGTAAATGTTCACTGATTTGAAATAAAGAAAGCTTTGAAAATCTTATAGAAAACACCCTAGAACTTTTCAGGTTAAAGCAATTGAGTCCCTGGTCCGGGAAAACAGATAACAGGAAGTTAACGACGATATTCCGGCAAAGGAATCGCCGGTATTAAGGAGATTCAGAGAAACGGGGCAAACCTTGGGGTAGCCTTGGCTGTAGAGGAAGAACAGACGGAAAGTGAATTCCCGCGGTGAATAGGATCGATGAAGAGAAAAGCTCGACGATGATGAGATTTCGTGGATGATGAAGGAGTTTGCCGGGAAGGGTTGCCGTGGTGGAAGATGACTGAAAGAGTAGTCTCCGTGGTGACTCGTGGTGATGGCGGTTGAGTGATCCACGAGGGTAAGAATTGTTGGATGTCGTGGATCATGGAGTAAGATGATGGAGCCGAATGGGTTCGCTATACCAACTTCTCTGCGAACCCTAGGGTTTTCTTGCTCACGGGTTGAACTTCCTCTGCCCACGCACATGCGATGCCAAAGCATGGCCAACCGAACACCTCTACTGGCACAAGAAGAAACCCTCCTTGACCTGACTGCTCCGGTGCGTGCACTGTCGGCATACTTGCGCAACCATTCGCAAGGTCGCCGCTCCCGTTCTGCTTCCACACCATCGGCCTCCAACTTGCTTGCACTTGGTCCGTTGCTTTGCATACACACGCGCCTGCAGAAACGAGCCGAGTCGGTCACTGGTAGAACAGTCTCGCTCGTATCCGCGGACGTGCTAGTCCAAATCCGTATGAACCTTCACTTTTGCTTCGCCGCGCCACATTCGCCCTTTCTGCCTCCGCGAGGGCCATGGCCTGCTCGCACCTGGCCACCTCCAAATTCTCCACGAATAGTTCCCATTTGCCGCCTGATCTCGTCCACTGCTTTCTCCTCAACGGTCTTCGACGTCTTCCACGCGCGGTCCCGCTGCTCTCGTGCGAATTCATTCACAGCCGCCGTACTGCAGCTCCTCCCGCACCACGTGAGTTCTCCCTGCACGCCATTGCAACATCCGCCCAACGGCGTCTTGCATCCTTGACGCTTCGTCCAACAGCAGAACCCTCGCGTCCTTCAGCACCGTGCGTATCGGCATTTCGTCGAACACCTGGGCTGCGTCTTCGATACGGCCAAACCTGCACCACTTAGAGATCACCGTGGCGTAAACAGGGTCGACGCCACCGCGTTCCCGCATCTCGCGTAGAAACACTTCACCGCAACTCCTCCGGCGCACGCTCGCCTGCACTGCTAACTTCCGCTCGCGCGTTCACACCCCTGCGCCGCCGTCTACCGCGCCTTCCCGCTTTGCTGTTCCACCGCGCACGTGCTGCTCCACCGCGCGCACGCAACTTCCCCACACCTCGTCATAAGTTGCTCGTACTCTAGCGCTTGCCGCGCGCCTGCGTCGCGCGCACTCACTCGCGCCTGCTGCGCCCGAGCCGTATCACCTGCTCCCGCTCGCGCCTTGTCTGCTCCTGTTTCCAGCACCTGCCTCCGCTCGCTCCTGGGCCCGCCACCCCGCGCTGCCCGCACGCCTGGCCGCTGCCGCTCGGGCCCCTGCGCCTACCGCGGTCCGTGCTACGCGCGCGCCTCACGCGCTTCCGCTCCCCCGCGCACCGAGCCAAGCCGCCGCCGCATTGCTGGCGCCCAGCGCCGCTACGGCTCCCGCGCGTGCCCTGCCAGCGCCGCCAGCTGCCCGCACGGCGCCACCTGCCGCGGGCTACCGCGCCACCAGTTCGCGTGCGCGCCTGGGCCACCTAGCGCAGCGCCTCAGCTCGCTCTGGTGCTGCCGCCTGACTTGGTGCCATGTGGAGAAGAGAAAAAGAGGCAGGGAAAAGGAGCGCTGCCTGGTGGAGAAAGAAGAAAGGAGACGCCAGGGAACAGATAAGGCAGAGGGAGAAGAAAAACAGAGAAGAAAGGGAATTAGAGTTTCCTAAGGACTTAAGCGCAAAATCAGAAAATTGCAGGGACTTATTTGTAAAGCAAAATTTCCCGTTGATTTAAAACCCAAATGAAGAAATGCCCAAAACGAAAGTTGGAGAGTTTTTCAAACTCTACAACATTGCTTTAGGGCCCAAGTTCAAAAACTTAAAACTTATATTTTTACACATGAATCTTTGAACAAAAGTCGGATTTGAATTGCTTTTGTCCTAAAGAATGAAACTTTATAAAATCCAGGACATAAATGCAAGCATTTATGACATGTCATGATGACGGGATAGACTCGTCATAATGATTGGATAAACGTGTCATGATGACTTGCACTTTTACACTTTAGTCCTGAGTAATTTTGAAAGTTACTTTTGTAAATCAAATACTTACACAAAAGGACTTATACTTTTATAAAATTACATAAATACCCTTATTCTAACCATTTTACCCAAAATTTTTACACACTTCAACATACACATTTCCAATGAAACTTTTGGATAAATAAATATATATTTTTACAAGGGATAAAATAAGAAAAACATGTTTACAAAACCACCTTTTCCTTATTTTAAAATTACCCTAATCCAAATACATTTTACAAAAACAACCCTAGGTTTTTCTGTAATTACAAAAATACCCTTTTTACTTGCACTTTTAATTTTCCAAAGCTTCATACAACACAAACAAGCTTTACACTAACAAGCACATATTTCACACTAACAAATTATGTGCCTAGATTACATATACATGATCTGTCACAGGGTCCGGGGCTGCGATCTTGTTCTGCGCTCAAGAAGTGGTGGAATGGCACAACAGTAAGCTCAAGAAGCGCCGAGGCAAGAAAAGAGAGGGTTTTATAGGCTGCTGGGTGCTGGCCACGGCGACGACGAGGTGGCGGCTCGGTCGGGCGGCGGAGGTCCTGCGAAGTATTTGAGCAGAGGGAGAAGAAGGCAACAACGGTGCACGATGGGGTAGAAGAAGTCAAGGAGCGTCCTGGGGCGTGCTCCAAGATCAGAAGAGAGCACGGTGAGTAGTAGCTGCTGCTGGCGGCCGGCGGCGTGGTGTGGCGGCCAGGCGGAGCTCGGGAAGCGACTGGGCGGCGTGGCGCGCGCGGAAGGAAGCCAGCAGAGGGAAGCTAGGGCGGTGGCTGGCTTGGAGATGATGCGTAGGTGCTACTAGAGTAGATAATGGCACCGGAAGAGCGGCAGCGACGATGAGCTGCGGCGGCAGAGAAGGGGGTAGCTCGGGCGAACGGCCGAGTGACGTGGAGTGCTCGGGGAGAGCCAGCGGAGAGAGGCTAAGGCGGCGGGCGAGCTCAGGGCGACGCGTGGTGGCTAGGAGAGGGAGGGGGAGACCTCGGGCAGCGCGGCACGACGACCTGCTGCGGCGTTGCCGTGGGGCAGAGGAGAGGGGCAGAGGAAGAAGAAGGGGAGGGGGCTCCAGGGACTGAGTTGTGAACTCCAAAATCTCCAGGGACCTTACTGTAACCCAAAATTTTCCATTGTTCTAAAGCTCAAATGAGAAAATAGTCAAAATAAAAGTTGTAGAACTTTTCAAAAACGCAAAGGATAGAGCTTTATTTAAAAACTTTGGGCTCAATTCAAACTTTTCAAAGTTTTTGTCCTTAGTTAGGTAAATTCCATATACCTTTGGACTGGATTGCAAATTCAGGTAATGTAATGATGACTAATACTTTTACACTTTGTCCCCTAGTCAAAATTGGAAGTTACATGTGTAATTCAAATATTTTGCATAAAAGGACTCCTACTTTTGAACAATCACACATGAGTCCTTATTTTCACTCAATTCCACTTAATCCCATTACACACATTACACATTTCTTCCTAGTGTTTTACAATTTTGACACCTAGGGTATCACAACCTTCCCGCATAAAAGGAATCTCGTCCCGAGATTACAGGAATGATACAGTTTGGAAGATGGATACCTAAGGAGTTTAAAGAAAATCGGGAAAATTCTTCTGAAGATAGCCTTCAGTTTCCCAGGTGGCTTCCTCAGTAGTATGGTGGTCCCATAAGATCTTATACATCTTAATCTTCTTTCTCCTAGTGACTCTTTCTTTGGTATCAAGAATTTGAAGGGGTTGTTCGACGTAAGATAGATCAGGCTCGATCTTGATGGCTTGTTGTTCAATGATATCAGTAGGCACTTTGATGCATTTCTTGAGTTGAGATATATGAAAGACATCATGAATGGCAGCCAACTGAGAAGGAAGACGAAGTCTGTAAGCCACTGGGCCACAGGCTTCAGTAATTTCGAAAGGTCCGACATATCGGGGCGCTAATTTTCCCTTTATGCCGAAACATTGAACACCCTTAGTAGGAGATACTCGAAGATAGACATGATCTCCTATTTGGAATTGTAAGGGTTTTCTTCTTTGGTCTGCATAACTTTTCTGTCTAAACTGGGCTGTCTTAAGGTTGGCGTGGATAATCTTCACCTTGTTTTCAGCTTCGGTAACTAAGTCTGATCCGAAGATTTGGTGTTCACCGGTCTCAGACCAATTCAAAGGAGTTCGACATCTTCGACTGTACAACGCCTCAAAGGGGGCCATTTGAAGACTGGATTGATAGCTGTTGTTATATGAGAATTCAGCCAAGGCTAGACATTTGTCCTAGTTTGTACCATAGTGAATGATACAAGCTCGGAGCATGGCTTCAAGAATCTGATTAACTCGCTCAGTCTGTCCATCAGTTTGTGGATGATATGCAAAGCTTCGAATAAGCTTGGTTCCGAGAGAAGACTGCAATTGCTCCCAAAAGCGTGCAATGAATTGTGCCCCTCGATCTGAAATGATGGTTTTAGGGACACCATGCAAGCGAATAATCTGATCAAGATAGATCTTGGCATACTTATTAGCAGTATAAGATGTATGCACGGGAAAAAAATGAGCGGTTTTGGTAAGTCTATCAATGATTACCCAGATGGAGTCATGTTTCTGAGATGTATTAGGAAGACCAATGATGAAATCCATACTGATGTCTTCCCACTTCCACGATGGGATAGGCAGTGGTTGGAGTGTACCGGATACTTTTAGATGACTGGCTTTAATTCTCTGGCATGTATCACATTCGGATACATATTTAGCAATTTCTCTTTTCATCCTGGTCCACCAAAAATTTTTTCTAAGGTCTTGATACATTTTAGTACTACCAGGATGAATAGAAAACTTAGACAGATGTGCTTCATCAAGGATTTGTTTACGAAGTTGATGATTCTTAGGTACAACAATACGATTGTTGAACCATAGAACTCCTTGATGATCAGTGTGGAAACACCTATATTTTGCTTCTCCTTGAGATAGTTTCTGTTTGATAATTTTGATACCTTCATCATGCATTTGCGTCATGATGATTCTGTCTTGAAGGGTTGGTTCAATAGATAAGAGATTCAGACTACCTTGAGGAATGATCTCCAGATTGAGTTTCCTCATTTGATAACAGAGAGTTTCACTAAAGATTTCTATGGATAAGCAATGACAATGTGCTTTGCTGCTTAGTGCATCCGCAACCACATTAGCTTTGCCGGGATGGTAGTGCACCTCAAGATCGTAGCCCTTGATTAGTTCTAACCAATGCCTTTGCCTTATATTTAGGTCAGCTTGAGTAAAGATGTATTTGAGGCTCTTATGGTCAGTGTAAATGTTACACTTGGCACCCATAAGATGATGTCTCCAAATCTTGAGAGCGTGAATAACAGTTCCTAACTCAAGATCATGGGTTAAATAGTTTTGTTTATGATTCCGGAGTGCTCTGGATGCATAAGCAATGACCCGGTTGTTTTGCATAAGCACACAACCAAGTCCGGTTCCGAAAGCATTGCAATAGACATCAAAAGGCTGGGTACTATCTTGCTGAGCTAGCACTGGAGCAGTAGTGAGAAGTTTTCTTAGTGTGTGAAATGCTTCTTCACACTTATCATCCCAATGGAATTTAACCTCCTTCTTGAGTAGCTCAGTCATTGGTTTGGCTATCTTGGAGAAGTCGGGAATGAACCGGCGATAATATCCTGCCAATTCAAGAAAACTACGGATTTGAGGGACTGAAGTTGGAGGCTTCCAATCCATAACTTACTGAACTTTGGTTGGATCAACTGATATGCCTTTACTGGAGCTAGTATGTCCCAAAAATTTCACACTATCAAGCCAGAATTCACATTTAGAGAATTTGGCCTAAAGGCGGTGATCACGTAATCATTGAAGAACGACTCGTAAGTGATCAACATGATCTTCTTCAGTCTTAGAGTATATCAAAATATCGTCAATGAAAACTACGATGAATTTATCAAGCTCCGGCATAAAGACTGAATTCATAAGATACATAAAGTATGCCGGTGCATTAGTGAGCCCAAAAGACATAACCAGATATTCGTATAGTCCATATCTAGTTGAGAAAGCTGTTTTTGGAATATCACTAGGCTTGATTTTGATCTGATGATAACCAGAGCGTAGATCAATCTTAGAGAAGACTTTAGCTCCAGCTAGTTGGTCAAATAAGATGTCAATGAGGGGAAGAGGGTACTTATTTTTGATAGTGACCGCATTGAGTGGACGATAATCGACACATAGCCTTAAGCTATTATCCTTTTTCTTTACAAAGAGAGCAGGGCATCCCCAAGGTGAAGCACTTGGGCGTATGAAACCCTTATCAAGAAGATCTTGAAGTTGGATTTTTAGCTCGGCCAATTCATTGGGCGGCATTCGATATGGCCTCTTGGAGATAGGAGCTGTGCCAGGTTGGAGTTCAATAATGAACTCGATATCCCGATCTGGTGGCATTCCGGGCAAATCGTCTGGAAAGACATCGGGATACTCACAGACTATAGGAATATCTTCTAATTTGATGTCTATGGTTGCATAAACGCAAGAGTGAAAATACTCTTGTTGGGGTAGATAGAGGATAGTGGCTCCGTTATATGGTGAATCAATCTCAATAACTCGGGAAGAAATATCTAACAACACCTTATGTTCTGTCATCCAATCCATTCTAAGTATGATATCCATATCTTCTAAAGGGATCAAAACCAAATTAGTTTTTACTACCTTAGTACCCAACTGTATTGGCATATATCTACTCAGCTGATTGGATCCAATTTTTCCCCTAGGGGTTGAAATCATGTACGACCCCTTAGCTTGACAAGAGTCAAGTCCCACTCGGGCAACACATTTATCACTTATGAAGCTACGAGTTGCACCGGAATCTTATAAGATAATAATGGGTTTATGGTCAATAGAAAATATACCCGTCATGATGGGGGCTCCTTCTGGAAGTTCTGCAAGGGTGGTGAAGTTGACTCGCCCTTGCCGGACTTGTAGTACTCGCTTCTTTCCCTTGCCCTAACTGTTCTGATTAGAATTCTGCCCTTGAGGAGGCTTCTTGGGCCGAGGACAGTCTCTGATGAAGTGATCCGCACTCCTGCAGTTGAAACAACGATAAGTGCTGCTTCTCTGCTGAAATTGTTGAACATTTAGCCTTGTGCCAAATTGTTGCAGTTGTTGCAGAGGCACTGGATGTCTATACTCTCCCTGCTGTTGAGGCGGCCGGAAGACCAATCTGCCAGGTGGAGCATTCCGCTGTGGCACTCTGATCTGTGCATTGGGAACAACCCGATACCTTGGTGACTGAGCACTCGAGGGTCTAGTAGGGGTCTTCTGTTTCTTCTCGGCACGATGTGCCATGATGCAGTCGTCCTGGGTTAGGGCCATATTAACCAGCTCACTGAAAGTATTACCTTTGACAAGATTCAGACGTTCCTTGAGCTCGGTACTAAGACCACGATGGAAACGATCCTGTTTCTTGGCATCATTGTCCGCATGATAACCTGCATATTGGCACGGATGATTGAAAGTCTATGCATACTGCAGTACCGTACGGGTGTGATATGACCATGCCAGCGTCGGCGACCTCGCCGATCTCTCCGGGCACACCAGCCACCTCACCGGCTACATATCCGACCCCTACTGGTCCAATCACCCGTACCAAAGCTAAGAAGATACAACAAGAGGTGCACGTTCTACTTTGTGAATTTCAATTAAATATTAATGAGAATTTTGTGCTACCTAAGTCGTGCATGTTTACATTGCTTAGGTTCACTAAAGAAGGAGACAAGCATACACCAAGGACAAACCAGAGAGAAAGACTGCGTTCGAATCAATCCAGCATTTTAGAACAACCTGAAAGAAATAGTCATATCTTTTGACTCCCAAAAGCTATGAAGGTCATTTAGGACTTGCTGGAAAGCTCTTGAAGTCTAATTTCCAATGCCTTAAGCCCCGACCAGTTTGGATTTTTCAGTAAAGCATCCGACCAGTTTTTGTGCTGACTGGTCTGGTGGTCAACAGTCTGCTTGAAGTCAAAGTTCTCGTATTAAAATGTATCATTCTACGAAGTTTCATAGTGCATACTATAAATGGTGCGAAAGCTTATCCAGTTAGCTTTGAAACGCATCCAGCCATGCGTCATTTGGAGGTTCCAAGGAGATATGGTCAAAACATTAAAGACTGCGCAGAATTCCAGCAACCACGCGGAAACCACTCAGAAGCTCTTCATGAGGAGGCCTGTTCGCACTAGCGACGTGTTTATTTTATTTTCGTGTTTCCACCCATCCTGGAGGGATGATCCTTGTATAAATACCTCCCTATGTGTAAGCTATTGACAACTTTTGATGAATTGAGATAATCCAAGTGATTTTCGCAGCCGAGCTGCTGAGTGCTTACTTAACCCTTGTTCTTCCTTGTTCTTCTTGGACTTGTGAAGAGATTCCTCTAGGATCCACTAGTTCGTACTTTGCGAGTTCCAGTACGGCTGGCTCGCCTTGTGTGGATTAGCTCCGGTTGTGGTTCTGCGGTCGTTCGGAGATCGAGTCGAAGTCTTCGCGGTTTCGGTGTCTCTCTCCCCGTCGCTTGGTCACATCCAACCTTGGTCAGGTATAAAGCTAGTTATCCCCGCTGTTTCTACAGCGAGTTATCTTGTTCTTAAACCTACCGTCATGAAGATCGGGCCATCCCCTTACCAATTCATATCGGTACTTAACATGTGGTAATCAGAGCTATCGTTGTCACGGTAGTTTTTTGTTTTTACCCACCCTCCCACCCTTATCAATTACTTTATTTTGTTCATGTCCTACAGCCCACTAAAAAGCCACAAAAAAAATCCTATAGCCATTTTGATTGGTACTGTTACCTTGTGTTTTTTTTGTTCATCAAGTTGCTGGTCACCACCATTTATATATATTGTGTTGTTCCATCTACTATCCGCACCCCTGTTAGAGTTATAAAAAAAGGAAAAAAAAAGAAGAAGAGAAGAAAGAACAGAGTAAAAAAAAGTGAAAAAAAGAAGAAGTTGAAGGGGATAGTGTTGTGGTGTGTTGCTGAAAATTTCAGATTACATATTTGAGTTGGTAGTAATTTTGTAGCAGCAACATCATATCTCTTGAGCACATTGAACCACTCGGTTGACAGTACCATAGCCATTCCTTGTTAGCCACCTAGAGCTCCACCTAAAACCTGAACCGGGACGTTCGATTTGTAATCCTTACGACCTCTTTACCACCTCTGTTGAGGCTGCCACACCAGCACCATTACAGTTCTTGAGATCAGGCAAGAACTTGGGTAAGTAAGAGGATAGATTGAGTGTTTCCATAAATATTTTTCCTTTCCACTTTTTCTTGCCGCCCTAACATGGCAGGATCCGACTCAAGTGTTCATGGTGGGCACCGTGGCGATAGGGATTCCCCTGTTTCTCGGGCTGAGATGCAACGCATGGCTGATTCACTCATGGAGGCCATGGGAAGGTTGCTTGATGAGCGAATTTCTGCAGCAGGAGGTCGAGGACCACATCGTCGGCATGAAGAAAATCATCAGGAGGGATCTGGTGATGAGAATTTGGGTTTCGGCCGTGAATTTCATCGCTTTGGTGAAGGCCGTGGAGGACGTAGTGGTGGACACCGTGCTGATTTGGATAATCAGCGTGGTGGCCGTCGAGCTGATGGTCGCCGGGTGCATTTTGAAGATGAAGAGTTCGAAGATCAAGATCAAGATGAAGGGTCTGCTGATGGGAATCCTTTCGCGCATGGCGGAAGGTTTGCCCGACGCCATCATCATAGGCGTGCTGATTTTGAAGATAGGGGATATTATCATGGTTGCCATCATCATGACGACCCAGATAGCATTGCTCGAGTCAAGCTGAATGTTCCTAGATTTACTGGGAAGGAGAATGCAGATGAGTTCCTTGAATGGGCTGAGCAGTGTGATCAGATTTTTAGAGTGCATAATCTTTCAGATCAGCACCGTGTGAATCTTGCTTCAGTTGAATTCTCTGGATATGCTCTGACTTGGTGGAATCAAGTTCAGGAGAATCAGCTTGAGTTGGGACTTGGGTACATTAATACATGGGAAGAAATGAAGCGTGTGATGAGGAGGCAGTTTGTGCCTTCAAGTTATCAGCGTGATCTTCAGAATAGATTACAGATGTTGAAGCAAGGGAAGAAAACAGTTGATGAGTATTATAAGGAGATGGAATTGCTGTTGGTGCGGGCTGGAATTAGAGAAGATTCAGAATCTAAAATGGCAAGATTTTTAAGTGGTCTTAATGAAGAAATTTCTGGATTTGTGGAGATGTTCCCATATCGTACTTTGCAAGATCTTGTTGATCAAGCAATGCGTACTGAGAGGAAGATTCAGCAGGAGACACGTGGAAAATCTTATGGCAGCCATTCCATTGCTGCTCCGTGGTGTAAGCAGCAGTCCAGTACTTCTTTTGGTGGGGGACGATCTCAAGGTGCTGCAACTAAGTCCTTTCCATCAAATGGTACATCAAAAATGACGGTTTCTAGTGCATCATCGCCTGCAAATCAGCAGCGACCTGCTGCAAGTCAGCAGTCCAAGGCAATGCTTCAGGAGCTACTTCTTCTACCAGAAGCAGAGAAATTATGTGCCACAAGTGCCACGGTCGTGGGCACATTGCTGCACAATGTCCGAGCAGACGGACCATGCTATTGAAGAAATCGAAGAAGAAGAGAATGAGATTCAGCCTGATGAAGGAGAGCATAATTGTTTTATTTCTCTTCATGTACTTAGTGTCACTGCTGAAAAAGAGGAGGATGGGCAGCGACACAATCTTTTCCACACCAGAGGCATGATCAAGAATAAGCTTTGCCGCATCATTGTTGATAATGGCAGTTGCAATAATATTGCTAGCCAAGAGTTGGTGGACCGATTGGGATTGAAATCAAGGCTACATCATAGTCCATACAAGATGCAATGGCTGAATGATTGTGGAGCATTGCGTGTCAGTCATGATATGACTGTACCCTTCTCTGTTGGAAAATATAATGATCAGGTGGAGTGTGATGTAGTTCCTATGCAAGCATGTCAGCTGCTGCTAGGAAGACCATGGTTATATGATTGTGATGTTCAGATTTTTGGGAGAACCAACAAGACAAAGGACAGCGCATCGCCTTGCTTCCTTTGACACCGGAGGAACTTTTGAAAGACGAAAAAGAAGCAGCGAGAGAGAGAGAACCACTTGAGAATGACCCACAAAAATAGTGAGGGAGAGTTTCCACAGCCAAATAAAACCCCACAGCTGCAAAGAACCCAGAAACTGGGAAAAGAGGGATTAGTCATGATGGCTAGGAAAGGGGATATAAAAGAATTGAGTGAACCCGATGCCATGTTCTTTGTACCCTGTACAAGGACACACTTATTTCTACTAACAATTTACCCACTACTTTGCCCAGTGTTGTCTTTGATGTGTTACAGGAATTTGAGGATGTGTTTCCAGACAAGGTACCACCCGGGCTGCCACCCAAGAGAGGAATTGAGCATCAAATCAACTTGGTGCCTGGCGCGTCACTTCCAAACCGTGCTGCATACCGCACCAATCCGGAGGAGACAAAGGAAATCCAGCGACAAGTGGAAGAATTGATCAAAAAAGGGTATGTGCAAGAAAGTCTTTCACCTTGTGCTGTTCCAGTTTTGTTAGTTCCTAAGAAAGATGGATCTTGGAGAATGTGTGTGGATTGCCGTGCAATTAACAACATCACTATGAGGTATAGGCACCCTATTTCAAGATTAGATGATATGCTAGATGAACTTAGTGGTGCTATTGTTTTCACTAAAATTGATTTAAGAAGTGGCTATCACCAAATTCGTATGAAGGATGGAGATGAGTGGAAAACAGCTTTTAAAACAAAATTTAGGCTATATGAATGGTTGGTGATGCCCTTCGGTTTAACCAATGCACCTAGCACATTTATGAGATTGATGAATCATGTTCTTAGAACCTTCATTGAAAAGTTTGTTGTTGTTTATTTTGATGACATCTTAATTTACAGCAAGTCTCTTGATGAACATGTTGAACATATCAAATGCGTGGTTGCTGTCCTACGTGAACAAAAATTGTATGCTAACCTTGAGAAGTGCACCTTTTGCACCGACAAGGTAGTTTTTCTTGGATTTGTTCTTTCAGGACAAGGTGTGGAGGTAGATGAGGACAAGATCAAGGCTGTGCGAGATTGGACGCCTCCACAGAATGTAAGCCAAGTTAGAAGCTTCCTAGGAATTGCTGGTTTTGACCGGCGGTTCGTAAAAGATTTCAGCACTATTGCTGCCCCTATCAACGAGCTGACAAAGAAAGAAGTACCTTTTAAATGGGAAGAAGCACAACAGAAGGCATTTGATGAGCTAAAGATGAAGCTAACGACGTCCCCAGTCCTTGCACTTCCAGATTTTGGTAAGACTTTTGAAATTGAATGTGATGCAAGCGGAATTGGGATTGGAGGCATGCTCATGCAAGAATGGAGACCAATTGCTTACTTCAGTGAAAAGCTAAGTGGTCCAACTCTTAATTATTCAGTTTATGATAAAGAATTATATGCTCTTGTTAGGAGTTTAGAAACTTGGCAACACTATCTTTTTCCTAAGGAATTTGTGATACATTCAGATCATGAAACATTGAAACATCTTAAAGGACAACTAAAGCTGAATAAAAGACATGCAAAATGGTGTGAATTCATTGAATCTTTTCCTTATGTGGTTAAGTACAAGAAAGGAAAAGAAAACGTTGTAGCTGATGCTTTGTCTCGGTGTCATGCCCTGCTTTCACAACTTGATGCTAAGATTCTTGGGTTAGAAAGTATAAAAGGTTTATATACAACTGATCCACATTTTGTTGAACCATATTCCAAGTGTTGTGATGGAAAGGGATGGGGAAAATATCATGTACATGATGGCTTCTTGTTTAGAGCTAACAAACTGTGCATTCCAGATTGCTCTGTTCGCATTTTACTTGTGCAGGAAGCTCATGCAGGGGGACTCATGGCGCATTTTGGAGCCAAGAAGATAGAGCAAGTACTGGCCGACCACTTCTTTTGGCCAAAGATGAGAAGAGACGTGAAGAGACATGTTCTTCGCTGCGAATCATGCCATAAAGCTAAGTCTCGACTAAATCCTCACGGGCTTTACACTCCTCTCCCTATTCCTAGCATGCCTTGGGAAGATATTTCTATGGATTTTGTTCTTGGGTTGCCTCAAACCAAGAAGGGAAGGGATTCGATTTTTGTTGTGGTTGATCGTTTTAGTAAAATGGCACATTTTATTCCCTGTTACAAGAGTGACGATGCTTCCCGCATTGCTGAATTATTTTTCAAAGAAATTGTGCGACTACATGGAGTGCCACATACCGTTGTGTTGGATCGTGACACCAAGTTCTTGAGCTACTTTTGGAAAACTTTATGGGGGAAACTTGGCACACATTTGCTGTTCTCAACGACATGTCTTCCGCAAATGGATGGTCAGACCGAAGTTGTCAACCGTACTCTATCTATGTTACTTAGAGCTATTCTTAAAAAGAATTTGAAGTTGTGGGAAGAAAGCTTGCCTCACGTGGAGTTCGCATACAACAGGGCAGTACATTCGACCACTAAATTCTGTCCATTTGAAATTGTATATGGATTCAAACCTACTACTCCTATCGATCTTTTGCCTTTGCCTATGCAGGAACGTGTGAACTTTGATGCAAGCAAGAGAGCTGAATTTGTCAAGAACCTACATGACAGAGCTCGAGCAAACATAGAGAAGATGACCAAGATATATGAGAAGCGTGCCAACAAGGGTCGAAGTCAGATGTTATTTGAAGCAGGAGACTTGGTTTGGGTGCATCTACGCAAAGATAGATTTCCTGAACAGCGCAAGAGCAAGCTGCAACCCCGGGCGGATGGTCTATTCAAAGTGCTTCGCAAGATCAACGACAATGCCTATGAAATTGATCTGCCAAGTACTTATGGTGTAAGTAATAGTTTTAATGTGGCCGACCTATCTCCATTCTTTGGCTTGGAAGAGTCGAGGACGACTCCTTTTCAAGGGGGGGAGGATGATATGACCATGCCAGCGTTGGTCATCCTTATAGTACTTATGATGAACTGAAGTTGGAGGCTTCCAATCCATAACTTCCTGAACTTTGGTTGGATCAACCGATATGCCCTCACTGGAGATAATATGTTCCAGAAATTTCACACTATCAAGCCAGAACTCACATTTAGAGAATTTGGCATAAAGGCGATGATCCCATAGTCATTGAATAACGATATGCAAATGATCAGCATGATCTTCTTGATTCTTGGAATAAATCAGAATATCGTTGATGAAAACTATAACGAATTTATCAAGCTCCGGCATAAAGACTGAATTCATAGGATACATGAAGTATGCCGGTGCATTAGTGAGTCCAAAAGACATAACCAGGTAGTCATAAAGTCCATATCTGGTCGAGAAAGCCGTTTTGGGAATATCACTAGGCTTGATTTTGATTTGATGGTAACCAGAGCGTAGATCAATCTTAGAGAAGACTTTGGCTCCAGCTAGTTGATCAAATAAGATATCAATGCGGGGAAGAGGTTATTTTTTATAGTGACCGCATTGAGTGGACGATAATCGACACACAGCCTTAAGCTATTATCCTTTTTCTTTACAAATAGAGCAGGGCATCCCCAAGGTGAAGCACTTGGGCGTATGAAACCCTTGTCAAGAAGATCTTGAAGCTATATCTTTAGCTCGGCCAGTTCATTAGGCGGCATGCGATACGGTTTCTTGGAAATAGGGGGCTGTACCAGGTTGGAGCTCAATAATGAACTCGATTTCTCGATCTGGTGGCATTTCGGGCAGATCGTCCAGAAAGACATCAGGATATTCACAGACTATAGGAATGTATTCTAATTTGATGTCTATGGTAGCATAAACGCAAGAGTGGAAATACTTTTGCTGGGGTAGATAGAGGGTAGTAGCTCCTTCATATGGTGAGTCAATCTCAATAACTCGGGAGGAGATATCTAGCATCACTTTATGTTTTGTCATCCAATCCATCCCAAGTATGATGTCCATACCCTCTAAACTTAGCAAAACCAAATCAGTTTTTATTACCTTGCTACCCAACTGTATTGGCACATATCTAATCAGTTGATTGGAATTAATCTTTCCCCCAGGGGTAGAGATCATGTACGACCCCTTGGTTTGACAAGAATCAAGTCCTACTCGGGCAACACACTTGTCACTAATGAAGCTATGGGTTGCACCGGAATCAAATAGGATAATAATGGGTTTATAGTTGATAGAAAATATACCCATCATTATAGGGGGCTCCTTCTGGAAGTTCTGCAAGGGTTGTGAAGTTGACTCGCCCTTGCCGGACTTGCATCACTCGTTTCTTGCCCTTGCCCTGGTTGTTCTGATTAAAGCCTTGCCCTTGAAAAGGCTTCCTAGGTTGAGGATAATCCACTACACCACAACACCGCAACAGCAACGGACGGACCGTCGTTATAAGCCGTTATACCGACGGACAGTCCGTCGGTAAAAACTTTTACCGACAGACAACTCCCGTCAGTGCTAGTCCCGTCGGTAAAAGTTTTTACCGACGGACTGTACTTATACCGACGGACCATCCGTTAGAATAGCATTTACCGACGGACTATGCGTAACTAGTTATACCGACAGACGCTTTGATGTTAAAAGTTTCTTTACCGACGGACCGTCCAACGCGATAATTCCAATTTTAAAAAAATAAAAGCTCATTTAATTGCAATTTAAATGGTACATTGAGAATATTCATTCATCAGGTCTCAACATAATTCCAGACAAGCCATTAGCAAGCCAACAAAAAAGCCAAGATAATTTACATCGGTGAATATATATAGGACATCATCCATACAAGCCAAGAGTCAAGATAACAGCTAACAGTTCATATATCTATGGTTCAGCTGTATAGCCATTAGCATTTGTTGTACAAAAGATATCATATTAAGAGGTTTAACCTTCCATCAAAATCACACATGAGACAAGTTGCTGTGATTCCTCAGTGGTGTCATCACAGCCCCAAAAGATCCACTGAAATCACCTCAGCCTCCAACAAACGATCTGGCACAAGTATTGGCTTGATGTTGGTAATTTTGCTACTTTTACCATGTCAACTAGTTAATTAGCAGCGCCTTGTGATTCCTACAAATAAAGATCAATACGGAATAATAATCAGCCCGATTCTAATTAATGAGTGAACATGAAGAAATAATCATGATCGAACAATAGAGTAGATCAATTAGGAAATAATCTAGACCATGAGAAGGTTTTGATGCCCTATCGTCGCAAACCTTTAGCTGTCACATGCAAAATCAGTTAGGAAATGCTGGTTACTCCTCACAAATCAAAGAAACAAAGGAAAAATAAAGCCCAATTAATTATTACCCTCTTGTATGGCCATGCAATTGACATCATGTCTGCATCAGCCATAGTTTCCATATCATCATAAGGGCGAGGCAGCATTGCATCTCTTTTGAGCACCACATTCACAATAACTTCACAAAATTGCTTCCCAAGAGGCTGACCTCCTAATATGGTGTTTGGATTAGTTGAAATGACAACACCCCTAGCTACAGCTTGTGATCTCAGCATAGCATATAGTATGACAGTCTTTCCAACCTGTTTTGGATGATGCAATTATTTGAAAAGGGTGATGGATGACCCGCTGGAAAATGACAAGTAGAAATTTTGCTGCAGGACAAGAAACTTACAAGGGAATCATGTGCATAGCGATGGCCATCATCAACACATGGTTGGGATGCCTTGTTCATGGCAGGCACTAATGGAGCTGTTGCATGCTTTTGGATAAGCAACTTCTCCCCATCAGAAAGGTCATAATCTTCATTGTCTGTGCAATTACCTGCTTCAGCTCTAGAATTATTTTGATGTGACTCATCTGCAGCTTCTTCAGGCCTCGGATTCTACAATGAGATAGTTTAACAAGATGGAGGAATATGTTACAACACAATAGTCAACTTATAGCAATGGCTGCAAACACATGCTGAATTCAGATTGCTTGTCGAAATGGAACACCCTTACCACTTGGTGTCGTGAAGTAGAACCATGTTGTGAGTTGGATTCATGATTTTGCCTTTCTCGTGCCAGCCTTTCCTCAAGCATTTGCTCCTCTAATTCCTTAACACGTTGTTGTAGGGCTGCTCTCTCACTTTCAGCTTTTTCACGAGCAAGAACTTCCATTTGAATCCTTGTTGGCACGTATGACTTCAACTCCGGCGTACCAATATCTTGGGGAGTTGGTCCTACGCCCAATACACGAACACGTCCTTTTGGCTCCTTTAATCCGCAAACAATAGCGTATGCATCGCCTTGCTGAATTGTTCTGTCTACCAACTCAGGGTAGACTTCAAGAATGTCTTTAATTTCATCCAGTACACATGAAAGCAATATCTCATTTGTGGATGAAGCAATGTCGGAGGCTGACTTTTTTCATGTACAGAACTTACAATTTTTGGTGCTGCCTGCTTTGAAGGAACCCCTTTTTTTCTTGTATGTGTTTTGACAAAGACTTCATCTCTTCTAGCCGGACGCCCAAGTTCCTCACCCTATAATGATTTTACCACTTAGCAGAAATCACAATGCTCAAAAATACTATCATGAATAATTAATGTGAGTGCTATGTTACATTACCAGTTTATGCCTAGTAGAAGCATGGCTAACGCTGCCAGATGTATGAAGGAGCTGCAACTTTGCACGGCATGCTTTTGCCCGTTCCGTGCGAGCCTATGATAGGAATTGTAAAAATTTACATACATTTTGAAGAATACAAGATCCATTTGCAAGTTATGAGACAAAGATTATTCACATGTTACTTACTTTAGATTCATCAGACCTCCAAAAGTTAATAAGATATTTCCAATCATTAGGATTTACTCTTCCACCATTTCTTCCCATCAGCTCCTTGTCTGTTAATGTCTCATCAAAAAACTTCTCTTTTAATTCTGCCTTAAACCCCTTCCATTTTAATCCACATGTAGTCATAAACCACTTGAAAGCAGCATCACCAATATCATAGACTTCCTAATTTGTGATGAAAAAAATCAGCAGAACATCATGAAAGAAAGGAGTGCAATAAGATGCTACTATGGCAGCTAACAATTTAGTACAATATGGGAAAAATTCAGAGCCATATATTGCTGCTACCTTTATATTTTCCCATACTTCCAACTTCTTTTTTGCATCAACAAGCCTCCAATCATCACACCCAAGTGGTAGTGTCCTTCTCACCTGAATCCCAATAGCACCAGCAAGCCTCCTAGAATTTTCCCCAACCGGCTGTCCATATTCATTGAGCATTATTTTAATTTTAGGCATGTGAGGTGTTCTGGAAAATATATCATCCAATCTACTGATACCCCTGCCTTTCTTCTTTTGTGGTTCCAGATCTGTAAATATAAGTTTTAAACAAATGGAAACATAATTTCATAGGTTGCTATTTAAGATGCAATAAGATGAAACAATAGAAGTTACAGGACCTTCATTGTCACATAAGAAATCTCCATTTGTTTCATGGTCTAGATCATGAGAAATCTGCTCGTCTACAGTCTCAATATTGTTTCTTCGTGACCTTGATCGTAAATTATGACCTTCAGTTGCTGCATCACTTGTTTGGTCAATTTTCTGCATCAAGTGTGAATTAGTTGTCTAGAAAAAAAACATGATGATCATAGGTTCAAGATTAAGTGAATAGGCTAACCTTTCTTCTTTTGCTAGGTTGCCTAGGGGGCACCAAGGTGTTCATATGAGGAATTTTTAGAGATTCCAGCCTTTTCTTAATTTCTGCCATGTTTGCAATTCTTTGCTGCTCATGCTCATGAATGGAAGAATCCTGATTATTTCTTCTTACGCTTGACATTTTTCCTCCTACAAAAGATTTGAAACATATTAGCAAACTGAATGAACACTATTTTCAAAGTAATCAGTAACAAAATATAGCAGCCATGTTATTCAACAAACAAGACTTACTTCTTAGTGTTTTTCCTAGACTTTTTAGGTTCAACAATTATACTATCTATATCAGCCCGAACAGCAGGGACAACCCCGTTAATAATATCCACAGTCACATTGCCTTTTAGGTCCTGCAATGGCACAACCAGTCCATTACCATTATCTAGGTGCTCACTCTCTAAATTATCCATATCATAAAAATCCCTTGGTTTTGACTGAAGAACAGCGGCCCACTCAGTATCTATTGGATCAGGAACATAGAAGACTTGAACTGCCTGTGAAGCAAGAATAAAAGGTTCATCTGAAATTTTTTCGCCTGTATTGAATAAATACCTAAAATTGACACTGGTAACCCCGAACTGATCGGTTTTCACCCATTTGTCCTGCACACGATTGTCAACCCAATCACACTTGAAAAGAACCACATTTCCTTTGTGTTGATAGTTCAGTTCAACAATCTCCTTTATAATACCATAGTAAGTCTTGTTTCCTAGTATGATGTTATCCTTATTGCCCCTTTCAAAGCATTCTGACTCAGCAATCAGAGCAACCCCACTATTTTGAACAGACCTACCATCATCATAAGATTTTGTATGGAAATCAAATCCATTTAGTGTGTAGCTACTATACTTTCATGCGGTCATCATTGGTGCCTTAGCTAAAATTTGTATCTCATCTGATGCTTCCTCACCTATTTCTTCCACCTGTGATTATAAAATACTACTGTTAAGGTAGCTATGATGTTCATCTCAAATAATGTGTGCCGTCTTCCTAGTTACTTACATGCGACCTAAGCCACTCATGAAAGGATTCATGCTGCATGCGGTTGATGTCTCGTTTATTTCGAAGACCAATTGAAGATAGATATTGATCATGCTTGCTGCAATGGTAATTTATAACTTAACCATGAAGAGAAAACTAAAATATGATTTTAAATAAATGAGATAACTTACTCCAAGTATGGTCCTATATTGGCATAGTTGAACAAAACATATCTATGTGCTTGCAGCCATGTCTTGTAGTCTAAGCTCACCGTACACTTTCCAGCCAAACCCCGACCAAAACTGTGAAAGAAAGTAGTTGTACTGCAGTTCTCTACTTGCTGCCTGTCATCATTTCTAACTTGTCGACTAAATTGAGTCTCACTATGTAAATAGCGAGCACAAAGGGTAAGGCTCTCATAAAACAAATGCCCCTCCATAATTGATCCCTCAGGATGACTTTTCATATGAACATCACCCTTACACCTCATCAAAAACCTGTACGCATATAATAAGCTCAAAATGTTGTAAAATAATATGTACTATTGTTTTTTTTACTACAATTCAGCATGCCTAAGGGGAATTACCTCTCAACAGGCCACATGCTACGAAAATGTACAGGACCAGCAATTTTTGCTTGGGCAGGAAGATGAACCATCAAGTGTACCATGACGTCAAAGAAAGATGGAAGAAATATAGCCTCAAGAAGGCTCAAGGTTTCAGCTATATCAGCCTCTAAACTCTCCATATCAGTTATTCGAATAACTGATGAGCAAATTTTCTTGAAGAAGTTACTAACACGAATCACTGCAGCACTGACTATTTCTGGTAATATTTTCCTCACAGCAAGTGGCATTAAGTGTTGTAGAACAATGTGGCTCTCATGACTCTTCAGCCCAAACACCTTTCTTTCATTGACATGAACATTGTGTCGTATATCAGATGCGTAACCAGCAGGGAACTTTACCCCTTTAAGTACTTCACAAAATAATTTCTTCTCATTAGGACTCATTGTGTATGGTGCAGGTGGTAAATAAAGTTGGCCATCAACATCAATAGGGTGAAGATCACTTCTAATACCTAGAGCTTGAAGGTCCAATCGAGAATTCAAATTGTCCTTAGATTTCCCATCGGTGCCCAGAAATGTATTAACAAAGTTCTCATCCATATTTTTTCCTATGTGCATGACATCAAAATTATGTCGCAGCATCAATTCTTTCCAATAGGGAAGTATGAACCAAATAGATCTTCTTTTAAAAATTACTAATGGCTCCCCCTCCTTGCGTCTCTTGCTTGCTGGTTTCTTTCCAGATGGATCCTTCCCAAAAACTGTAACAATATCTTTTGTACACTCTAAAATTTCCTCACCGGAAAGTGGAGTAGGTGCTAGCCTAAGTTCAGTTGAACCAAATTTATCAACATCAAACCTAAATGGATGATTTTCATGCAAGAACCTACGATGACCCATATAGCAAGTCTTGGTACCATTACTAAGTCGAAATGAACATGTATGGTAGTGGCAATCAGGACATGCTGCTTCACCAGATGTTACACAACCTGATGCATAGCCTAGACCTGGAAAATCAGTGATTGTCCACAATATTGCAACACGCAGCTGGAAGAACTCCCTCTTGGAAGAATCATAAGTTCTGACTCCATTTTCAAACATATCTAGCAAATCATAGACAAGGGGCTGAAAATAAACATCCATATCACTACCAGGAGCGTGCCGACCAGGAATCAACAAAGAGAGGATGAAGTTTGATTGCTTCATGCACATTGAAGGTGGAAAGTTGTATGGAATACAGATACCAGGCCAAATGCTATAGCTAACATTCATGCCCCTATATGGATTAAAACCATCGGTGGAGAATGCTAAACGGATATTGCGGCTGTCTGAAGCAAATAGTTGATGTTTATCATCAAAGTCTTTCCACAGAGGAGAATCAGCTGGATGCCTAAGTAAATCATCCTTTGTTCGCCCCTCATCATGCCATCTTGTTAGCTTTGCTATTTTGGAAGTCAGGAACAATCTTTGGAGCCTTTTCTTTATTGGAAAGTAGCGGAGAACCTTGCTAGGAACCTTATATACATGTTTCCCATCTAGACTCTTCCTAACTGATTTCCACCTTGAAACCTTACATTTTGGACATGAATCTGAATCTACATGGTCCTTCCAATACAGGATGCAATCATTTTGACAAGCATGAATACTAATGTACCCAAGTCCTATGGATTTAATCAATTTCTTAGCCTCATAGTAGTTTCTAGGTAGAGATGAAGCCCCAGGTAATGCATCATTGAGTAGATCAAGTAATAGGTCAAAACTTTTATCGGTCCATCCTCCATGAAGTTTGATATGAAGCAATCTAATGAGGAAACGAAGCTTTGTATAATTCTTGCATGTAGGGTACAGCTCTTGACTATTTGCTTCTACCAACTTATGAATCTTTCGTAGATCATCACTAGGTTGCGGAATAGAAGTGTTGTCTTCAAAATCCCCTCTATCATCTAATCCACAAGCTAGGTCTCTAAGCAATTCAGATATTTCATCTTCTTCACTAGACTCATTGTCACTATTCCCATGATTCACATTAGAGGTGTTTGCTTCTCCATGTAAGTTCCATGTTGTGTACCCTTTTACAAACCCATCACATATCAAGTGCTCACGTACATCACTTGCATCTCTCCAAAATGAGTTAATACACTTTCTGCAAGGGCATAATATTTTTCCTCCTACGGCTGAATTGGTAAATGCATAAGCTAAAAAACCGTTCACCCCTTGCAAATATGCCCTTGTGTGCCTACATGCAATTTATTAAGTTAAGTCACATATTAACTTGACAACACTTTCGCATCTTTGAAATAGTTGTGATGTACCTAGCCTCATTGTTGATCCAGGTTTTATCCATCCGTCTTTATGGAGATGAAGCTGCTTCTAAATTATATCTTTTAACACTAAACTATTGCACAACAGATAGCACAGACAAACAGTAAGCATGAAAGCCAATGCAACAATCAGTAATAGGCATGAGAGAAATAAAACTTACTGTTACACACAAGCTCCTTCACTTAATAACTTCTCAGCAACAAAGGTTGGTTGCTATGAGTGTTGCAGATGCTCCAAAACGATGTGCGAGCTGCTGACAATGTTGTAGAGGCAATTCAATATAAGTCTAAAAAAATTTGGCCATGAGAAAGAAAGATGGAAATATGAAGTACATGCATTATCATATCTTGCAACCAAATTAATTAGCATTTTATATCAAAAACAATGGCATAGCTTTATTACCTTAATGGGACTTCAGAAGGCCAGCAATGCGGCGGCCACCTCCAGATAACACCGTTGGGGAGGATATAGGTTCAAAAACTGAAAGTAGGAAGCAAGACATAGATCCATAAGAAGATTCAAAATAAAAGGCCTCAGCAGCAAGGATACGACAATATCAACAAACATTGAGCTAATAAGGGTGCATAAACTAATAGTACATCTGAAATCAAGTCTTATCACAAAATTGTACAGAAGTGATGGGCTAAATCAGCACACAAAACTGCATTTATGTAACCACCAAATGAATCATCAAATAAATCACACAGAATTCTCTCCAAGTACTAATAATCTAAGGATCCTATGGCATCATGCATCAACTCGCAACATCATACAGAATTCACCAACTCCTATTACTGTAAGCAATGCATCATCAATTTCTGCTACCACCTTCTAGAACTAAGCATAAACTAATCCTGAAATAGAGCAATCGAACAGGCCTGCACTACCATCTTTCAGCATTGCCTACCCCATACGCGCTCGATCATATATGCAATGAAAACAAACTAAACTACAATAATCGCTCAATTAAACACAGAGCAAACAATTTGCACAGGAAACCTGCTATATCCACCATAGATCCTACCAAATCCTAGCACTGAACAAGAGAAATAGCTGGGATTATGAGGGGAAATACCAAATCCTAGCACTGAACAAGAGAAATCCTTCACGACGGCGTGGCTGAGCTGGGGTGGGTGACGGTGCGGGCGAGCAGACGGGGATGGATTGCGCAAGGGAGATGGGGGCTGGGTCACGCGGACGGCCGGGGGCAGGGAGCGCGCGCGACGAGAGGCCAGCGATGGCGCGCGCGACGAGAGGCCAGCGATGGCGCGCGCGACGAGCGGCCGGCGATGGCGCGCGCGACGAGCGGCCGGCGACGGCGCGCCCGAGCGGCCGGCGACGGCCCGCATGACGAGCCGGGCGACAAGCAGCCGGCGACGGCCCGGGGCGCACGAGCGGACAGGGACGGCCCGGCGTGCCCGAGCGGCCGGGGACGGCCCGCGCGACGGGCCGGGCGACGAGCGGCCGGCGACGGCCCGGGGCGCACGAGCGGACGGGGACGGCCCGCGCGATGAGCGGCCGGCGACGGCCCGGGGCGACGAGCGTCCGGCGACGGCCCGCGCGACGAGAGGCCGGTGACGGCCCGGGGCGACGAGCGGCGACGGCCCGGGGCGATGAGCGGCGACGGCCTGGCGCGACGAGCGGCGATGGCCCGGGGCGACGGCCGGCGACGAGCGCGCCCGAGCGGACGCTGGGATGCGTGCGAGCGAGATGGGGGAAGGTGGCGGCGCGCTGCCTGCTGGTGTGTGGCGGGCAGAAGGGGGCGGGAGTGTGTTTTTTCAGCCCAAGAGAGCAGAGTTAGGTCCAAAAAGCGGGCGCACGAGCCCGCGCGCGGAAATATTTGGCGCTAAAATTTGTTACGTTTTACCGACTGACTGCCCGATGTAATATCAGGATTCACCGACAGATCATTCATCGGTAAATATATATACATTTACCGGCGGACCGTCACTCGTTAAAACAGGAAGCACCGACAGATCGTCCATTGATAAGTTTTATCTGCAAACTGTCCATTACTATAGTGCACTTTTACCAACTGACTCCTGTCGCTAATACTGTGTTGTGGTGTAGTGATCCTTGATAAAGTGATCCGCACTCCCGCAATTGAAACAGCGGTAAGTGCTACTCCCTTGCTGAAACTGTTGAACATTTGGCCTGGGGCCCAACTGTTGCGGTGGTCGCGGAGGCACTGGAGGTCGACACCCTCCTTGCTGCTGAGGCAGGCAGAAAACCAATCTGCCAGGTGGGATATTTCGTTGCGGCGCTCTGAACTACGTATTCGGAACAACTCGATACCTCGGTGGCTGAACACTCGAGGGTCCGGTAGGAGTCTTCCGTTTCTTAGGCATGATGTGCTGTGATACATTCTTCCTGGGTCAAAGCCATATTCACAAGTTCATTGAAAGCATTAGCCTTAACCAGGTTCAGACGTTCCTTGAGCTTTGTGTTGAGAACACGACGGAAACGCTCCTGTTTCTTGGCATCATTATCCGTGTGATACCCCGCGTACTGGCTCGGATGATTAAAAGTCTATGCATATTGGAGTACAGTGCGGGTCCCTTGTGTGAGTGCCAGAAATTCATTCAGCTTTTGCTCCATCAGTCCTTTAGGAATATGGTGTGCCCTGAAGGCAGTTCAAAATTGTCACACCCGATTTATAAGAACATAAATCGAGCAATCATATATGCGCCAGGATCAAGTCACGCATATATACAACAGATTATCAAGATATCACAACACATGTCACGAGTAAAAGCGTATAAATTATAAAATGAATATCTTTATTACAACTGAATCAAGAATCAGTTCAAGGAATGTGGAAGTGTAAAATAAATACATGAAGAGCGGGGCGCCACAGGGACGTCAACTGGGAGACAACGCTTAAAAATCGTCGAGTCCGCTGATGTAGTCCTCCACATCGCCTGGTACTGAGCAGCAGTCGAAGATGTCCCAAAGAGAACAGAAGAGAGGAAGAGGCAAGTGTGAGTACACAACTTGTACTCAACAAGTATAACACGAGTATGAGGCTCTAAGGTTAGCTGACTCAACTGCATTAGCTTTTAATCTTGGCAAATTTTATTAAAGCTATTTACTACAAGTGGATGAATTACCATAACCCAAGTTACATAATAATTAATCAAAAATTAATCATGAGACTACTGAAAACCAAGCCAAAACCACCAAAGATACAACCCACTAATCAGACGGAGGATCTGGGCCGCTCATGACTGTGAGCACAGCTGATATATCAGTTTTACACTCTCGAGAGGTTGCACAACTTTACCCACAAGTCGTGAGCTACGCTAGTTGTTCATCACACTTCCTTAGGTGAGATGGCTAGCAAGCACACTACGAGACCGTTACAAAGGATCACATTGGTAGGGTGTAACCGCTAAGGATTCTGGATCAGCGACGATGGGGCCCACCTCCGGGGGTACAAGACACACAGCACAGACCAAGCCGGAGGAGCAGGGACCATTGAAGCTTACCACCCCTCTTGCCCACGCAGGTAAGTTACTCCCGAACCAACCTGACCTAATTAGTAAGTCAAGACCGTCCCATTCCAGTCTTGTGGTTGCGCGGTTCTCCCAGGTTGTCGCTCTATGAACCGGTTCTTATGGAGAGTGGCCAACCAAGCACTAAGCACCGTGCTAGCCCCCTAAACCAAGTTTCTATCAAAAACATCTTTTAAGGAGACGTGAGCCACTCAAGCACACAGCACAGAGGGCCACTCTCAGAATTAAATTGCATATAACCATTAATCAAATTTAATTAAAAAGGACCAACATCTGTGAGAGCGCAGCACCTAGCAAAACTAACCACAATGCAACCCAAGGATATATATATATAAGGATAAAAGGTGGCTAGGAAATCCTTATAGGCATACAGAATTAAAATGCAGAATGAAATTGTATTTAAAAGTGATAGGATATTCATGTTATACTTGCCTTCCTCAAAGTTCTCCTGCTGCTGCTCAAAAACTTCAGAAGATGGTGGCTCCTGGTACTCGTCCAAAGGCTCAGCGTCTACTCACGATCGCAACGCCAAAACATGGTCCAACACATACACATACATGCAAACAAGGACAAAAGATAAGAAACAGTACAACATTACATAAAAATAGCAAACAAAACTATGCTAGAACTATTCTACACGTTACAACGATCGCGTGGATATAAAGAGCGCTTAAAACGGAGCTAAAACGCAAAACCTAGGCTAAAAACAAGATTCAGGGACCTATTTGTAAGAAAACTGGAGGTTCTAAGGGGTTCTGCGCAAAAACCGAGGGCCTAAACCTAATTAAAGGCTAGATCTGGGGTCTAACTCACAAAAACTAAGGGCATGGACGGCGGGTTCGATTTCCAAAGAGGCTAGGAGTCTAAACGAATAAAACAGGACTTATCCGCAAATACTTTTGAACTTCGGGTGGACTGCGGGTTGATTCTAGGAAAAGCCGGGGGCTCTTTAGCAAATCTAGCAGGCTGAACCGGTACCCTTTAATCTGGGCCACCGGATCTAACGCCTACGGCCCAGATCTAATCCTTATCGCGAAGGGGTACGCGCGCCTAACAGCCGTAGGATCTAGATCAAACGGACCGAGCCTACTCTTAAATGGATCTAATCCAGACCGCCTATCCCGGATCTGACGGCTCTGATGCACCCCAACCCCGAACCGGTATCTCTCACCCAGGACCACTGGATCTTGATCTCACGGCTCAGATCCAAAGACTCGCAATCTAATCTCGAACGTTGGTTACAGATCGGGTGGCTAGGGTTCGAAGGGCCACGGCCGGCGGCGGAAGTCACCGGAGAAGGAAGGCCCGCGGCAGCGCATGGCTACAACTCACCGGACTTGGCCTATCTTTGCCGTCCGGGCTCGGATTTGGACGACATCAAGCCTGGGGGCTAGGACTTGGCACGACGAACACATCTGGGCACCTGTGGTGGTGGATTTGGGCTCGGTTAAGGGGGAACGACGCTGAAGGTGGCTCGGGACGACGGACAACGCCGGCGAGTGGCGTTCTGGGCGCTACGGGTAGCTAAAGCCTATGACATCCGGTGCCAAAGGACCAGGGAGAGGAGGCGAAGCTCACCGAGGGTTTGCGGAGGCTGGAGCTACGGTGGAAGGAGGAAGACGACGACGACCGGCGGCGGAGGGGATCGGGTGCTCGCGGTCCGACGGCTACAGGCGGACTCCGGGGCTTTGATCATCCTGGGTCGACTCGGGAAGCTCCTGCGTAGGTGACCAAGGGGTTAAGAGAGCCCGGGACGCAACGACGGTGAAGAATTGAGGCAGTGGAGCAGATCACCGGCGGTGGAGTCGTGGCTCGATTCCGGTGGTGCCGGGGTCTAGAGCTCCAACGCACGGCTCGGGAAGCTTCTAGGAGGCGAGGCGGAGCTTTTGCGGGGGCTGTGGTGGCCTGGGGCGCGGCGGAGCGGCCTGACCACGGTGAGACCGAGGTGACCGGAGCGGAGGAAGAAAGGGGCGGCGGTGCTAGAGGTTTGATTGGCGGTGAGGGTTAGGGTTCTAGGGCACTAGGGCGCAGGGGTTCCCCTTTGTAGGGCGGTGGCGCTACCTTGGCGTGCGGGCCCGGAGGAGAGGAGGTCACCGGAGATCTCGGGGGCCGTTGCACGCCGGGGAAGAAAGAAGAGAGGGGAAGGGGACGCTGACGCGCGGGGCCGCGCTGCCAGAGAAAGGAAGGAGGGAGAGCGCGCGGGGTGCTGGGCCGGCTGCTGGGCCGTGCGCGGCCCACTCACCCCTCCCACTCTCTCCCCCTCGGGCCCTCTCTCCCTCCTTTCCCCTTCCCACGGGAGAAAGGGAAGGGAAGGGGAGAGCTGGGCTGGGCCAAGGGGATTGGGTTGCTTCCTTTCCTTCTTCTTTCCCTTTTCTTTTCTATACCCAAACATTCAAACAAAACTATTTGAATTCAAATGAATTTGAATTCAAACCCTATACACTTCACACAAATAAATAATGCTCCAGCATGAATGCACAAACAAGTTGATCCTATAATAAATTTTATTTCCTTGTGTTATAAAATTACTTTAAATGCAAGATAAATTAGAGAAAACCCTGGAAATTTTATTTAAGCCCAAATAATTTCATTAAAATTAGGGAAAAATTACATTAGGGTGTTAACAAAATTCCTCCCAGGAGATAACATGGCCAGCGGGTTGCATGGCACAATGGTTATCCCACCAAATGCGGGCAGCGCCATGAAGTTGTTGAGCAGCGACGTGAGCTTTACTTGAGTCCGCACAAGGTATAGTAAGAAGGGCGAACTTCGATTCAATAGTATGGACCAGGTGTCGGCATCAAGAGGTTCTTCAGCTTTACTGAACAATGGAGGCTGGGTGCTGAAGAAATCTTGATAGCTTGCCACTTGAGGATTGAGGTCATCATGACCTCCTCATGGTTGCTAGCGATGTTGGTTCTGTTGTGCCTGCACTAGCAGATTGAGAAGCTCAGTGTGTCATGCCATGACCTCTGCCAAATTAGGTGGTGGCGGGGGCTGTTGTTGAGAACCGCTAGCTTGATCTAGCCTGAATCCTTCAGGAGTTCCATGCGTAGCGCCAACCATCTGTGGTAATCTATAAGATACATGAACAACTTAGAGTTTAACTACTGCAAGCCACAATATTACAACAAGTGGCCTTTCCCTAGTGGTCATATTACACCTCTCCTAACATATGCCACAATATTACAACAAGTGGCCTTTCCCTAGTGGTCATATTACACCTCTCCTAACATATGCTACACCCCAAGACCATAATATCAGCTACACCATCTTGCTTAAAAGTCATCTAAATTGCCCACCAGACGACGCACTCCCAGAGGAAGAGTCACTGTTCTGAGGGTTGGGCCCTAGATCTCCATGCTCTGAATCTATCTCGGACACACCTTCAATTTCCTCGGGGTCTTCTTCTGAATCTTCCTTTTCTTCTTCCAGTTCATTCGGCACAAGAGGAGGCATTTGCTGTTCTTGGAGCATCTCAATATGTCCAAGAGCGTCACCTAATTCTTGATTCAGGTCATGGACTTGTTCCTATAAAAAGTCGATTACGGTATTGCGCTGGAGAATTTGAGCATCACTCTCCAAGATCTGCACCTCCAAATGCCCAATAGTAGTATATCTTCTGACAATTCCTTGACCAAGCGAATGGATCTAGTCGTCTTTCAGGGTAAGGTCCCTATGAAAATCCTGGGCTAGATTCACCATATCGTCCATACACCTTTGCTTAAGTGACTGGAGGCGGTACTAAGCGTTCATATACCTTATCACTGCCCTGAGAGTCTCTTCGGCAAGATTTCCAACTAAATGTCCAAGATGGTTTGTTCTGAAGATCCATTCAGCATCATGTGCAAAAACTGCCGGAAACAATCCAATGGGGTAAGCTACTACCTCATTCGGATGCTGTTCACAAAAGGTGGTGATAGCCTTGAGGGTTGCTGCTTCAAAAGCATCCACGAGATGATATCCGACAACCTCTATCTCAATAGATTGCCACTCAAGAATAGGGTGCAGAGGAATAGTAACAGTGCCCCTGCATCGAGGAACACCGACTTCGGTAAACTCACGACCTTTATATTGGGGTGCGTACCGGTAGTGAAATATACGAAGTCTATCCCACAAAATTCTCGGAAACCCTCCCAATGTAGGCAAGCGGTGTGAGCATATCCCTCAGCATCCCGGACCACCGGCTCAAGTGCGCTGATCCTTTCTCAGAAGGCAGTAAGGACAAAACTGCACTTCAAACGGTGTAACCCCCTGGTTTGTCGGGTAAAGTCCCGATAAAACCACCTAACTCAGGATCAAAATAAGGTACCTCGCACGAAGGCGAGTCTAGAGATCCAATCACCAACAATTTTACATCACAGGCATAATATTACATTAGTATTCAAACATATGTAGTAGCAAGACCTAACTAGTATGAATTTATACAAAACTGTTCAAAGTTAGAGTATCTGCAACGGAAAATAAAACATGACACTACCAGACGTCACAGAACGGATATTGAGCTAAGCCCAAGCTCAACATCACTTGGAGGGACCTGTGTTGGCCGGGGACGGAAGCCACTCCACGGACCAACCATCAGAAAGGGCATTTGGTCAGGGCACAGGCAGAGTAGAGTCCTCAGAGGGATTACCTGAAATATAGTTAAATTTGCAAGTCTGAGTATTCTAATACTCAGCAAGGCTTACCCATTTCATGGTATACTTAGCCATGTAGCTAGACTATGAAGGCTTATAATGGTTCTGGGTATAGTTTCAGCTGAAAAGCAACAAAGAGTAGATCCCTAATTTCAACTTTTAGCTTTCAGGTTCTAGTTGGTAATCCATTCTAAGTAAGCAACTATAGTTACTCAAGCATGGTGGAGATTTTCTAAACAAACATCATTTGTGATCATCATAAGGTTACTCTTATTACTCTATGTGGCAAAGGGATCAAGCAGTCTCGATCTTTGCGAGAAACGGATGATTCAGAATCGAATTTTTAAACCTTGCAAGGGTAAACCTAACTCACACGCTTGGAACATCCAACGATTGTTCCGAAGCAACCGTTTGCCTTTCATTCCGACTCATGGATCAGTGCCACCACAAGCGACTGTAGGACCATACGTACATCCAATGTGCAAGACGTACATCTGTAGCGCGACTACATGACCGTACTCCTGTCCGCTGTGCGGAACATACTCCCGCACGTCGGTGCGTGTGCAAAAAACCAAATTACAAGTGGTGGGGGGTATGTCCACTTCTCGGGCCAATCGGTTACTAGGCTTACCGCTTACCATATTTCACGGCATGTGGCTAGTACTTTCAAACGCTTAACCACCGCTACCACACACTGCGACCTTATCAAATTTTCCTCAACACAGACGAGGTTTTTGCCAAGGTCATGAATCACAATCACAACCCCGTCTGTCATCCTTATAGTGGTTGCAGGAATGTAAACATTGCAACTCCTATAAAGCTCGTGAGTGACAGGGAATCACTCGACTTCTACCGGTCCTATTGGCTTAGCAGCTAGTCGGACTCAGGTTCTAGTATTCAATACATAGGTTCCTACGAATATGCAACTAAGGTTTCAATACAATTCCTGGAAACCTAAATGCACAAGTAGATATACATGAATATATAAATTGCAGTGTAGTAAAAATAGCGGTTTATGTCCGGGGCTTGCCTTCGATGGTGGGGCTTGGGTCAGAGATGTCAACACTAAAATTTTTCGAACCGGGGTTTGGGGCTTCTGTTAGATCTCTCGTGATGTTCCCGGGGTCTTTAGAAATTCCTTCTTCTGGTTCCGGGATCAACTGGTAGTCTCCGTCAGCGAGAGTTATCGAGTCTATATGATATGCAAACATCACAGTTGAGGAAATGCATACACTTCCATTTCTTTTCACGATAAAGTTGTAATCTACTAAACAAATATCCAATTTAGCAAACATATTATCTATTGGGAAATCCTTTATCGAGTATCAACATAATTACCTAATTGCATTAAATGACATGTGATCTGAACTATTTAGATCATGTACTATTTCATTAATCAAACAACATTTAGATCATGAACTATTTTTCTAGTTTGATCTACTGCAAACCTAAGGATAAAAATTTTACTGGAGAAAGGTTAATCTGAATCTAAGCTACTGTGATTTTATCAAAATTTTTATCCTTATAGCAATTATGCTATAAAATAAACAAAAACAGCATTGTGATATTAAGATCTATTTATATCAGAAGTTCTACACAAAATCTTGTGCTGAAATTTGATGAACATATTACACTACTCAAAAATAACACTCTAATTTAATTTCATAAATTTTTATAAACCAGAACTATTATTCATGATTTATCTTTGAATCCAAGCTTAAATTTATATCTTAGTCTAACCTATGCTACTGGTATCCAAAATTTTATCATGGATTACACATGCTGAAAGAAAGTTAGAGTAAAATGTTCAGCTACAAACACTAACAGATTCATCCTTGAATAAATCCTAAAGCTTTCATCAATATAAAACAAAGACACTTAAACATCATAGCTAGGGAATAGTTCTGAGTCTATAAATTATACATAAAGCTATACATGAGACACACATCCTAGGTTTCAAATTTCAACAACAGCACAGCTATGGATCAGGAGATCTAATTAGCACACCCATTTCCTAATATTTATTCTAATTCAAAATATTCGCTCATTCAACTCAAGGCTATAACACAAAAGTTGTAGAGTTTACTTCAAGGATTCAAACAAAACTAGTTTGGCATTTTTCTGAATTTTCTACCATTTCCTACCAATTTTCAAAGATCAGGGATTTGAATTGAAGGGAGGGTCTGGAATCTTCCAGCCAGGCCCTCAGAAAGATTTAGATCAATGCAATCAAGTCTCTGGCTCGCCGGGGAAGAAGAGCCGAGACTCGCCGGCCAAATTCCGGCGACAGCGGTCGCCGGCGGCGAGGGGGAACCGGCCAGGAATGATCAGGAGGCTAGAGCGGACCTTGCTGGGGGTGATATGAAGGTCGGGGTCGACCGGAGGGGGTAGAGCGACAGTGACCCGAGGTGGCGGCGATGGAGCTCGATTACGGTGGCGGTGTTCCGGCGTGCTGGAGATCGGAGAGGGGTGGGGGTGTGGTCTATGAGCTGCGCCGGGGTGATGTGGTTCGGGTGGTACACTTATCGAGGGCGGGGAATGACTGGAGCGGCGGATCGACGGTGAGCCGAACGGCGGCGGAGAAGAACCTCGACGGCGAGCGTCGGTAGGGCGATCTAGTTGGGGATTGGCGTCAGGGTAGGTTCGAGGAGCACCGGTAGGCGATGAGGAAGCTTGCTCGGGGATCAATTTGAGCAGGGGCAGGTTGATGGTGGCTGCCCACGGTGAGCAGAGCTCGCCGGAGATGAAGAATGGGCGGCGATGGTGGATCCGGGGCTGTGATCTTGCTCTGCGCTTATGAAATGGTGAAATAGCACAAGATTGAGCTCAGGAAGCACTGGGGCAAGAAAAGAGAGGGCTTTATAGACTACTGGGGTACTGGCCACGGCGATGGCGAGGTGGTGGCTCGGTCGGGCGGCGGAGGTCCGGCGAAAGTAGTCGAGTAGAGGAAAGAAGAAGGCAACAGCGGGCGCGTGAGGGGGTAGAAGAAGTCGAGGAGCATCCTGGAGCGTGCTTCAAGACCAGGAGAGGGCACGGCCAGCAGTAGCAGCTGCTGGCGGCCGACAGCATGCGTGGCGGCCGCGGGCGATGCTCGGGCAGAGGCGGGGCGGCGTGGCGCGCACGGGAGAAGGCCAGTGAAGAGGGGCTAGGGCGGCGGCCGGCCTGGGAGCGCCGCGTGGGAGCTGCCAGAGGCAGGAGGTGGCGCCGACAGAGCTGCAGCGGCGGCCAGCGGTGGCGCTACTGCGCAGCAGAGGGGGAAGCAGAGGAAGAAGAAAGGGGGGCACCAGGGGCTGATGTGAAATTTCAAAAATTCCAGGGTCCTCGATGTAAAACAAGATTTTCTCATTGTTTTATATCCCAAATGAGAATATGGTCAAAACAAGAATTGTAGAACTTTTCAAAACCTACAACTTTTATTTAGGGTTCAAATTCAAAAACTCAAAGGATAGAGTTTTATTTTAAAACCTTGGACTTAATTCAAACTTTATAAAGTTTTTGTCCTTATTAGGGTAAATTTTATGTATTTTTGGACTTAATTGCAAGTTTTATGTACTGCAATGATGACTAACACTCTTACACTTTGACCCCTAGTAAAAATTGGAAGTTACATTTGTAATTCAAATATTTTGCATAAAAGGACTCATATTTTTAAAAAATTACACATAAGTCCTTATTTCCACACATTCACTCAATTTCACTCAATTCAATACACACATTACACATTCTTTCCTAATATGTTACAATTTTGATACCTAGGGTGTCACATACGGATCGGTCCGACTATGTTGAGAATTTTATAGCAAAATAGATATATTTTCCAGAACATATTTTTAAGCTTAAAATAAATCTATAAAAGTCTAGATAAATATTTTAAACTACGAAAAATATATCCAAAAGAATCCCAAAAATTCCAAGGAAAACTCAGGAGGTAATTTGGGTCACAAGGAATCCAAATAAAATACTTGGAATTTGAGAGATAGATTTTTAGAACTTCCCAATAAATGGATTTTGCTCTACGGAAAAAGAATAATCGCCAAAAAAATCTGGAAAATTCTTGAAAAACCCTAAAGATGGATAAACACATTGTAAAAGACATTCACATCCTAAAATTAAGTATTTAGGGTGTGACATAGGATATGGCCCACGCCCTAACCAATTGTAACTACTTGTATCCTAGTAGAACTACTCATACAATAGTGAAAGTAGTCGGAGACAGTAGGAAACTAACCGAAAAGCACTCGGGTAGGACTCCAAGGTGTGTATCCGACTAGGACTTCCATGTAACCCTATCCTCCCAAACTATATGTTTGATTCTCCTTAGCTCACCCGAACACCACCTAAAGCAATACAAACCACACAGGACGTAGGGTATTATGCTCTCGGCAGCCCGAACCTGTCTAAACTTTATGTTCCTTGCACCTTCGAGTTCCTGATCTCGGTGACACCTTACCTACAAACTCACCACCTCAGGGATATCCCTCGGTGGGCGTGGCGGTAAAACACCGACAGCTGGCACGCCAGGTAGGGGTGTTCACTGAGCATCCACCGGAGAACTCGATGGCATCTTTCCGCTTCACCAGCACCGTGCTCGATGAGGGCACAACTTTTGTCTTCGGCTCCTGGATCTGCATCGCCAATGGTTTGGTGGTTTCAAACAGCCACCTAGCCGATTCCAGGAAGCCCGAGGCCCTTGTAGCAACTCGACGCAGCAACCTCAATGAGTTTATTGACAACCTCGACAAGTTGCTGCTCCCTGATCTCGCCGGGGAGATCGAGAAGATGTCCATTTTTTATGCGACTTCAACTCATGTTGCACCATGACTAGTCGGATTAAATTCAAACCAATCTGAGGAGACTACACAACTCAAGTCCCTCTCCAACTTGGAGGAGGACTTAAATCATCTACTCGAGCTCGAGAACGCGGGAGCCACAACCAGTCAGGGGCCCCCTATTTTCAACAACTACTCGGACTACAACGAAGAGTACTCATCGCCTAGTACTGCACCGTCAAGCCAGAGCCGACGAGGACTTGAGGACGAGGGAGCCATCACTTGTCGGGAGGCCCCCGTTCTCGATAACCACTCGCAACCTAATAACCACCTCGAATCCTTCTCGGGTAGTTATCTAGGTTTGACCATAATATCTACGCTGCAAGGTCATTTCGTGTACTGGAAGGGCTTAGAGCCCTCTGAACTACTCGAATACGATTCCCACCTTGTCGCCTTCACACAGGAACTGCCCTTCCATGAGGGCAAGTTCCTCTCTCCCATTCGGGAAGAGGGAGAGGGTAGCACAGAACTACTTGAGTACAGCCATACGACTGACAACTCGCCAGATCGTCAAGTCTACATGGCTTCCCTTATGCGAATGACAACGAACCGGGTCCCGAGTATGACGCTAAACTACTGACGGACATGTCTGCTGGTGAGGGTATGGTAGACGCCCCCCAGGATGAGAACGAGGAGCACAAAAGGATTCGACAGTTGAAAAACGCCAAGCGTGCCCAACACAGGCGGAATGAGGAAAAACGCATCCACAACCCAATGCACCAAAGGAACCTCAACAATGCTTTTGCGGACACCACGGATCAGGAGTATCGTACACCGATTGGTGCCATCGCAGAAGCAGTGCTCCTAGCTCAACAATTACCACCCAACCCCCAGATACAAAGGCTGTAGTATCTAACCCAGCGCGCACTCATACAACTCGATGGGCAACTCCCAATGTCCTCCACTCGGAACATGCCCTCGAGGTCTAAGCGCCATGGTGACACTGCGCAAATCAGTCGCACCCCTGGAGAAGGCCCTGAACATCGGAGGAATGACAATCGCCAGCGCAACCAGGGATCGTAGTCCGCACGTGGCAACATCGAACAAGAAGTGCAACAACCCACTTGCCCACCTCACAATTAGCGCGATGCAGGCGAAGCTCCACTCGAGGCCAGCCTCCACGATGCTCCCATGATTGATCTGAGGTAGAAGATCAATGACACCCGCGACGCACGGTGCATCATTGAGGCAAGGAGGAGGGGCCGTCCCAACAAGTACCATGACCATGATGATAACGACCGTTTCCCCGCCTTCACCTCCAACATCACTAAGAAATCCTACCATAAGGATTTAAAACTAGTCGGGATCCCCAAGTATGACAGCAAGCAAGACCTGCACAAATGGATTCAATGCTACTCCGTCGCTATTGAGGTCTTAGAGCGATCCAACTCCACCAAGGCACTCTACTACCCGGTAGCCTTGGAATCCGGACCCCTCACTTGGCTTGAAAGTTTCAAACCAAACTCCATCGACTCCTGGGAGGACCTCAAACGGGCCTTCATTGACAACTTCTAGGACTCCATGATTAGAGCAGGCATTCACCATGATCTATCCCAAGTCAAGCAGGAGCAGAATCAGACCTTGTGGTCCTACACCCGGCATTTCTTCGAGATACGAGCCACCATCCCAACATCACTGATGAGGACATCATCTGTTGCTTCCAGAACAGCCACTTCTCGAAGCACACGTACCATGACTTCGGACGCAACTGCACAACTACTACCATGGAGCTGCGTGACATGATGGCACCATGGGCTGGCTAGGAAGACGAGGAGACGATCACTTCCCCAAGCACAACAACGACAAGCAGGGCAACGGCAACAACCACTTCAACAAAGGCTAGCGGAACAACTCAGGGAACCCCCAAAAGCGCAAGCTGGACCATGAAGTTGTGGCTGTCGAGCACAATCCGCATGGCAAGAAGTCGGGGAGCAACCAATTACAGTTTGAGAAAGTCCAGCACAAACAATGCCCGATGCACCTGAAGTCACAGCATGGTCTCTTCGAGTGTGTTAGCCTCCGCAAGTTGCTCAACGCCCCACCCCTTCCCAAAGACAGAAAGCAAAAGGACCAGGAAGACGACGATGAGGGTGACAAGTCAAGGGCTCAAGATTTCCAAGACCCGAAGAACATCATCAACATCATCTTCGGTGGAGACGACAGCTTCCCCTCCAAGCGCGCACAGAAGCAAGCTCTGCGGGAAATCCTCTCTGCCGAGCCCGCCATATAGAAACCTCTGAGGTACAGCGAGGTCCTGACCTCCTTTTCTAGGGATGCTTAATGGACCAGCTTCTCCAAGGCAGGAAAATTCCCGCTTGTTTTAGATCCTATCATGGCAGGCTCACAGTTGACTCGGGTACTCATCGACGGTGGGAGCGGCCTCAACCTACTCTTCGCGAGTACTTTGAAGAAGACGGGGGAGCAGCCTCAACCTGCCCTTGTCGAGCTCCATTCTACGGCATCCTTCAGGAAACTCGGCTACACCACTTGGGTCAGTGGTCCTGCTAGTCACCTTCAGGATGAAGGACAACTACCGCATGGAGTACATCAAGTTCGAGGTGGCCGACTTCGAGTCGTTGTACCATGCTATACTCGGCAGACCAGCATTGGCCAAATTCATGGTCATGCCCCACTATGTTTATCTACTACTCAAGATGTCAAGGCTTAAACCCAAGCCCAGCAACATTGGCATCAAGGCCGTCCAGCTACAAGAAGGCGACTCATCCAAGATTGCTTTGATATGAGGCGACTTGAGTGACAAATAGGAAAGCGCGCTCATCATCTTCCTTAGGGCTAATCATGACATATTCGCATGGAAACCAGTGGACATGCCATGGGTGCCCAAGGAACTGATCGAGCATTGCCTAAAAGTTGACCCCAAAGCCACTCCGAAGAAGCAACGACTATTACGCTTTGCTCCCGACAAGAGGGAGGCCATCAAGAAGGAGCTAGCAAAACTACTCGCGGCTGGTTTTCTTAAAGAAGTTTACCATCTCGAGTGGTTAGCCAACCTATACTAGTCTTGAAAAAGAATAATAATGAATGGAGGATGTGTGTGGATTACACTGATCTCAACAAACACTGCCCGAAGGATCCCTTCGCGCTCCCACGCATTGACCAAGTCATCGACTCCACGGCTGGCTGCGTCCTGCTCTCCTTCCTCGACTGCTACTTGGGTTACCACCAGATTGCTCTCAAGGAAGAAAACTAGATCAATGCAGCATTCATCACCCCCTTTGGCGCATACGCCTAGACAAATATGTTCTTCGGGTTGAAGAATGCAGGCGCCACCTATCAGCAGGCCATCCAATTGTTCCTTGCTGATCAGCAACATCGCAATGTTGTAGCCTACCTGGATGACATGGTCATCAAGACTAGAGCCCATGATGAGTTCATCTCTGATCTCGAGGAAACCTTCAACAGCCTACGCAAGTTTTGATGGAAGCTTAACCCACTCAAGTGCATCTTTGGCATGCCACAAGGAAAACTACTCTGTTTCATCATTAGTCATCAAGGAATTGAAGCAAACCCAGAGAAGATCATCGCCATTACAGACATGGATGCTCCACGGACGATCAAGGATGTCCAGAAGCTCACAGGCTGTATGGCGGCCTTGAATAGATTTATCTCGCGACATGGAGAATGGGGATTACAATTCTTCAAATTGCTCAAGCGCCATGACAAGTTCTAGTGGACCGAGGAGGCGAAGCAAGCACTGGAAGATCTCAAACATCATTTGCAGTCGGCCCCCATCTAACGGCTCCACAACCAGGCGAGAATTTGCTACTCTACATCACCGCGACTACTCACGTCGTCAGCACAGCAATCATGGTGGAGCACCAAGAGGAAGGCCAAGCCTTGGGTGTGCAGCGGCCAGTCTACTTCATCAGCGAAGTCCTTTCTGAATCCAAGGTTCGTTACCCGATAATTCAGAAACTCTATACGGTATACTCATCACCTCTAGAAAGCTTCACCACTATTTCGATGAATACAACATCTCGGTGGTCACTGATTTCCCATTGGTGGATATCCTCCACAATCGGGATGCTACCGGGCGTATCTCCAAGTGGGAAGTGGAACTGGGGGCTCTCACCCTTGACTTCAAGCCCCGGACAGCCATCAAGTCGCAGGCACTAGTCGATTTCATGGCGGAGTGGCGAGAAAACCAAGTGGAAGCACTAGCCAACCAGCCGGAGCATTAAGTCACGTACTTTGATAGCTCATTCAAGCTCGGTGGCGGTGGTGCGGGAGTACTCTTTATCAGTCCAAAAGGAGAACAACTCAAGTATGTGTTCCAAATACTATTTCAGGTCTCCAACAATAAAGCCGAGTATGAGGCACTATTGCACGGGCTACACCTAGCAGTGTCTCTAGGCATCAAGCGACTACTTGTCTACGGCGACTCCATGCTGGTGGCCCAACAAGTCTACAAAGAGTGGGGTGTTAACAAGGATACCATGGACGTGTATGTTGTGGAAGTACGCAAACTTGAGAACAAGTTCTCGGGGCTAGAAATCCATCATGTGATTCGCGACAACAATGTGGGCGCGGATGTGCCCTTGAAACTGGGTTCTGATCGAGCTAATATCCCACCGGGATTTTTCGTTATCGAGTTGCATCACCCATCTATCAAGACACCAGATCCAAGTACCATTGCTCAGGGTCCAATGGAACCCGACCGAGAGGTCTTGATGAATGAGGTCGACTGGCGGGTGACATTTATCGACTATATCCAGGAGCACAAACTTCCCCCCAGCGTCGACTCAAAAAGTGCTGAGGCCACGCGCATTCTAAGGCACAGCAAAGGGTACATTCTAGTTAAGGACAACTTGTACAAGCGTGGATCAGCTTCAGGCATACTCATGAAGTGTGTCCGTACGGAGGAGGGCAGAGAAATACTCCAAGAGATTCACGAAGGCGTGTACAGGAACCATGTTGCTTCTCGCACACTAGTCGGCAAGGCTTTTATACCCGGTTTCTACTGGCCGACTGCTTTGGTAGACTCGAAGCACTCATTCGCTGATGCACAAACTGCCAGTTCTTGGTGGCCATCGACAAGTTTTCAAAGTGGATCAAGTACAAACCAATCACAAAGCTCTCGGTGGTCGAGTGGTTAGCTTCATCTGCGACATCTTACACTGATTAGGCTTCCCCAACACTATCATCACGGACTTGGGATCCAATTTTCATTTGCATCAGTTCTGGAATTTCTGTGAACTTAGTGCTATTGAGGTCAAGTACGTTTCAGTGGCTCACCCGCGGGCCAACGGCCAGGTTGAGCGCGCAAACATCTTTATTCTTGATGGTTTGAAGAACAACAATAAGTGCGGCAAGTGGATCAACGAGATCTCGTCAGTAATCTGGGGGCTTCGCACACAACCTAACAAAGCCACAGTGTAGTCACCTTTCTTTCTCGTCTATGGGTCCAAAGCTATATTACCGGTTGACGTCATGTGGCAATCTCCTCGATTGGAGATGTACAAAGAAGGTGAGGCTAATGGTGCAAGACATCTCAAACTCAACTCGGCAGAAGCAGTCCAATGCCATGTTTTGTTCCAGTCGGCCCGCTACTTACAAGGAGTTCATCGCTACCATGACCTGAACGTTCAACAATGCTCTTTCAACATTGGAGATATGGTTCTTTGCTGTATCTAGGACGAAACTGGGCTGAACAAGCTTAATTCGTGATGGGAGGGACCCTTCATCGTGCACGAGGTTACAGGACTAGGGTCGAATCGCTTAAAGTACCCTGATGGCCAGGAGTTCTCAAACTCCTGGAATATCGAGCACCTACGATGTTTTCATCCTTAACCAACCAAGACATCTTCACGCGGTGCCTGGAGAACAATACTTCCAGTACAACTCCATTCTATTGGCTCCCGAATGGTAGTATGTGCAATTTACTGAAGGGGCCTCATGTGACACCCTAGGTGTCAAATTGTACCATAATAGGTATGAAATGTAATGCATGTGTTGAAATGTATAAGGTTGGATGTATTTGTAGAAATAAGACCTTATGTGTAATTTTATAAGAATATGAGTCCTTTTGTGCAAGATGCATGAGTTACAAAAGTAATCTTCAAAGTTACTAGGGGCCAAATTATAAGAATGCAAGTAATCATGACTTACCTGAAAACTTGCATTTAGGCCCAAGTTATGTGTAAAATATTTAACAAGGATAAAATCTTTATAAAGCTTAAAATTAGTCCAAAGTTTCAAAATAAAGATGCATACTTTGAGTTTTTGAATTCAAACCCTAAAGCAATGTTGTAGAGCTTGAAAAGTTACAACTTTTCTATTTTGGTCATTTCTCCACTAGAACCCTGTAACAGAGGGAAATTTAGCTTTACTTTCAGGCCCTTGAAGTTTTTGTAATTTGCAATCAAGTCCTTGGCGCCCTTCTACCTTTCTTCTTCCTCTGGCTGTTCCCCTCCTCCTCTGTTCTTGCGCCGCCGCCGCTATTTCTTGGAATCCCGGCCGGTCAGTGCCGCCCCCCTTGCCCCCCTCACTCCCATGCGCCACCCTAGCCCTGCCCCCCGCCCTAGCCCACCCCCGTGGCCTCTTCTCGCGCCACCACGTGTCTGCCGCCGCCACCCGAGCCTGTTGCGCCGCCCACCCGAGCCGCCGCCGTGGCCCTCAGCCTTGCGCCCCTCCCGTACCTCCTCCTCCCTATAAGTAGCTGCCTCGGGACCTCTGGAAGCTATTCCCCCACTCCCTTGCGCCTCTCCCTCGCCGTAGTCCGGTTCCCCGCGCCACCACACCGCCGCCGTTACTGCCTCACGCCGGCGACCCCCTTCCCGACCTCCCCAAGCCCGGCCAAGCCTTCAAACGGGTGCGTCGTGGTTCCCTTTCACTTCCCACCCCCTTTCCCATGCTACCCGAGCTCTCCCTTTGCCGGATTTGAGCTCAACCGAGCTTGCTCCGGCCGGCCATGGCAGAAGGACCTATCTGCGAAGACTTAACTCTTTCCAAGGGTCTATATGAAAGATTTTGAGTCTTTTTCCTTTCCAATATGCTGAACTTTGGAAATTCCTAGGAAATCATAGAAAATTCAAAAAAATATAAAACCAGTTAGACCTGAATCCTTATTTCAAACTCTATCACTCTTGTGTTGTGACCATGTTATGAAAATGTATGGTTTGTGCTGTGTTTAAAATAGAAGTAAATGAGTGCTTGTTATTTCATGTGAAGTGATGCTGCTGACTTGTAAAATCAATAGAAAATAGTAGGAAATTCCAAAAATTGCAAAACCAGTTTTGTTAGAAACTAGATTTTGAGCTCTACAACTTCTATTAAGTGAGTTTGATATGAAACCAAATAGTTTTGAATCTTTGTTAAATCTAAGATAAGAAAGTGTAATATCCATAGTTCCTACATGTTAACTTTGTTGATCATAATCTTTGGAATGCAATCTCTATAGATTAAGTATGAATTGATGTGGAATTTTCAAACCTAATCTTGTTTTGTAATTTAAATTCTTTTAAGTTGATTAATTTAATTGGTTTTATAGTAGATTTAGCTAGGTATACCCTTTACAGCTTATCTAATTAGATCTCCTGGTCGGAATCTTTAAATATGCAATTGATTTGTGTTTAAATTTTCAAAACTTTATAACCCTAATTATCCAGGGTTCACATTCAATTTTGAATTTAATTTAAACTTGAAATATTTAATTTCTGTTTCCAATTAAATCCATGCTATAATCCTAAGTTGAATGTAAATTATTCAAAGCTTAGGTTCCTTTTTGTACCATGAGTTCTTGAGTGTTAGCCTTTTGGATTGCATCTTTACCGTGAATTGGGATGAAAATGTATGCATCCATTGAACTCCATCTTGCATATCATGTAGACTCAACCACTCTCGCCGACGGAAATTACTAGCTAATCCTGGAACCAGAAGGAGGATGTTCTGGAGACCCTAAGGACTTCGTCAGGGGATTCTCTGAAGGCCCGAACCAAAGTTCGAACGTTATTAACTTGACTAACCCCAGCCCTACCAGTAAAGGCAAGCCCCGGACATAACCTACTATTTTAATTACACTGCACCTTGTATCTATTTACGTATTCTATGCATTAAGTTCTTAGGGATTGCTTGAAACCCTAGTTGCATTCTCCTAGGAACCAATGTGATGGATACTAGCACTTGAGTCCGACTAGCTGCTATGCTAATAGGACCGGTAGAAGTCGGGTGATTTCCTGTCACTCGCGCGATATAGGAGTTGTAATGTTTACATTCCTGTTATCACTATAAGGATGACGGACGGGAGTTTTATGAGGTATCATGGTTGAAATGATACCCCGTTTGTGTTGTTGAACTTGATAAGGTCGCAGCGTGTGGTGATCGGGGTTAAGCGTTTGAAAGTACTAACCACATGCCGCGAAATATGGTAAGCGGTAAGCCTAGTAGCCAATCGGCCCGAGGAGTGGACATACCTCCCACCACTCGTCTTGCTTCTTCTGGTTACTTATGTTCGACGTGTGGGAATACGTGTTGCAAGGGCAACCAGGAATACGGGTTTTGTAGTCGCGCTACAGATGTATGTCCTGCACTTTGGAAGTGCGTATGTTCCTGCAGTCGCTTGTGGTGGACCTGTCCACGAGTCGGAATGAAAGGCAAACGGTTGCTTCGGAACTATCTTTGGATGTTCCAAGTGTGTGAGTTAGGTTTACCTTGCAAGGTTAAATTCGATTCAGAATCGTCCGCTTCTCACGATGTTTGAGACTGCTTAATCCCTTTGTCACATTGAGTAATAAGAGCAATCATATGATTATCAAAGGTGATGTTTGACCAAAGATTCTACCTTGATTGAATAGCTATAGGTGCTCATCTAGATTGAATAATCACATAGAATTTGAAAGCTAAAAGTTGACATTAAGGATCTACCTTTATCGCTTTTCAGCTGAAACTAAATCCAGAACCATTTCAAGCTTCCATAAGTCTAGTTATGGGCTAAAGTATACCCAATCCCGGGTAAGCCTTGCTGAGTATTAGTATACTCAGCCTTGCTAGTTTTATGTTTTTCAGGTAAAGCCCTTGAAGACCCTACTCTTTCCCTGTCATGGCCCTGTGCTCTTCCAGAAGATTGGTCCGTGGAATGGGATCCGTCCTCGGCCAACACTGGTAATATCGAGTGATGTCGTGCCCGGGCTTAGCATGGCATCTGTCTTGACGACGTGTTGTATCGTCGCATATGTTTTCCGCTGCTAAAAACCATAGCTTTAACGGTTTGTAATCTTTTCTCTAGATTTGAAACTTCATACTTCATTTGGAAACCCTTGGAATATAATTCCCTGTGATGTAAAAATGTGATGGTGATTGTATCTCTGGACTCACCTTCGTGTGAGGTAACCTTATTGATCCTGTGTTCGGTGGTTTATCGGGACGTTACCCGACAGGCCAAGGGATTATACCGTTTGAAGCACGCTGGAGCCCTCAAGAATGGACTCGCGTACTTGAGCCGGTATAATTCAGGTTGGTTCTGCCACAGCTGGTATCAGAGCTAACAAGTATACACTGGAGATGTGAGGTGCCTGAAAAACACTTTTAGTATAAAAATTTACCCAACAAAGTATTTTGCAAAAGAACGTTGGCTTCGTTAAGGTTGTGTTTAGTACGTAAAGCCCTAGGGTGATGTTTAAGGGAAAATAGAGGTGGCTGTACTATATATATATAAATCTAACCTCCAGCATTACTTTCTGTCAAAACTTAAATTCATGCACAACTCAACCTTACATTCTGTAACGACATCTTCGATGGTGAGGTAAGAAGGTAAGGATCCTCAGCCAACTGAGGGAGCTTGGCCTTCCTGTCGGTGATGCGAACCGAACGCTGTTTCTCAAGCAGTGGCCTACTTGAGATGCTGCCAATGTACCAGCTTAGGTTGACTACATTGGGAGTATATGGTTCGGCGCAGGGTATAGCGATCGCTGTTCATACCCCCGCATTTTGCGGTACCCCCATGAATACGTTATTTCGATAACGTATGCTAACGTTGTCTGTACGGCGGTAATTATACAGATGTTGTTTCTATAGTGAGCAGTAATGAATGGGAATGCTTTCATGACATGCAGGCATGAAAGGTTCATTGGATATATATATATATTGTGGTTTTCTGCAGGTACACTAACCATGATTACGAAACTAGGACGGATAGGGTTTATCGACTAGTTAATAGTGAGAGACGTATGTATAATGCCACCGAGATTAACTACGTAAGTCCGAAGATATTCGGCAGTTATTTTTGGTTGTGAGGACGTTAGTGCGTGCATGCATAATACATTAATCCACAAGATGGGTGCTTAATTTTGTTGTTTTCCTAAGGATAGGTGATATGTTGGTTGTTTTTAGCATGGTTCCAATAGGATCTTTTAGTTAGGTATCCTAGGTATCTCTCTGATTCCAGCCTTTGCTATTATCAGAATCAGCTGTCTCGTTCCATTTACCTTGTGAGTTCTCAGCAGGGTAAATGAATTTCATTATCCGAATCCTTGTTTCAGATGGTTGGAGCCACACGTGGAACCTCGGAAGGTTTCCGAGTAGATCAGTCCAGCAACTCCCAACAATCGTCACCACCACTTCCCAATCTAGCCGAAGTTTTGGCTCGGCAAACCGAACTTCTCAATTTATTGGTACAAGCACAGCAGAATCAACAACACCAACAGGCACGAGGTCGTGATGAACCTCTGGTAGCAACCTATCAAGATTTCCTCAGTACCCAGCCCCCGCTGTTCAGTAAAGCGGAGGAACCCCTTGATGCTGATGCCTGGCTTCGCACCATTGAATCCAAGTTTACTCTTCTTACGATTCCCTGTGCGGATTCCAGTAAGGCTCACTTTGCTGCACAACAATTATGCGGAGCTGCCCGCATTTGGTGGGATAGTTATTGTGCTATGCAAACTGATGGCCATGTTATTTCCTGGGAGGAATTCTGTAAGGCCTTCAGAGCACATCATATACCTGAGGGATTGATGGAGCGGAAATTGAATGAGTTCTTGGCACTTACTCAAGGCACCCGCTCCGTACTGCAGTATGCACAGGCTTTTAAATCACCTGTGTCAGTATGCGGGCTATCATGCTGATAATGATGCCAAGAAGCAAGATCATTTTCATCGAGGTTTGAATACTAAGCTCAAAGAATGTCTGAACCTTATTAAAGCAAGTACATTCAGTGAGCTGGTTAACATGGCCCTGACTCAGGAGGATTGTATCACGGCACATCGTGCTGAAAAGAAACGTAAGTTCTCCACCGGATCCGCGAGCGTTCAACCCTCGTGGTATCATTTTGATCGGAATGTATTGCCTGAAGTACCACAATGGAATGCTCCGTTTGGCAGATTGGTTTTCAGACCGCCTCAACAACAAGGGGAGTCTCAACCTTCCGTATCTCTGCAACAACCACAACAAACTGGCCCACGGTCAAATGTTCAACAAGTCCAACAGAAAAGCAGCACGTATTGCTGTTTAAATTGTGGAATAGCGGATCATTTCGTCAGAAAATTTCCGCAACCCAAGAAATCTAATCAAGGGCAAAGTTCCAATCAGAATAACCAGAATAAGGGCAAAAGGCCGATGATGCAAGTCCGGCAAGGGCAAATTAACTTCACTACCCTTGCAGAACTTCCGGATGGAGCTCCTATTATTTCGGGTACATTCTCGATACACCACAAACCAGTTGTTACATTATTCGATTCAGGAGCAACTCATAGTTTCATCAGTAACAACTGCGGTACCCGAATAGGACTCGATCTTTGTCCTACTAAGGGGTCATATGTGATTTCTACCCCCGGAGGAAAGATTACATCTGACCGAATGGTCAAAAAAGTGCCAATTCAGTTAGGTAGCATAGAAATCCGAACTGATTTGGTTTTGTTAAACCTAGAGGGTATTGATGTTATACTCGGGACAAATTGGATGACAGAACATAAAGTACTGCTAGATATTTCTTCCCGAGTTATTGAAATTGACTCACCACATCAAGGAGCAACCACCCTCTATCTGCCTCAGCAGGAGTATCTGCACTCGTGTACTTATGCTATCTCCGGCATCAAGGTAAAAGATATTCCTGTGGTCTGTGAATACCCCGATGTCTTTCCTGACGATTTGCCTAGAATGCCACCAGATAGAGACATCGAGTTCATTATTGAACTTCAACCTGGCACTGCTCCTATTTCCAAGAGGCCATATCGCATGCCTCCAAATGAATTGGCCGAGCTAAAGATCCAACTCCAAGATCTTCTTGACAAAGGTTTCATACGCCCAAGCGCTTCACCTTGGGGTTGTCCTGCTCTCTTCGTAAAGAAGAAAGACAATAGCCTAAGGCTATGTGTCGATTATCGACCACTCAATGCGGTTACTATCAAAAACAAGTATCCTCTTCCCCGCATTGACATCCTGTTCGATCAGCTAGCTGGAGCAAAGGTATTCTCCAAAATTGACTTACGCTCTGGCTATCATCAGATCAAGATTAGGCCTCGTGACATTCCAAAAATGGCCTTCTCAACCAGATATGGACTTTATGAATATCTGGTTATGTCATTTGGGCTTACCAATGCACCGGCATATTTCATGTATCTCATGAATTCAGTCTTTATGCCGGAACTTGACAAATTCGTCGTGTCTTCATCGATGATATTTTGATATATTCCAGGACTAAAGAAGACCATGCTAATCATATACGTGTCATTCTTCAACGACTACGTGATCATCGCCTCTATGCCAAATTCTCAAAATGTGAATTTTGGCTAGATAGTGTGAAATTTTTGGGACACACTATCTCTAGTGAAGGCATATCGGTTGACCCAACCAAAGTCCAGGAAGTTATGGATTGGAAACCTCCAACTTCAGTCCATCAAATTCGAAGTTTCATTGGATTGGCGGGATACTATCGCCGATTCATTCCAGACTTCTCCAAGATAGCCAAACCTATGACTGAGCTACTTAAGAAAGAAGTTAAGTTCCGCTGGGATGATAAGTGTGATGAAGCATTCCACACTTTGAGAAGACTTCTGACAACTGCCCCAGTATTAGCTCAGCCAGATAATACCCAACCTTTTGATATCTACTGTGATGCTTCTGGAACCGGTCTCGGTTGTGTTCTAATGCAAAACGACCGAGTCATTGCTTATGCATCCAGAGCACTCCGGAATCATGAGCAAAACTATCCGACTCATGACCTGGAATTAGCAGCCGTTGTCCACGCTCTTAAGATTTGGAGGCATCACCTTATGGGTGCTAAGTGTAACATTTACACTGACCATAAAAGCCTCAAATATATCTTTACCCAAGCGGATTTGAATATGAGGCAAAGACGATGGCTAGAATTGATCAAAGACTATAACCTTGAGGTATATTACCATCCTAGTAAAGCTAAGGTGGTTGCGGATGCACTTAGCCGCAAAGCACATTGCCATTGTTCATCTATAACAGTTGTCAATGACACTCTCTGTAATCAGATGAGGAAACTCAATCTAGAAATCATTCCTCAAGGCAGTCTAAATAATCTATCCATCGAGAATACCCTTCGGGATCAAATTATCATGTCACAACTACATAATAAGGGTATCAAGATCATCAAATCAAAACTATCTCAAGGAGAGACTAAATACAAGTGTTTCTATATTGATCCTCAAGGAGTCTTGTGGTTTAATAAACGCCTTGTTGTACCTAAAGACCATAAACTTCGCAAGCAAATCCTTGATGAAGCACATTTATCTAAATTCTCTATTCATTCTGGTAGTACCAAAATGTATCAAGATCTTCGACAGAATTTTTGGTGGACCAGAATGAAAAGAGAAATTGCCAAGTATGTATCCGAGTGTGATACATGCTAGAGAGTCAAAGCCACTCATCTCAAGGCATCTGGTACACTTCAGCCACTACCCATTCCGTCATGGAAATGGGAAGATATTAGTATGGATTTCATTGTTGGTCTTCCCAATACATCTCAAAAGCATGACTCCATATGGGTAATCATTGATAGACTCACAAAAGTGGCTCACTTTATTCCTGTACATACTACTTACTCTGCTAAAAAATATGCTGAAGTCTATCTTGATCAAATTGTTCGGCTACACGGTGTTCCTAAGACCATCATCTCCGATCGAGGAGCACCATTCGTTGCACGCTTCTGGGAACAATTACAGTCCGCTCTCGGCACCAAACTGATCCGAAGCTTTGCATATCATCCTCAAACGGATGGACAAACTGAGCGAGTCAACCAAATACTTGAAGACATGCTCCGAGCTTGTATCATTCATTACGGAAAATGTTGGGACAAATATCTTGCGTTGGCCGAATTTTCTTACAACAACAGCTATCAGACCAGTCTTCAGATGTCACCTTTTGAAGCATTATATGGTCGCAGATGTCGAACTCCTTTGAGTTGGTCTGAGACCGGTGAGCGCAAGATTTTTGGACCAGATTTAGTTGTGGAAGCCGAGGATAGGGTCAGAATTATTCAAGCCAATCTTAAAACAGCCCAATCTAGACAAAAGAGTTATGCGGATCGAAGGAGGAAACCCTTGCAATTCCAAATAGGAGATTTTGTATATCTCCGAGTATCTCCTACCAAGGGCGTCCAGCGTTTCGGAATAAAAGGAAAACTAGCACCCCGATATATCGGACCCTTCAAAATTCTTGAAATTTGTGGCCCAGTGGCTTACAAACTTCTTCTTCCACCTCAAATGGGTACTATTCATGATATTTTCCATGTCTCCCAGCTTAAAAAGTGTATCAAGGTACCTACGGAGATCATTGAAACCCCAGCCATTGAGATGGAGCCCGATCTATCCTATGTTGAACAACCCATCAAAATCTTGGATACTAAGGAAAGGATCACTAGAAGAAGGACGGTTAAAACGTATAAAATCTTATGGGATCACCACACCGAAGAAGAAGCAACTTGGGAAACAGAATCTTATCTTCAGCAAAATTTCCCAAACTTCCTTCAAGCCAATCCCTAAACCTAATCGTCTGATTCTTTCTGCCTTCGAATCTCGGGACGAGATTTCTTTTAGGGGGGGAGGCTGTGACACCCTAGGTGTCAAATTGTACCATAATTGTACCATAATTGTACCATTATAGTCTTTGATCAATTCTAGCCATTGTCTTTGCCTCATATTCAAATCCGCTTGGGTAAAGATATATTTGAGGCTTTTATGGTCAGTGTAAATGTTACACTTAGCACCCATAAGGTGATGCCTCCAAATCTTAAGAGCGTGGACAACGGCTGCTAATTCCGGTGCATTGGTAAGCCCAAATGACATAACCAGATATTCATAAAGTCCATATCTGGTTGAGAAGGCCGTTTTTGGAATGTCACGAGGCCTAATCTTGATCTGATGATAGCCAGAGCGTACGCCAATTTTGGAGAATACCTTTGCTCCAGCTAGCTGATCGAACAGGATGTCAATGCGGGGAAGAGGATACTTGTTTTTGATAGTAACCGCATTGAGTGGTCGATAATCGACACATAGCCTTAGGCTATTGTCTTTCTTCTTTACGAAGAGAGCAGGACGACCCCAAGGTGAAGCGCTTGGGCGTATGAAACCTTTATCAAGAAGATCTTGGAGTTGGATCTTTAGCTCGGCCAATTCATTTGGAGGCATGCGATATGGCCTCTTGGAAATAGGAGCAGTGCCAGGTTGAAGTTCAATAATGAACTCAATGTCTCTGTCTGGTGGCATTCCAGGCAAGTCATCTGGAAAGACATCGGGGTATTCACAGACCACAGGAATATCTTTTACCTTGATGCCGGAGATAGCATAAGTACACGAGTGCAGATACTCCTGCTGAGGCAGATAGAGGGTGGTTGCTCCTTGATGTGGTGAGTCAATTTCAATAACTCGGAAAGAAATATCTAGCAGTACTTTATGTTCTGTCATCCAATTTGTCCCGAGTATAACATCAATACCCTCTAGGTTTAACAAAACCAAATCAGTTCGGATTTCTATGCTACATAACTGAATTGGCACTTTTTTGACCATTCGGTCAGATGTAATCTTTCCTCCGGGGGTAGATATCACATATGACCCCTTAGTAGGACAAAGATCGAGTCCTATTCGGGTACCGCAGTTGTTACTCATGAAACTATGAGTTGCTCCTGAATCAAATAATGTAACAACTGGTTTGTGGTGTATCGAGAATGTACCCGACATAATAGGAGCTCCATCCGGAAGTTCTGCAAGGGTAGTGAAGTTAATTTGCCCTTGCCGGACTTGCATCATCGGCCTTTTGCCCTTATTCTGGTTCTGATTGGAACTTTGCCCTTGATTAGATTTCTTGGGTTGCGGACATTTGCTGACGAAATGATCCGCTATTCCACAATTTAAACAGCAATACGTGCTGCTTTTCTATTGGACTTGTTGAACATTTGACCATGGGCCAGTTTGTTGTGGTTGTTGCAGAGATACGGAAGGTTGAGACTCCCCTTGTTGTTGAGGCGGTCTGAAAACCAATCTGCCAAACGGAGCATTCCGTTGTGGTACTTCAGGCAATACATTCCGATCAAATTGATACCACGAGGGTTGAACGCTCGCGGATCTGGTGGAGACCTTACGCTTCTTTTCAGCACGATGTGCCGTGATACAATCCTCCTGAGTCAGGGCCATGTTAACCAGCTCACTGAATGTACTTGCTTTAATAAGGTTCAGACATTCTTTGAGCTTAGTATTCAAACCTCGATGAAAATGATCTTGCTTCTTGGCATCATTATCAGCATGATAGCCCGCATACTGACACAGGTGATTTAAAAGCCTGTGCATACTGCAGTACGGAGCGGGTGCCTTGAGTAAGTGCCAAGAACTCATTCAATTTCCGCTCCATCAATCCCTCAGGTATATGATGTGCTCTGAAGGCCTTACAAAATTCCTCCCAGGAAATAACATGGCCATCAGTTTGCATAGCACAATAACTATCCCACCAAATGCGGGCAGCTCCGCATAATTGTTGTGCAGCAAAGTGAGCCTTACTGGAATCCGCACAGGGAATCGTAAGAAGAGTAAACTTGGATTCAATGGTGCGAAGCCAGGCATCAGCATCAAGGGGTTCCTCCGCTTTACTGAACAGCGGGGGCTGGGTACTGAGGAAATCTTGATAGGTAGCTACCAGAGGTTCATCACGACCTCGTGCCTGTTGGTGTTGTTGATTCCGCTGTGCTTGTACCAATAAATTGAGAAGTTCGGTTTGCCGAGCCAAAACTTCGGCTAGATTGGGAAGTGGTGGTGACGATTGTTGGGAATTGCTGGACTGATCTACCCGGAAACCTTCCGAGGTTCCACGTGTGGCTCCAACCATCCGAAACAAGGATTCGGATAATGAAATTCATTTACCCTGCTGAGAACTCACAAGGTAAATGGAACGAGACAGCTGATTCTGATAATAGCAAAGGCTGGAAATCAGAGAGATACCTAGGATACCTAACTAAAAGATCCTATTGGAACCATGCTAAAAACAACCAACATATCACCTATCCTTAGGAACAACAAAATTAAGCACCCATCTTGTGGATTAATGTATTATGCATGCACGCACTAACGTCCTCACAACCAAAAATAACTGCCGAATATCTTCGGACTTACGTAGTTAATCTCGATGGCATTATACATACGTCTCTCACTATTAACTAATCGATAAACCCTATCCGTCCTAGTTTCGTAATCGTGGTTAGTGTACCTGCAGAAAACCACAATATATATATATATATATCCAATGAACCTTTCATGCCAGCATGTCATGAAAGCGTTCCCATTCATTACTGCTCACTATAGAAACAGCATCTGTACAATTACCGCCGTACAGACAACGTTAGCATACGTTATCGAAACAACGTATTCACGGGGGTACCGCAAAATGCGGGGGTATGAACAGCGATCGCCATACCCTGCGCCGAGCCATATACTCCCAATGTAGTCAACCTAAGTTGGTACATTGGCAGCATCTCAAGTAGGCCACTGCTTGAGAAACAGCGTTCGGTTCGCATCACCGACAGGAAGGCCAAGCTCCCTCAGTTGGCTGAGGATCCTTACCTTCTTACCTCACCATCGAAGATGTCGTTACAGAAAGTAAAGTTGGGTTGTGCATGAATTTAAGTTTTGACAGAAAGTAATGCTGGAGGTTAGATTTATATATATATATATAGTACAGCCACCTCTATTTTCCCTTAAACATCACCCTAGGGCTTTACGTACTAAGTACAATCTTAACGAATCCAACGTAGTTTTGCCAAACATTTTGTTGGTCAAACTTTTATACTGAAAGTTTTTTTAAGGTACAATGTATCTCCAGAGTAACCTTATAGCTCTGATACCAGCTGTGGCAGAACCAACCTGAATTATACCGGCTCAAGTACGTGAGTCCATTCCTGAGGGCTCCAGTATGCTTCAAATGGTATAATCCCTTGGCCTGTCGGGTAACGTCCCGATAAACCACCGAACACAGGATCAATAAGGTTACCTCACACGAAGGTGAGTCCAGAGATACAATCACCATCACATTTTTACATCACAGGGAATTATATCCCAAGGGTTTCCAAATGAAGTATGAAGTTTCAAATCTAGAGAAAAGATTACAAACCATTAAAGCTATGGTTTTTAGCAGCGGAAAACATACGCGACGATACAACATGTCGTCAAGACAGATGCCATGCTAAGCCCGGGCACGACATCACTCGATATTACCAGTGTTGGCCGAGGACGGATCCCATTCCACGGACCAATCTTCTGGAAGAGCACAGGGCCATGACAGGGAAAGAGTAGGGTCTTCAAGGGCTTTACCTGAAAAACATAAAACTAGCAAGGCTGAGTATACTAATACTCAGCAAGGCTTACCCGGGATTGGGTATACTTTAGCCCATAACTAGACTTATGAAAACTTGAAATGGTTCTGGATTTAGTTTCAGCTGAAAAGCAATAAAGGTAGATCCTTAATGTCAACTTTTAGCTTTCAAATTCTATGTGATTATTCAATCTAGATGAGCACCTATAGCTATTCAATCAAGGTAGAATCTTTGGTCAAACATCACCTTTGATAATCATATGATTGCTCTTATTACTAAATGTGACAAAGGGATTAAGCAGTCTCAAACATCGTGAGAAGCGGACGATTCTGAATCGAATTTAACCTTGCAAGGTAAACCTAACTCACACGCTTGGAACATCCAACGATAGTTCCGAAGCAACCGTTTGCCTTTCATTCCAACTCATGGACAGGTCCACCACAAGCGACTGCAGGAACATACGCACTTCCAAAGTGCAGGACATACGTCTGTAGCGCGACTACAAAACCCGTATTCCTGGTTGCCCTTGCAACACGTATTTCCCCAATCGAACATAAGTAACCAGAAGAAGCAAGATGAGTGGTGGGAGGTATGTCCACTCCTCGGGCCGATTGGCTACTAGGCTTACCGCTTACCATATTTCGCGGCATGTGGTTAGTACTTTCAAACGCTTAACCCCGATCACCACACGCTGCGACATTATCAAGTTCAACAACATAGACGGGGTATCATTTCAACCATGATACCTCATAAAACTCCCGTCCGTCATCCTTATAGTGATAACAGGAATGTAAACATTAGAACTCCTGTATCGCGCGAGTGACAGGAAATCATCCGACTTCTACCGGTCCTATTAGCATAGCAGCTAGTCGGACTCAAGTGTTAGTATCCATCACATTGGTTCCTAGGAGAATGCAACTAGGGTTTCAAGCAATCCCTAAGAACTTAATGCATAGAATACGTAAATAGATACAAGGTGCAGTGTAATTAAAATAGTAGGTTATGTCCGGGGCTTGCCTTTACTGGTAGGGCTGGGGTTAGTCAAGTTAATAACGTCCGAACTTTGGTTCGGGCCTTCAGAGAATCCCCTGACGAAGTCCTTAGGGTCTTCAGAACATCCTCCTTCTGGTTCCGGGATTAGCTGGTAATTTCCATCGGCGAGAGTGGTCAAGTCTACATGATATGCAAGATGGAGTTCAATGGATGCATACATTTTCATCCCAATTCACGGTAAAGATGCAATCCAAAAGGCTAACACTCAAGAACTCATGGTACAAAAAGGAACCTAAGCTTTGAATCATTTACATTCAACTTAGGATTATAGCATGGATTTAATTGGAAACAGAAATTAAATATTTCAAGTTTAAATTAAATTCAAAATTGAATGTGAACCCTGGATAATTAGGGTTATAAAGTTTTGAAAATTTAAACACAAATCAATTGCATATTTAAAGATTCCGACCAGGAGATCTAATTAGATAAGCTGTAAAGGGTATACCTAGCTAAATCTACTATAAAACCAATTAAATTAATCAACTTAAAAGAATTTAAATTACAAAACAAGATTAGGTTTGAAAATTCCACATCAATGCATACTTAATCTATAGAGATTGCATTCCAAAGATCATGATCAACAAAGTTAACATGTAGGAACTATGGATATTACACTTTATTATCTTAGATTTAACAAAGATTCAAAACTATTTGGTTTCATATCAAACTCACTTAATAGAAGTTGTAGAGCTCAAAATCTAGTTTCTAACAAAACTGGTTTTGCAATTGTTGGAATTTCCTACTATTTTCTATTGATTTTACAAGTCAGCAGCATCACTTCACATGAAATAACAAGCACTCATTTACTTCTATTTTAAACACAGCACAAACCATACACTTTCATAACATGGTCACAACACAAGAGTGATAGAGTTTGAAATGAGGATTCAGCTCTAACTGGTTTTATATTTTTTTGAATTTTCTATGATTTCCTAGGAATTTCCAAAGTTCAGCATATTGGAAAGGAAAAAGACTCAAAATCTTTCATATAGACCCTTGGAAAGAGTTAAGTCTTCGCAGATAGGTCCTTCTGCCATGGCCGGCCGGGATTCCAAGAAATAGCGGCGGCGGCGCAAGAACAGAGGAGCAGGGGAACAGCCAGAGGAAGAAGAAAGGTAGAAGGGCGCCAAGGATTTGATTGCAAATTACAAAAACTTCAAGGGCCTGGAAGTAAAGCTAAATTTCCCACTGTTAAAGGGTTCTAGTGGAGAAATGACCAAAATAGAAAATGTGTAACTTTTCAAGCTCTACAACATTGCTTTAGGGTCTGAATTCAAAAACTCAAAGTATGCATCTTTATTTTGAAACTTTGTACTAACTTTAAGCTTTATAAAGATTTTATCTGTGGCAGAACCAACCTGAATTATACCGACTCAAGTACGCGAGTCCTCACTGGAGGGCTACCTCATACTTCAAACGGTATAATACTATTGGTCTGTCGGGTAACGTCCCGATAAACCACCGAACTCAGGATCCAACAAGGTACCTCACACGAAGGTGAGTCCAGAGATACAATGCTAAAATAATTTTACATCACAGGCAGTTATATTACAAAAATACACAAAGTAACATTTGCTCCCCCTGAGGAGAGATTATTACAAAACAAGTTTAAGTTTCTAGTTTAAGCAGCGGAATTTGAAAAGCGTAGTCATTATACACGTCATCATTATAGATATTATGCTAGCCCTAGCATAATATCACTCGGCGGAATCTGTGTTGGCCGGGGACGGATCCCATTCCACGGACCAACCATCAGGCAAAGGGTAAGGCCACGGTGTAATGAATGCGGGCTCATCAGAAGGATTACCTGAATTACATCAACAAAAGCAAGGCTGTTTATACTAATACTCAGCAAGACTTACCCGGAATTGGGTATACCTTAGCCCATAACTAGACTCATGATGGCTTTTAGCTTTAGGTAGAGTTTTCAGCTGAAAAGCAACAAAGAGTAGATCCTTAATTTCAACTTTTAACTTTCAGATTCTAGTTAATTAACCATTCTAGGTAAGCACCTATAACTAATCAAACATGGTAGAATCTTTATTCAAACATCATCTTAGATAATCACATAATTACTCTTGTTACTCTATGTGGTAAAGGGAATAAGCAGTCTCATACATCGTGAGAGGCGGACGATTCTGAATTGAGATTCAACCCTTGCAAGGTAAACCTAACACACACGCTTGGAATACCACAGGGTTATTCCGAAGCAACCGTTTGTCTTTCATTCCGACTCGTGGATCAGGGCCACCACAAGCGACTGCAGGTCATATGCACATCCAAAGTGCAGGAAGTACGTCAGTAGCGCGACTACAAACCCCGTACTCCTGGTTGCCCAGCAACACATATGCCTACACGTCGAACAAAGTAACCAAAAGAAGCAAATACATGTGGTGGGGGGTATGTCCACTCCTCGGGCCGATCGGTTACTAGGCTTACCGCTTACCATATTTCACGGCATGTGGCTAGTACTTTCAAACGCTTAACCACCGCTACCACACACTGCGACCTTATCAAATTCATCAAAACAGACGGGGTATCATCTTGACCATGATACCTCATAAAATCCCGTCCGTCATCCTTATAGTGATAACAGGAATGTAAACATCACAATTCCTATATCGCGCGAGTGATAGGAAATCACTCAACTTCTACCGGTCCTGTAGGCAGAGCAGCTATTCGGACTCAAGTTCTAGTATTCAATACATAGGTTCCTGGAATTATGCAACTAAGGTTTCCAAACAACTCCTAAGAACCTAATGCATAAAGATATACATAAATAATAATATAGGTTGCAGTGTAATAAAGTAGGGGTTATGTCCGGGGCTTGCCTTCGTTGATAGAGTTGGGGTTAGTCAAACTATTTTCTTCCGAACCTTGGTTCGGGGCTTCAGAGAAATCCACGACGAGAGTTCCGAGGTCTTCAGAATAACCTCCTTCTTGTTCCGGGATCAGCTGATAATCCCCGTCGGCGAGAGTGGTCGATTCTACATGATATGCAAAATGAAGTTTAATGGATGCATACATTTGTAGTTCAGTTCACGATAAAGTTGCAATCTAAATGAAAAGCATTGCATATTAACAATCAACTTAACTACCCTGCTCTGGGCAGTCATTTATCGAGTACTAACTAAACTAACTAGTCTCGTTAGGCAATCCGGGGGGTTACCCTAAACATCCAATTTAATTTTATTAGGTAGTGTATCTAATTACCCTAAGCAATACTACACACACTTAGCAATTCTCATTTATTAGTTAAACATTGTAATTAACTTTAGGTTATTATTTATTTATGGTTAACTTTGAATTAATCTTAGGCAAATTATAATTTAGTAAAATTAAATTAGTACTAATGAAAATTACCCTAAGTGAGTTTAATAACATTACTCTAGATATTTTATACAATAAATAACAACTTACTTAATTTTAAACATGATCAAGATTTGAAATTTCAAGGTGTAATTACAACTGGAGTTTTACACTACAATTAGGGTTCAAAATTTAATATCATCATAAACTACTCAAGCCTAACATTCCAGAAAAGTTTCATAAATTTCCATGCATCCTAATTATTGTTTATGATTTATCTTGAAATCTAAGTTTGAAATTTACAACTCAAGTTATGTTAGGTTTCTGTTTCTCAAATTTTTATCTTATATCACATTCATAAAGACTAAGTTATAGTAAAAATTTCATCCCTAAATATGCATAGATACTTCTGAAATTAATTTACCTAGCTTTTATTAACTTATAACAAAAGTAACCAAATACTTTAGCTAGAGGGCTGATCTAGACTTCAAAAATTTATACAAGCCCTCTCAACTCAGGTACAAAATATGCTCCAAAAATTAACAGCAGTAAAGCTATGGATCATGAGATTTAATTAAAACATTCTTTTACTTGTATTTAGAATACAGAACAAACTAAGTACTTTCATAACTTGACTGTGAAATAAAAGTTGTAGAACTTATCATAAGGATTCTAACCCAACAAGTTTGGTATTTTTCTGATTTTTCTACGAATTCTTACACATTTTTGAACTTCACTGGTTTGAAATAGAGAAAGGGACTGGAACTTTGCATAAAGGACCCTAAAGGGATTTAAAGGTTTGCAATGTAGCCCTTGGCCGGAGTCAGAGCGGGGAACACAGGTTTGACCGTTGATTCCGGCGAGGTTGGTCGCCGGCGGCGGGGAAAGAAGAGGGGAATAGCACGAGTGGAATGAGAGCAACCTTCGGGCGGTGACGGATGGGGTCGAGGAGGTCGGTGTAGGCCTGCCCACGGTGAGGCCGAGGCGGCGGCAAGGGAAAGACGGCGCGGCGGCGCTCCGGTGACCGAGCGAGGAGAAGGGTTGGCCGGACAGCTGCGCGCGGGTGCGGTGGAGCTAAAGACGAGATGGTTGCAAGCGGAGCGGCTGCAGAGAAGCGGGACGACGGTGAGCTCGTGCTCGCCGGCGTTCGGGCGGCGATGGCTACGGCGTTCCGGTGGCTAGGGGCGAGGAGCTGGCGAATTGATGGTTAGAATAGGTAGAGGAGCTCCCAGTGATGCTGATGCGCTCGCAACATAGGAGTTGGGCACTCGGTTTGGAGCTCGCCACGGCGGCAGCTCGGTGGCGGCCGCACGGCGACGGCGTGCGCGTGGCAAGCGCGGAAGAGGCCAGGGGAAAAGAGGAGCCGAGGTGGGAGAGGTAGAGGGCGACGCGTGGGAGAGGAATGCAGCAGGAGGTGGCGCGCGGGGAGCTGCGCCGGCGGTGAGCGGCGGCGGCAGGAGCAGAGCAGAGGCGAAGTGGCGCAGACAGAGGAAGAAGAAGCAGCAGGTGTCAGCAGGACTGATTTGCAAATTTAGAGATTTCCAGGGACTCCTCTGTAAAGGAAAAATTCCCGTTGATACAAAAGCCTAGTGAGAAAAGTGTCTAAAGAAAAGTTGTAGAGAATTTCAAACCCTACAAGAATGCTTTAAGGTTCAAGTTCAAAATCTCAAAGAATATAGTTTTATTTTAAACTTTAGAGCACAATTCAAATTATAAACTTTGTCTTGTAATTCAAACAAAATGCTTTAATGTTTAGGGTCTTTTTGCAAGTTTTCCTGCAGTAATCATGACTAGGTCTTTTTACAATTTAACCCTTAGGTAAAACTAAGTTTTACCATTATCTCTCACTTATTTTATAAGTAAGTCCTTATATCTTTGCATTAATTACATAAAGGTCCTTAATTTCATATAAAGTCTATTCCCCTTAGGTTTATTAAACTTTTGCTCTTTTCTTTTCTATAGCCATCTGAAATTTGACATCTTAGAACATTTTCACACATTTGCACATGAGAATTTATAAAACTTATAATTTACAAATATACCCTTATTGCTTTGTACAACTTATATACACTATAACATGTGTGACATTCAGGTAATTAGCTTGGTCACACATTAGAGTTTTGGCATGCTTGTATGTTTTAAGTATGGAAAATGTGTATTTTATGTATGCAATGCTATGGAAGAAGGGAAATTTATGTAATTAATATTAACAAAAGGTCCTTTTATGCAAAATGGATGGAGATGGGGTAAGAGTTTAAAAAGCATAAGGGTTAGTTGGCAAAAGTGATATCAGTGGTTAAATTTCAAAAATATGTATGAAATTACCATAGGGTGTATGTGTAAAAGTAATTTTACTTAAGGATTTACACAAAATGTGAAATTATTACTAAGTTTATTTTATCTCCAAAACTATTGCTCAAATGCAGATGAACCTTAAAGAGAAGTTGTAGAGTTTGAAAAACCATGCACTTTTGCTTTTTGGACCATCTTCATTTGAGCATTGGTTTAAAAGTTGCAAGCCCTTTACAGGAAGGCCCCTACCTTTCTCTGATTTTACAGATCAGTCCACAAATCAGTTCATCCCCTTTCTTCCTCAGGCGCCTCTGCTCCCCCTGCTCTGCCTCCCCTGGTTCCTCTGCCGCCGGAGTAACGCGCCGCTCTAGCTCACCGCCGGCCATCTCCTGAGCCTCCCCGTCCACGCGTTGCTCTCCTGCTCCTCACCGCCCTAGCCCTCTGCTGCTGGCGCCCCACCCGAGCGCCACGATTCTCCCCCGGCTGCCAGCACTGCACGCCGGAGTGCCGGCCGCCGCCGCAATTTCTCCACCGGCTTGCCTTATCCTTCCCTCTCTTCTACTCAGTGGGAACCGCAATTCTACACTGTTTGTTTCCCTCGCTCAATTGCTCACCAAACCCCGGCCCACGGCTGTCTCTTCCCTTTTCTTCTTCCCTGTGTCACCGGAGCCGCCCGCTTTTCTCACCGGCATATGCCGCAACCACTCCACCTCGCCCAAATCCCGCTGACCCAGAGTCTCCCCACCTCCTCCCCTTGCTCTACATCCTGATCCCGTCCAGCCCCGACCCCTCCTCCCGCCGGAATTGCTCCACCCCGAGCCGCCCCTCCATTGACGCCGCCGAGCTCAGCTCTACCGTCGGCAGCCCATCTCGCGCTTCTCCGACCGAACCACGTATGGAAATAGTTTCCCCGCCCTCCAGTGATGCTCGTGCGCGCTTTACTTCTCCGTGTTCGCCGGCCGTTCACCGGGAACGGCGTTGCGCCGCCGCGGCCGCCGCCCCTTCTCGTCATCGGCCGGATTTCTTCTCTGTTTGTTGGACCCCGCCTTGCCCCATGTGTTTGACTCCTTCCCCTGGTCGTGCTTGACCGGCCCCTCACCGCCGGCGACCTCGCCGCCGGTGGGAACACACCGGAGGCCGAGCCTCCAGCTGTGTCGAGGCCGGGCAAGGGCCTGTTTGTAAGAAGAGTATATCTTTTAGGGACCCCAGTGCAAAAAGTTCAAACCCCCCCCCTAAGGCTTTTATTATTTCATGTGTATATGATTCCCTGTTTTGTAAAATTCATAACAATTCACAGAAAAATCTAAAAATAGTAAAACCAATTTTGCTAGAAAATAGATTTCAAACTCTATGACTTTTGTTAATAGAGTTTAATTTGAAATAAAATATTTCTGCCTGCATTTTGAATCTAAAGTTAAAGGGTAAAATACACTCAACCTTGTTATTTCATGTTCTTTTGTTTTGCTAAAATGTAGCATGAATGTTTTATGAACTCTAGTTAACCTTGTGTTAAGTTGCAAATTTAAACTTGATTTAAATTTAACTTTCCTTATTTGAATTTTCAAATTTGAAATATTAAATAAGCCTATTATATAACCTCTTCTAAGTTGACACTAGTGTTAGTCCCTAATGTGATATTTTATAATCAAATGTTTATAATCTTTTATTTAAAAGTTTTTAATTCAAATTTTGGTTCTTTTCAAATTTAATTTTAATGTTTTAGTTCTTATTACAATAAATTTTACCATATCTTTATAAATAGTGTTTCAAATCTAAACCCTCTTTATTTTATGCATGTCTGTGTGTTAATTGGATGAATTATATTATTTGAAATATGAAATTCTGAATTTAATTTTCACCTTATTTAATTTATTGCATCTCATATAGAATCAACGACACTCGACGACGGGGATTACGAACTGGTCGTAGTACAAGACCAAGGTTTTTCAGAAGATCCAGCACAAGTCGTCGAAGGACTAACTGAAGTTCCGAACCCGAATTCGGAAATCTCTGACTCTCCTACCCCCACCCCCACTTCAGAAGGCAAGCCCCGGACATATCCCACTACTTTATTACACTGCAATCTATGTCTATCTATATTATATCTTGCATTAAGTCTAGGAATTGAAGTGAAACCCTAGATGCATAAATCCTAGGAATCCAATGTAATGCTCCCGAGTCCTTATCGGATAGATGCTTCGCTAATAGGACCGGTAGAAGTCGGGTGATTTCCTGTCACTCGCGCGATATAGGAGTTGCATGTTTACATTTCTGTATCCACTATAAGGATGACGGACAGGGTCATGCGTTGTATCATGGCCTGAGGTTTTACCCTGTCTGTTTTGATAAAAGTCTTAAGGTCGGAATGTGTGGTAGTGGTGGCTAAGTTTTTGAAAGTACTAGCCACATGCCGTGAAATATGGTAAGCGGTAAACCTAGTACCCGATTGGCCCGGCAAGTGGACGCGCTTCCACCACTCGACTTTTATTTTATGTTTACACGCACCGACGTGTGGGAGTACGTTCTGCATGGCAGACAGGAATACGGGTTTTGTAGTCGCGCTACAGACGTATGTCCTGTACACATTGGGTGTGCGTACGGTCCTGCAGTCGCTTGTGGTGGCCCTGATCCACAACCCGGAATATGAGGGAAACGGTTGCTTGGAACGCCCTGTTGGTATTCCGAGCGTGTGAGTTAGGTTTACCTTGCAAGGTTAAATTCGATTTGAATCGTCCGCCTCTCACGAGGATTGAGATTGCTTATCCCTTTTACCACATTGAGTAACAAGTGGAACTAATGATGGATAATCTTGATGGATGATAATCACTACCTTGCTTGCTTAGTGTAGGTGCTAATCTAGAATAAATACTCAACTAGAAAATAAAAGCTAAAACTTGAAAATAGTTCATACTCTTTGTTACTTTTCAGCTGAAAATAAACCCAGAGCCTTTGCAATGCCTTCATGAGTCTAGTTATGGGCTAAGTATACCTAATCCCGGGTAAGCCTTGCTGAGTATTAGAATACTCAGCCTTGCCAATGTCTGTTTCAGGTATAACCTACGAGAACCCCACGGACAACCTTGGGTGGCCAACGTCCGTTCCGTTTGGCTGGTCCGTGGAGTGGGACCCGTCCCCGGCCGGCACTGACCCTCCGGAGTGACACCAGGCCCTGGGCTAAGCTTGGTGTCTGACTTCGCGACGTGTGAAGTCGCGTAAAAACTTTCTCTCCCGCTGTGAGTCTAGACAAGCTGTTACGCTTGTCAGTTTGAACATGGTTTGTATGAATTTACTTATCTTTGAACTCGGTTTGTAATAATGTATGTATGATTGTAAATTAAAAAGTTGATGAGCTATTCTGTGATGTGAACTCGCCTTCGTGCGAGGTAAACCTGCTTCGATCCTGCTGAACCGTGGTTGTATCGGGCGGAGACCCGACAGACCATAGGATTGTTCCGATTGAAGTGCGTTAAGCTGATTGCGGTTGTACGGCGGTCAATAGCGCACTTGAGCTGGAATAATTCGAGCGGTTCTGCCACAGCTGGTATCAGAGCTGTAGGTTTATCTTTACATCTGGAAAAGCTCTTAAAAAGTATTTTCGGGATAAAAGTTGCCAACAAATGGGTTTACAAAATACGTTGGATTCGTTAAGGTTGGTGAATAGAACGTAAAGCCCTAAGGGTTTATATGGGAAAGTATCAGGTGGCTAATGGTATCTATATATGTATAGATAGATCTGACTTGCAGCACTACTTTCTGTCAAAACTTAAATTCCTGCACAACCCAACCTTACTTCCTGTAACGACATCTACGAACGGAGGTAAGAAGGTAAGGATCCTCAGCCAACTGAGGGAGCTTGGCCTTCCCGTCGGTGATGCGAACCGAACGCTGTTTCTCAAGCAGTGGCCTACTTGAGATGCTGCCAATATACCAACTTAGGTTGATTATATTGGGAGTATATGGTTCGGCGCAGGGTATGGCGATCGCTGTTCATACCCCCGCATTTTGCGGTACCCCCGTGAATACGTTGTTTCGATAACGTATGCTAACGTTGTCTGTACGGCGGTGATTGTACAGATGCTGTTTCTATAGTGAACAGTAATGTTTGGGGACGCTTTCATGTCGTGCTGCCATGAAAGGTTCATGAGATATATATATATATTTGTGTATTTTTCTGCAGGTACACTAACCACGATTATGCTATTAGGATGCGTAGGGTTTATCGATTAGTTATATATAGGGAGTGCCGTATGGTTATGCCACCGAAACTAACTACGTAAGTCCGAACATATTCGGCAGTTGTTTTGGTTGTGAGGACGAGTAGCGCGTGCATGCATCATTTGTCAATAAAAGAATTTCATATATGAGGGACATATTGTTGTATTTGGAATGGGGTAATGAAGAGCTAAGGACAGCTTTAAGTTGGGTATCTTATATGGGATCTTAGTTTTCCATCTGATTTCCAGCCTTTGCTATTAACAGAATTGGTTATCTTGATCTGTTTATCTTGTACTCTCCTAACAAGATAACAAGTTTTACCATTTGCATCCTGGTTGCAGATGGCAGCACCTTCCAATGTTTTCTGGGATCCGGAAGGGCATCTCCACACTAATGCCCTTCACTGGGAGGGTTTTCCCCGCTTGCTATGGGAATCTTTGCAGGCTTTCCATTATACAGAACCCCCTCAGTATGACGCTGTTGAACATGTGGAAGACGGAATCCATAGGGCCCATGTCAGGATGATTATACCTCAGCATCCTTTCCGTTCACAATGGCAGCCTATTGAGATCAGCACGATGGGCTACAGAATTGTGGACACTATTGAAGCAGCGGCCCTAGAAGCCATTTATGCTTTTTGCAGTCAACACCCCGAGGAAGTTGTAGGACAACCTATTGGTTTGTTTGCTACAACAGATCCTGGTGAAGCGGAGCGAGACCTCGGAACAATTCCTGAAAGTCATAGACTGGAAGGTCCACCAGAAGAAGTAGTGCAAGGAATGAGGCGTTATACGGGAGTGCAATACCACTATCACATGCTGCTACGCCGTGAGATAGGCCATCTGATCACTGCTGCGCGAAGTTTCCACGGGGACGCTGCTAGATACTTTACCCAGGCAGATCAACTTCAAGCAGTGGTAATTGAGAAGAATGGAATAATTGCTACTCAAAACGAGACCATCCACCATAGGGAGGATCAGATTAATGAAAGTGATCATATAATCACTCAGCGGGATACGGTTATTGAATTTTTACAGACGCAAGTCCAAGATCTGATTCTTGCGGTGGATGATGCTCAAGCCCAGATTGAGGAATTGCAGCAGTTTCCGAATCCTCCAGATGCACCGGCAGCACCTGAAGCTGAAGAGGAAGATCCCGAGGAGATTGAAGGGGTCTCCGAACTTGATTCTGAGCATGGGGATCCTGTCGTCAGTCCCCATCATTCCTCTTCTGGAAGCCAGTCATCAATGGGCAATTTTGATGACTTTTAGTTTTGGTTGACAGGGTGATGGTTTAGATGTAATAAATGTATAAGATGTAATATAAGTAGTGTGTAGAATATCTAGTTATAAAGCCACTTGTTGTATATGTGGCATGTACTTTTGGGTAAAAGTTTGTAACCTTGGGAGTGTACTGATGTAAGATAGTAGTATCTTTATAATAATCCAAGTCCTGAGTTTCGGTTATCCTGTTCAACATCTGTGTACCTGTTATAAGTAGATTGAATGGAGCATATGCGTTACATTTCAGTTTGATAAAATGTATATTATCTGAAATTGGAGTAAGATTATGGTTGATAATGGATGTCTCCTTTATTTCAGATGGTTGGGGCCACTCGTGGAACCCCGGAAGGATTCCGGGCAGGACAACCTGGTAGTTCCCAGCAACCACCACCGCCACCTCCGAACTTGGCCGAGGCTATGGCCCGGCAAACTGAACTTCTAAATCAACTTGTACAAGCTCAGATGGGCCATTTCCAGCAGCAACCTCGAGGCCGAGGAGAACCTCTATCGGCCACTTATCAAGACTTTCTCAGCACCCAACCTCCTTTATTCCACAAGGCCGAGGAACCTTTAGATGCGGATGCCTGGTTGCGGACTATCGAGTCCAAGTTCGCTTTATTATCAGCACCATGTTCAGAGGAGAACAAAGTGCTCTTCGCCGCCCAGCAACTCCGAGGCCATGCACGTCTTTGGTGGGACCAGTTTCATGCAATGCAACCCGCCGAACACGTGGTTATTTGGGATGAGTTTTGGACTGCCTTTCGAGCACATCATATACCAGCAGGACTCATTGAGCGAAAGCTCAATGAATTTTTAAATCTGACCCAAGGTACCCGCACAGTTACACAATATGCACAGGTTTTCAATCACCTGTGCCAATATGCGGGATCACACGCGGACACAGATGCCCGCAAATGTGATCGCTTCCGTCGAGGCCTAAACACCAAGCTCAAAGAATGGTTGAATTTAGTGAAGGTCAATGATTTCAATGAGTTGGTCAATATGGCCATAACTCAAGAAGACTGCATTGCCGCCCACAGAGCTGAAAAGAAACGGAAGGTACCTACAGGGCCTGCAACTTCACAGCCGCCGCGGTATCGGTTGATTCCGAGCAACGCCCCTCGAGCTCCGCCTCGTAATACTTTGCCTGGCAGATGGGTAGCCCGACCTCCCCAACAAGCACAATTCAACCGACCACCCCTGCCACAAAATCAGCAACAACCCCAACAAGGTCCACGGCCGAGCTTTCCGCCAGCTGCTCCCGGAAACAACAATTATCGTTGTTTCAATTGCGGAAGCCCGTCCCATTTCATTAAAGATTGCCCTCAACCTAGGAAATCATTCCAAGGGCAAACATCTAATCCAAACTACAAAGGCAAGAGTAAGAGACAGGTGGTGCAGGTCCGACAAGGGAGGGTAAATCTCACCACACTCTCCGAACTTCCTGAAGGGGCACCGATAATGACGGGTACATTTTCTATTAATCACCATCCCGTTATTGTTCTTTTTGATACGGGTGCTACCCATAGTTTTATTAATACAAAACTAGGAACTAAGATAGGCTTGGAAATCTGTCCTGTTAATGGGATATATGTGATAACAACTCCTGGGGGTAGCATCTCTTCAAATCATGTCTGTAGGGGTGTGCCAATTCAAATGGGCAATACCCTGATAAAGTCAGATTTATTATTGTTGGACCTAAAAGGAATAGATGTTCTTTTAGGAATGAATTGGATGACCCAATACCATATATCCATAGATATCCCTTCCCGCATGGTGGAGATAGGTTCATTGGAGCACGAACCTACTCTTCTTTATCTTCCACCATCAAAGTCGTTCA